>NC_090436.1:728131820-728454532 GCF_031143425.1 Pleurodeles waltl
TGGGTGCATAGTCTACTCCTTGCCTCAGCCACCCATCCCACCGTTTACTTATAGAGCACATTTGTAAGCATGATCTGTTTGGGCCTACCTTCAGTTGTTGTTTTTAGTCAAAATTCTTTACTATTAATTTGTTATACACTCTAATCCTATCAGTACAACCGAGACATGCAAATTTCATACATACCACATGACACAGATGTACTTAATGCTTCAGACTGCAGCACCCATTCCCCTCGCTGATCTCCCACAACACTACCTACACTATGCCCATCACAGACATTAGTTTCTTTACACTAAATATCAGAGGGAAGCACATGGCCAGGAAGCACTATGCTGTATGTTACTATGCAAAACGCCACAGGACGCATGTTGTCGTCCTCCGGGAGTCCCACACGACATCTGAAAAGCTTGGGTGCCTTCACAAGAGATGGTAGTGCATTTTACACATTGTTGCACATTGATGATCATTATAATAAATAATTGAACTATTCTATTCGAGGAGTAAAGTACATTTGTGCGTTATACAGCGGATAAACCAGCAGGTCTGTTTAAGTGAGTAAGGCAGCTGACGAGTGCTTGTCATCACCAGCGCATTAAATGGGGCATGTTACATGCCACAACCTACTCTGCCTATGCATGAGGTGCCCTGATTTGGGGCACACTGGGGGTCCCTTTTCAGGAGCTAGGTGTTACTGTAGACAGAGAGGGCAGATAGGTCTGAGGAATGCACATGGCCAGGACGCGCTACGCTGTATATTCCTATGCAAAACATCATAGGGCACATGTTGTCCTTCAGGAGTCCCACATAACAGCTGAAGAGCTTGGGCCCCTTCGCACGAGATGGCTAGGCATTTTGCATGCTACAACCTACTTTGTGAACTCACGAGGCACCCTCATCTGGGTCGGGGGGAATCCCTTTCAGGAGCTTCATGTTAATATAGACAGAAAGGGCAGATACTTTCTGCTGGAAAGTCACCTGTATGGTTGTGTTGTGCTCATTGGGAACATTTACCCACCCAATGCAGAGCAGGGCTCTTTTTGGGACACCGCATCAGCTAACCTGGCCCTTAAAACTCAAATACACTGGATCTTTGGCGGTGACTATAACTACATACTACTAAACAGATTGAATCCCCCATTGCCACGATCCTTCCCTTTGTGTGCAAGCGACCCGATTCCGCAGTTGGATCCAGCAGTGGTCCCTAATAGATGCCTGGGGAAACCAACATCCCAGTACTAGCATTTACTAATTTCACACCATCCCACACAACCTATTTGTCCGCCTTGATAGTTTCCTATGTTCAGGTTCCATCCGTCACCTGGTGCAGCACTCAGGCTATCTGGGCCGGCTGATCCCAGATCAAGACACCCATATCGTGAAATTACAATTGCTACCTCATCAGCCCATGTACCGATGTGGTGTCTCTCCTGTGATGCGCTGGAGGACCTGGTCTTCCGAGCGTCACAGGAAACTCATATCCAACACTACTTTACCAAAAATTAGAATACTATTACAGACAGGACCATGGAATGGGATGCGTTTAAGGTTGTCCTCCATTACTGAGGGCTTTACTCGCCTGATTGATTAAACAAAACACACAAAAAAACACGATCCTTTTTTTTCAAGTTCACATTTGTAAGTTTTTGCGTGGGTTACAGGATGGAGCAATGTAGGTTATGGTAGGCTCTGAAAGAAAAAAGCAATACACAGGAAGGATTATGAACGTTTAGACTGCAAATTGCACTCAGATTTGTGTAGTAGTTCCCCTGTATATTATTACATATTCTTGCTTAGTTGGTATTTATTAATCGATGAACAATAACCGATTAATGAGAAAAAGGCTCATGAGTTAACTGAATATTTGACGTAATTATTAAATGTACTTGCTGGTGTGAAGTTTTTCGTTTGCTAAGGTATGTTGGCTGGATTACGTGATTTTAAGAAACAGACTTTTTATGTGGTGTAGTTAGAACAATTTTCTGAAAGCCAATTTCCTATGGACCTTTAAAACTTTAAATGGGCAAAGCATATTTTAGATAAGAAATGTCAACTCTGTTATGGATTTCAATTGAAATATGTTAATTCATGTTGATATTTAAATACATGTTGTTTTACTTTTTTTGACAAACTGGTTGTAAAAACTTTACTCTTCTCTTCTCTCCAAGAAAAAGTCTGTTTCTTATGTTAAGGTATATACCAGTTGGATTTCTGATATTATTTGTGTTGAAAAGCAGAAGATGCAGCGTCCTACATGTTGAAAAGGGCCAATTTTAAATTAGTGTATGTTTTGATTTTAGTTTCATGTGAGATTTTGGGATTGCGGGCGGTACTCTCTTCGCTTTCCCAATCGGTCGAGGCTACATCCACTTACCTCGTCTTAATCAATAAATTCCGGACACGTATGCTTTGTTGCTGTTTTGAAGTAGAGAAGGATGTTGAAATAGGTGCGATCGGTCCCTCTCCAATCTCGTTTATAATCTCTGCAAGAAACTAGTCCGGTTACCTTTATTGCATACCCAGGCATTTTACTATGGTGTTTTAGGCTACTTATTCACACAGATTATTTGCCTGCATCTGAGTATGTTATGAGCAGGAACCATTTTAGACTTTCTTCGAATCTAATTCACCAGTGCAAACGATAGTTTTAGTTGTGGACGTGCAGCAGAATATAGATTGTGGAAATATCGGATATTGGGAAGAGACTGAATTACATACAGTACCTGAATTTATTTTGCACTCTGAGTAGTTTAACCTCCTCAAAATATTTTGCGTACATTCCTAGACGAGGATCACGGTCCCTTGTCGCACTAAATTGTGTAATTTGTATGTTTTAAATACTTGATTATTCAATTCAGCTGTACACTTGATAAGAGTATTTGTTATTGCATTGCTTTAAAGGGAATTGTGCAGGTGGGTTTCCTTTTTAATGTTTTCAAGTATTTTCACGTGTATTTTCACTGCGATCTTGATACTTGTAATTGCAATTAGATGTTGGTATTGCATTTTAGACCAGGGCAACTGGATTTACGTGAGTTGTTGACTGCAGCGTTTTTCTCATAATTATGGATCTGTACGCATTTGCCGTATAATCCTTCATCTGCTTCATAATCTTAACATTTTTTTAACAAAAATATGTTGTTTCTAGCTCAAAAGTTACTAAAAATGTGGCATTCTATGTTGCTGTGCAGCAGAAAGCAGGTCACAAAGGTTGACTGTTCACCTTTCAGTTGATATTGCTGTAGTTATGCGTTAAACTAATAAGGTGAAATCTTAGTACGGGCAGTGTTAACGTGTAAAAGTGACAAACGAATAAAATACTATCACAAAATGTGGCACATTATGCTGCATTATTCGCATTTTCTTTCTGCATAGCTAGCAAACGAGGCTCCCTAATGTGATCCCCTCTGGCTGCAGAATTCCAGTGGCCCTGAGTTTAAATGCGGCCTGGCTTCTTGACCAGGTTGTGATTAGCGCAGTCTGTTTTTTCTATTGACACCATTAAATGTTTCCAGAGTTTCCAGGTATCACAATTTATCAACTTTGCAAAGTTTCATGGTTAGCATTCGTCTGTCCGCAAAAGTAAATGTTATGAATGAAAAGCTTTGCACAGTTCTTTTTGAGACCTTGACTTGGCTAATTTACCGTTTTATATTTGAAGCACAAATAGATGACTGCGCAATAATTTGATAAATTTAATTAAAAGCAAACAAATCCGCGAAAAGACTGAAGTAATGATAATTACATGTTTATAATTTTAGTACGGTTTTTGATTACAACACACCTTTTGTTAGTCTTTAACTCCAGATTTTCTGGTTTCATTTTCAGAGCTCAACCGACAGTAAAAATCGTGCGCTTATTTTACATCTGAACTTCGGTAACAGGAGCGACCTTTTGAAAGAGAAGACGTCCTCCTTTGAGCACCATTGTTGCAGCCAAATACGTCCCGCAGTCGGGGCGTTGACGTCCTGGAAGCTCTTAGTATTAGTTGGAGGACAGTGTCTGTTCCGAGGGATCTGCCAGCGAGCCCGTAGAGTTCACACCTTTCCTTCCAGGTGTTGATCTGTTGGACAGTTCACAATGAGTGAATTCTGGTTGTGTTTCAACTGCTGCATCGCAGAACAGCCGCAACCGGTAAGTATGAATCCTACATGCATGTGCACAAATCTTTCAAATGGCAAGTAACAGGAATATAGGTCAAACAAATCCGGAACACATCCCTCGCTGCTAGTGAGAACCGTCTGTGTCCCTTTGTGGGTGATTATGGCAAATATGTGTTTTCCTTTTTTTAAGGCTGGCAAACATTAGCACATTTCTGATCTGCCGTCCATCGTGCAATCATAGTGCAGATAAAGCTAATAGATTCCTTAACTGCTCTGCCCAAATTATAAGATCCCATGAGACATGAATTTAGATGCAGAATTGGTATTCCAGAAAATTTCTGCTTCCAAAGCACCGCCAGTGGACCTCCCTCATATGATTCCAAAAGAAACTAAAAAATCACCTTTGACACCAAGGGTCATTCCTGATTTTCTTCTTAAGTGCTTTAATGGTCACTAACCTCTTTTCCCCGTCCCCACAGATGTCTGTGTTTTGTAAGGGCATCACTTCCACACTATTCAACTATACATTCTTCATAACGTCAGGGTCTATAAGAGTCTGAAAGTCGCACATCCTCAGCCCTATCCAGTGGACAGTTTATGTGGGCCCACCAGAGGGAAGGTAGTCATCAAGGCTGCTGCAGTGATCGTTCTTTTGAGGTAGTTGTCCTCTCTTCTTGTTTTCCTTTTGTAGAGGCACACTGTTAGAGGGATTAACTGTGAAATATTCCTAACCATATGAGTTTGAGGGCAGGATGAGAAGCTGTTGTATTTTATATGGGATTGTGGGCACCAATGGGGGAATGTTAAATCTGCAATAAGGATTTTACAAACATGAGGGCAAATCCTAAGATTTATTTCTAAGTCACTTTGTTCTAGTTTCATTTGATGTGCTAGGTCTTGGTGTATTTATGAACATTTTATGGCCCTTATCTCGATTTCTGCCTGAAATAAGCTCATGTTCATATTTTGATGACCACATATGCAAGATTCAGCAAGACGTGACTGTGTGTACTGCAGTGGTTCGCACTTTTGACTTCTGTGGACCCCCACTATATCATTACAGGAACCCCCCCCCCTGAATCATTATTGGAATACAGGGACCCACCTCGGAGTCATTACTGGAAGCCGGGAATCCCAGACTAAACATTGTCGATGGTTTGAAACACAAAACAATACAATAAAAATATTGAAACAAGTATTCAGCAAACATATACACAAAAGATAGCATATTATGTTTAATTAGCAAATATGAATAAAAAAATAAAACCTTTAATTTCAATAGGAGGGTTGGAGCTTTTCTAAATTCAATTGAAGCCACGCATCATCCATACTATATTCTGTTTAATGCACCTGCACTGCTCCCAAGAATCAATCTGTTCAGACAACTTTAATTTTTAGCATCCAATTTCAAATTTCTTGACCTTTACAGAACGTTTTCAAAGTGCAGTTGTACATTTAGTGATTTTATGAATATACACAGGTTGGGAACCACTGGTGTACAGTAAACATTTATTCCAGTGAGAATTCAGCCTCAGGGAGGGTCAGGTAGAGCGAAACTCATACCAAGATTCCAATATGTCTAAAAATTAGAAATAGGGGATTGTAACTGTCTTTGCTTTTACATTCAGGATTTGCTTGCAGCGTAAACAGGAATAGGGATGCCAAAAAGCCATTTTGGATATGGTTCTGCTGGGTCAGGTCTACAGGTGTAATAGGAGATTCAAGTAAAAAAAAAATGCACAACTCTTCCCCCACCTCCCCCCTTTTTTTTTGCCGAGAGCTGTGCCAACATTGTATATTTCATCGACCTCTTGTATATAATAATTATTGTCTAGAAAGTTTTATTCTTTCCTGCTACTTGATGCTCATTGCTTAATTTTTTTTCTAAATTATTAAAATACTATTTCATTGATTTAAAAAATAAAAAAAATACACACAATCGTTTTACATGTATTCTGAAAGAGTACCTTTCATGTAAAAGTTCTTTGTAATATCCACCAAAACATTTATTCCTAGCCCTTTCACATTCCAATAATGATATATTTTCCAATCATTGTAAAATTGTCAGACTTCAGAATGGATCTGAGTGCATCTCAATCACAAACAATATCATTTGACTGTACACGCTGTTTAGTAACTTCACGTTGTTATTGTGATGCAGATAGTTATTTTTTAATTAATTTACTAGGCTCTAATTCTCTTGAGGATTTTGCTTTACATGAAACACATTTGCCATTCACACTTCACATGTTGTGTTATCATTAAAGGTTTTGAATAGAACCTTATGTTGATGTACTCTGGATTATATTCTTCAACATCAACATTCACTCCAGTATTCTCTTGGCGCTCAGAGTGGTCTAGCCTCTGGTATCAGATCGGTCCTCTGCTTTTGGAGACCATTGTCTGGCCTCTGCTGTAAAGGGGTCTCTGCTCTTCAACACTGTGGTCTGGTCTTCGATACTGTGATCACCACAGTCTTGCCTCTGCTTTTGAAAAGTGCTGACTGGCCTCTGTTGCTGGACATTGTGGTCTGGTCTGTGCTTTCGGAGACCACTGTCTGGCTTAGTCATTTGAAGACTTTTCTCTGGCCTAATCTCTTGGAAACCACTGTCTGGCCTAGTTTCTCGGAGAACCTGGTCTGACCTAATCTCTTAGAGATAGTGGTCTGACCTTTTCCTTAAGAGGCTGTAGTTGGACCTCTGCTCGCAGACTCTGGACTTGGAGCGGATACTCTGGCTTCTGCTTGCACAGAGGTTAGCCTAACCTTTGCCTTTGGATAGCATTATTTTACACCTAATTTTTGAGGACATTGTTCTGTCTTTTGCATATCTCTGCCCTGTAGGAACATTGTTTAGTCTCTGCACTCTCCTCTAGAGCTCAAGCCAATGTACTTAATTGAAAATGGAAGATGATGTACTTAAAGCAACCATTGCATGTTGGCTACTAAGCTATCTAATTTGACACAACCCCACAACTTCCATTTCCATAAAACAGGGATTTTGGTGTCTAGAACATTGTCTTTGTCTAAATGTGTTGAGCGTAATCCCTATATGAATTATTCATGAGCCGGATGAGACAATATTTGGCTCAATATTGCTATGACTGTGACACCATCATTTTACTCTAAACGCACATATGGCAAATGGGAGCAGAGCTTATACATGGCCTTTGTTTGCCTTTGTGAGGAGTCTGACTTCTATTACCCTGACAAGAGTAGCCAAGCAGTGATTGGGAGCATCGGCCTCTGGAGCCACTATTTTCTAACTTATCTCTTTGACATCCTACAATGACCAAGACACTGTCTTCATTTTTTGTGTTGGTGCACAGTTTTACTCTTTGGGGCATTTGATCTGTCTTTTCCTATCCAGTTCAGAATTGTATGCATCCGTGACAAATAAGATTATGGCTGTGCATCTGAACTTCCTACTCTGGCAAACTACCTAGCTTACGTCCACCAGACCTGCAAAATTCCTGGGGTTTCCTGTAACATTTTGATGAGGCATTTTAGATGTGTGTTTGTGTGGCAGAGGGTGCAGTGTCATTTATATTTGGTTGTTATTTTTTTTAAGTAGAACACTACTCAACCTAAAGCTGTCAGCCTACTGTATAAATCATCAAATGAGTTGCAGAGCATTTCTCCCAAAGAACAGGTCACAATCGTCAACAGGAAGCATAGGACTTGAACTGGTCACTGCATAAATAGAGTACATGCAACAGCACTGATAAGAGAAGAGGATGTAGGATAGCACAGAGAGGAAGAAGTTGCTGCAGGAGGAAGCTGTATGGAGCCAAGATGAGTACTTGTCAAGTCAATGTAAGTGAAGGTTGTAGCGTCTTGCAAGTTATAGAGCTGAACCTTTCTGGGTCCTAACAGACTCTGTACCAGTGTGATGTAATCACTAGAATAGAATGTAATGAAAGCTTGGTTTCGAATGTTGGAGGTCACAGGTAGATGCAGAGGAATAAAGGCGTGATTTGCAGCTCAGTCTGTGGCATAGTCATTGGCGAATACTAGGCTGGGGAGGACGCTACAAGGATGATTGTGGGAAGGGGGCCACAAACGTGGATGATTTGTGAGAGAGAAAGGAAGCAGATGTTGAGAGAAAAAAACAGTAGTTGTTTAGGGGTGAAAAGACCTGAGAGCAGTTAGTTCAATCAAGCTAAAGTTTAACCAAGTAGGTTTTCAGATTTTTTCGGAATAGCATGAGGTTACCAGCGAAGAGTGGAGATGGTGGTGTGAGTTGATGCTAGTGGTGTGAGGGAAGCGGCAGTATGAAGAGGAGAAACTAGAGTGGTAGTGTGGGTATTCGGCTGGCAGTCATGGAATGATAGCGTTTGTGAGGTGGGTGGTAGTGTTCAAATGTTAGTGACTGTCTTTACTTTTCAAATGTTGTCTTATTGGTATATGCAAAGCAGCTTGGTTCTTTTGCTGAATTGCTTAACAGTTAATCATTAGACTGAAGGAGAGCTGTGAATAAAGCATACGTTTTCCAAAAGCCTCGCCTTAATCGCTTCATTCCCTTGCAAAGTGTGTATTTCTACTTCTCATTGTATGGAGAGCAAAATCGTTTCTAGTACGTTTGCTCCAACTTAAAAAACGCTACTGGCATCCTTTGAAAATTAAAATAACATGCTGTGAGTCGCACTTTACATTGTTGCCGGGAGGGCAGACCTTTGAAAACGAGTCAAAGGACATTTGGACAAACGGCGAATGCAAAACGACTGCATGACGTAAAATTGCGAGCTCTGGATCCTGGCTGTGAAAACTCCTCATGGCGCACTGCATGATGGAGTGCGCCCGCTCCTTTTTAATCAAACCGAGCTGAGGGGGGAGTTCATACTCCGAATTCCGACATGAGAGTGGAAATTCTTAGACAAAAAATGCTCTTCTATCTTTTCGCTTCTCATGCAGTAATCAAAGAGCGGTTTCCTAAGTTTCGATCGAACGTCAGTAATTATTTGACAGCAAAATATTGTTAGGAAGTGTTTGTTTTTACCACCGTTTTTGTACTGAACGATCACTTCCAGAGATTGGGCTTCACCAGGGTCCTGGATCCCAGGCGGGCGACAAGTATAAAGAAAACTATGGTGTTGGCATTGAATGTGGAGCATTAAACGAACTTCATGCATCATGTTGTACCTTACTGACCCATCCTACATAATGACAAATACATGAGCCTGTTCTCATTGTTCTCAGAACTTGAAGGAATAATTTAAATGCTTCAAAATGTACCTGCTCCCCTCATTCGTCATCTCGGAGCCCTAATCTAGCCCCCCTCCGTAGGAAATCTTTCTACTGTTTACCTATGCCTCAAATGTTTTTGTTGTTGTTGTTGTTGTTTTTTGTCTTCTCGTAGGGCAGAGGATTGTATGTATTTCCTGTATAAATGACTGTTTTTTTTAACAATGAAATAGATGCTTTTTCTAACATGCTGCATTGTCATCTACATAATTATTTTTCTGAGGGATAGTTATAAATGCAGATTTCTAATTTCTAGAACAATATTCAGGTGCCAGACTTGTTCAGGATGCTTTTCGCAGCAATGCTCGAGCATCGTGCAGCTGGAATGCGACAGCGCCGAGCCCATGCAGATGCCACCCAGGCGCACTGAAACAGTTCCTTTAATTCCACGCGTTCAGATTTGAATCCGGAACTTCCTTTTTTGTAATATGATTAAATGTTGCTAGAAAATGGATTTTCTAAAAATAAAATAAAAAAAACCTTATGGCCAGTGTGCAAAAGAACTGCCCCCCTCCAAAGACTATCGAATTTGAGCCATGCTGGGGCTTCCACAAAGATTGGCGCCCTCAAGAACTCAAAGACAATCTCTGACCGTGAAGTTAATCTGTACTTCACTAAACACTCAGGGACCTTGCAGGTCCTGCTCGAAGTAGAGTTTATGGACTCTCTCTCTGCAGAGATTGTTCTTGTGCCAGCCATCATCGTGGTTGAAGTCTTCCGGTGAACCCAAGATGAAGCAGAAACAAAAGAAGGCCAAGTGGGACGTATCTGCATTTCATCACGGTTTGTCTCCAGAGACCTTGCAAGGGTGAAACCATTCCTCCTGTTCTAACTCCCAATCCACCGAGAAGCGGATTCGGACATTGGTCTCAATACACCCCGAATTTCCTGGGTCATTGGCCGTGTCACTACAGACTAAAGTCTTCAGGGAGGGCATGTTGCACATCTTTGGCCCTTCTGGTTTCCTCTTGCATGCTTTCGAGCCCCAAATTTCTGTAGGAGCCTTCAGTTGTGTTACCGCCAGAGGAAGGATTCTCAGCATCATCTGTGCCTTCAAACCCACTTCAGGTTCTGCGCTGGCATTGGTGCAGACTTCCACTTTGGCACCAAAATCAGCAACAGTCCAGTGGTGATGCTGGCAGAGGAAAGACCCTATACTGTTTTGAGTGTCTGCCTCAGAGCCGAACTCGAATCCACATTGACAGGCCTGGTCCTTATTCAATAAGATTCTGACTGAACACCGTCCCTGCTATGCAGCCACTTTCGGGTGATCCACTCGCTCTTTGGTTTGGACTCTGATCTGAGTCTTTTACCATTTGAAGGTGACAATGCTGATGATGGGGAGGGGCAACCCTCACATTACGATTACAGTTTTCACATTGACAAGGAAGAGGCCAGTGGCCTTTATACATCCCTTAATACCTGGTTGATTCCCCTCCCTTCCCCCGGGCAACGCTCAGATAACAGTGCTTCTTTCGATGTGGTCATTAGATGTGCAGTAGAGGTCTTTAGCAACTTCCCTCTGTGTAAGTCAAAACTAATGTCCTTAACAGGGGTCCTGCAACCTGGGCAGACTTCTTCTGAGCCCTTGTGGCCCTTTAATGAAGTCATACTGATGCATTGTTGGGCACATACACAACATAATCCTGCCGGTGAGGAGGCCAGCTTCTACATTCGATAGGTTGTAGCCAGGCGACCATGATTTCTTAAATTGGCATCCCATATACCTGAGAATTTGGTGTTTCAAGCTTTTACCAATTCCTTCCCTAGGAATCCCTACACCACCATGCCCTCTATACCTCCTCCCCAGAAAGAGAGTAAAAAAGGATTGAAACATTTTAAAAAGACAATTGTTCTAATGACCCAGCCTAGCCTGGTCGGTCTGTTTGCTTGGTCGATAAACACACATTGTTTGAGACATGGTCAGGGAAATCTTGCCGGCAAGAACTTGGGATCTCCTTGGGGGAAACCAGATGATGTGCAGGATGCTGCTAAATGTTATTTGGTCTGGCTGACACCATCAATTGCCTAGGGCAATTGTTTGGTACCAGTTTGGTCCTCAGTCGCCATGCATGGAAGTACTGTCCTTTTTTTCTGGTGATGCGAAGGGCCTCACTTATGGATATGCTATTCAACAGATCTCACCTGTTTGGTGTGAAAGCAAATTCTCCCATGGTCTGCTTTAAGAAAAGCTGAGTGATGGCACAGTCCTTGGCCCTTTGACTCCTACCAGGCAGTCCCCTCTGCAAACCTGCTCCTCGTGTATACCAACACCACTAGGCTCCTCCGCCATTTCCACAGCAAGCACTGTTTTTTTTTTTTTTTTTAGATATGGGATAGGAATCAAGCAGAGAGCATACTGGTCATCAGGGATACCTGCAGATCTCCAACCCTGTCAGCAGCCTCAAGCTGCTTTAGCGGCTCACAATGACCCTGTAGGATGCTCGATCCAATGCTTTCTCCAGGGGTGGGGACAGATTACACCAGCCAGAAAGATGGGTCCTCCATAGTGACCAATAGCACTACACTGTTCCATTCCTTATCGATCCACCACATCTTCTGCTTCTTATCAGAGAGGCTTTCAGAGGACCATCTAGTCTTTTTACTACAGGAAGTGCAAGCTCTTTTGTCCAAAGAGGTCAAGCTAAGGGTGCCAGCCTCAGAAATAGGGACTGTATTTTATTTCTGCTGTTTCCTGGTACCAAAAGAGGTAGGGGACCTTCATTCTATTTTAGATCTTTGCCCTCTGAATGCCTTCTTGCAGAAGGAACAAATCATGATGCTCACATTGGTTCAGAATCTGTCTGCTTTGAATCAGGGCGACTTTAAAGGAGAGCTTTGGGCTTACAGGATGTGTATTTTCATATTCCTGCCCTACTGTCCCACAGACGTGACCTGCAGTTCAGGGTGGGCCAGCAGCATTTCCAATTTCCTGTACTCCCATTCAGCCATACCAGTCCCACTCAGGTTTTTACATAAGTAATGACAGTCGTTGCAGAACATCTTCAGAGGTCTGGGATAACAGTTTCCCCCTACCTCAGTGACTGGCTGTGGAAGGTGGGCTTGCCTCAGTCAGTCTTAGACCACCTCGGGAAGATGGAGAACCTTCTTTGGTCATTCGAGTTCACAATCAATGTGCCAAAGTCATACCAGACTTCTTTGCAGAGGCTTCCTCTTATAGGGTAAGTCTTGGCTACAGTGATGTTCAGGGCCTTCTCTCCGCTGCAGTGAGTCTAGAGGCTGCGATCCTGATGTTTTAGGCTCTGTCCTGGATCTTAGCGGGGATGGCTGTGACGCATCTTGGCATATTTGCCTCCTGCTCACCAACTATGCCAGATGACATGTGCAGGCTCTAGACTGGGATCAGAAGTCTCAGTGGACCCAGTACTAGGGTAACCTGTCTGATTCCATACAGGTTTTAGAGGAGACTGCAGTAGTAGCTATTGGGCTACATTTCCAGTGGCAGACCTCACCCCACACTTGCCATCCCCACTCAGTTTATGGTGGTGATTGATCTCCCCCACTCATCAGTGACACATCCGAGGACTCAACATCAATCTTTTGGAGTTGCGGTCTATGAGACAGACTTTTTGGTCATCCATCAAGTGACCCTGCATCACTGCAGGCAGGTCGCTCCCTCCTCGTCACTGCTCCGGTAGGTGCTGCCATTCTTGAGTGTTTTTTCTTTTCTTGGGCTTTCCCTCGAAGTTTCCCGCTGCTGCTTCCCCGCGGCCTGCCCCCCCTCCCTCCTCCTCAGAGCTTCCCGCTCCTGACTCCTGCTGCCCCCGTCCCCTGCACTCCCATTGGAGGCTTCCCTCCCTCCTCCCAGCTGCCACTCCCTCCCATCTTATGCCGGCCGCAGCGCGGGCGCGCCAAAGGCAAGCCCATCTGCTTCTGTCTGCGCCCAGGGCCAGACCCCCTGGCCAACACACCCCGCGCCACCAAACACCATTACTCTGCCAACGAACTCCACGCCCTTAATCCAGGACGCTCCTCTATCTGCAACCAGGCCACACCAACGCGCACCAAAGGACCCTTCTCCTGCAAAGCCTGCAATTTCACCTGCAACCGAAACTCCAAATCAAAACATACAACCGCCTAAGATGCATCCTACTCAACACCCCCTCCGTCCACAAACATACAATTGAACTCTGGGATCTACTGACCACATACTCACCCGACGTCGCATTCCTCACCGAAACCTTGATGAATTCAGCATCGGAACCAGACGTAGCCATAGCCATACCAGAAAACTACAAGATCATCAGAAGAGACTGAAGCAACAGACCAGGAGGAGGAATCGCCATAGTCTACAAAAACACCATAAGAGTCTCCACCAACTCCCACAACACCATCAACTCTGCCAAGCACCTCAACTTCAAAATCCACATCAACGCCAACAACACACTCAGAGGAACACTGATCTACAGACCCCCTGGCCCCAGACCGCAGTTCTGTGATGACATCGCCGAGGCCATCAGCTCCCAAGCCCTCGTCTCAACAGACTACATCCTCCTAGGTGACCTTAACTTCCACCTAGAAAATAACAACAATATCAACCTATTCAACAACCTCGCCAACTTCGGTCTCAAGGAACTCCTCACTTCACCCACCCACTCCGCAGGCCACACACTCGACCCCATCTTCTCAGCCAGCAACCACGTCTCCTTCAGCCACACCACCGAACTCAGCTGGACAGACCACCGCTGCCTCCACTTCTCCTACCAGAAACCAGTCACTCACCACCACCGCACACAACCCCCCTGACGCAACTGGAGCAAAATATCAACAGATCAACTGATCTCCACTCTCGCCCGGGACCCACCCCCTGGGACCCCAGACTCCAACACAGCCGCCACCAACCTACACTGCTGGATAGAAGTCTGCGCCAACACCCTTGCACCGCTCAAAAAAACCCCAAACACCTCCCACAGAATCAAGGCCAGCTGGTTCACACCAGAACAACGGGAATCCAAACGGCTATGTCGCAGAATGGAAAAACCTGTTACCTTGACCCCACCAACTCCAACCACATCGCTTTCAAGGATTCCCTACGCAAACATCACCAATTGATCTGCACCACCAAAAGGACCCACTTCAAAAAACGCATTGTCACCGACACTCACAACAGTAAAGAGCTATTCGGCATCATCAATGAACTCTCCACCCCCAGGACCTGCTCCAACGAACCCCCGCCATCACAAGAATTCTGCAACTCACTGGCAACCCACTTCCTTCGAAAGATAGAAGAAATCCATAATAGCTTCAAACCCCAGACCCACCAGCTGACTACAAACACCCAAGAACCCAACGCTCCAAGCAACACCCATCTCCTCCACACCTGGACCCCCGTCAACATAGAGGACACCGCCACCACCATGGCCTCCATCCACTCTGGATCACCATCAGACCCCTGCCCACACCATATCTCCAACAAGGCAAATATCATCATCGCCCCCCACCTCTGCAAAACCATCAACAGCTCCTTCGAGTCAGCCACATTCCCAGTAAGATGGAAGCATGCAGAAATCAACGCCCTGCTGAAGAAACCAAAGGCAGACCCAGAAGACCCCAAGAACTACCGGCCGATCTCCCTCCTCCCCTTCCCAGCCAAGGTCATCGAAAAAATCGTGAACAGACAACTTTTCCGGTTCCTGGAAGACAGCAAGGCACTCGACACCTCCCAATATGGATTCGGCAGAAACCACAGCACCGAGACCGCACTCATCGCTGCCACAGATTACATTAGGACCATGCTCGACAAAGGAGAAACAGCAGCACTCGTCCTCCTGGATCTCTCCGCAGCATTCGACTCAGTATGTCATTACACTCTCCGCACACGCCTCCACAACGCTGGAATCCGCGACCATGCACTCCACTGGATCTCGTCATTTCTCTCAGGCAGAACCCAGAGAGTCCGCCTCCCACCGTTCCTGTCAGAAGCCTCTAGAATCATCTGTGGCATCCCCCAAGGATCTTCGCTCAGCCCCACGCTCTTCAATGTTTACATGGCCCCCCTCGCCAACATCGCACGAACCCACCACATCAACATAGTTTTCTATGCAGCCGACACTCAGCTCATCCTCTCCCTCACAAAAGACCCTATAACTGCAAAGAACAACCTCCACAACGGACTTCACGCCATCGCCAGCTGGATGGAATCAAGCCACCTCAGGTTAAACACAGACAAGACAGAAATCCTCATCTTTGGCACCAACCCCTCTGCTTGGAATGACTCCTGGTGGCCCACCTCCCTAGGATCCGCACCCTCACCCACGCACGCAACCTGGGCTTCATCCTGGACTCCACACTCAGCATGACTCAGCAGGTCAATGCCATCTCCTCCTCCTGCTACAACACTCTCTGCATGCTCCGCAAAATCTTCAAATGGATTCCCATCGAAACCAGGAAAACTGTCACCCATGCCCTGGTCAGCAGCCGATTGGACTACGGAAACGCCCTATATGCAGGAATATCAACCAAACTCTTAACAAAGCTGCAAAGAATCCAGAACGCATCCGCCCGCCTGATTCTGGACGTCCCACGCCGCGACCACATTTCCCCACCTCAGAGACCTACGCTGGCTACCAGTATCAAAGAGGATCACCTTCAAACTCCTCGTCCACGCACACAGGGCCCTCCACGACACAGGCCCTGCCTACCTCAACGACACTCACCTTCCACACCCCCAGCTGCAATCTTCGCTCCGCCAGCCTCGCCCTTGCCTCCTTCCCGTGCATCCGCCGCACCACCGCCAGAGGAAGATCCTTCTCTCGCCTAGCCGCCAGGACCTGGAACTCCCTACCGCTCCACCTTCGCCAGACCCAAGACCTCTTAACTTTCAGGAAACACCTCAAGACATGGCTCTACGACCAGTAGCTCCCCCACACCAGCGCCTTGAGACCCTAACGGGTGACTAGTGCGCTCTATAAATCATTGATTGATTGATTGATCAAGTGAAGGCTTGTGCCGGTTCTCATGGACCCCACCACTACCATTTGGTACTGCAACAAGCAAGGTGTGGTGGGGTCCTGGGTCTTCTGCAAGAGGCTCTTCACCTCTGTAGTTGGCTGGAATGTCCGGGCATATCCATGATGATGAACCACGTGATTGGATCTTTGATTGCCAGGCTGGATAAACAGCCTTCAGTGCCTGGCGGATCAAAAATGGGTTCTTCATCCGAGGTGGCACAGGGGCTCTGCCAACAATGGGAAAACCCTGGCTATTTTTTTGCCACATTGAGAAAGCTCAATGTTAAGACTGTTGTTTGCTATAGTTCCCAAAAATACTCTCTACGAAGTACTAGAGTGGAGCATGGGATTTCTATACTCCTTTCTGCCTCTGCTACCCCAAGTTCTAAAGAGCAGGAATGTCTAGGTCCAAGTCTGTGTAGTGGCTCCAGACTGGGCCAAGAGAATGTCACACCCAAAATTTCTGGGCTCGAGCTTCTTACCCCTGATCATGCTTCTGCTTTGGGAGAGTCTTCTCTCCACATCAGTGAAACAGGGTTCTGTCCACAGGCCTGCACAGTCAGCAGCTCCATGCATGGAGGTTAAGTTTGGGGCAGTTGACTGTGTTCAATCTCCCTCCTGTACAGCACTCCTGTACAAATTAAGTTTTGCAGGGCACTTGGACAAGGTTGTGGCCTGGTTTGAAGCCCACACCATGGACCCATTGTAGGCTAAACTTTCTGATGCTTTACTGTTTCTTTTGCCTTTGGCCCCATGAGGACTTTGTGTGAGCGCTAATAAGTTATCACAGTTTGCAGGACCAGCCTTCCTTGTTTGAATCACGTTTTGTGGTGAGGTTTTTAAAAGCTTTGAAAGATATGCCCACCCCCCAAACCTTTTGTGTTGACTTTCAACATCAGTTGCACTAGTTGGAGAACGATTAGCTATTTGTGGGGTTCTCTGTAGCACAGAGAGGCAAGGCTGTATAGAAGAGGAATTTGTCCACATGGCTAGTCCTCTCCATTAAATTTTACTATGCACTGGCCAGGAAGCAACCCCCACAATTGAGAGCTCATTCCACCAGGGCCAGGGCTCCTACCACTGTGCTGGCATGTGGAGTGCCTGTTCTTGACATTTGTCAGGCTGCGATGTGGGTGCCCATGGACACATTCATGAAGCACTTCTGCCTTGACAACCAGGTCCACCTGAAAGGGAATTTTGCCCTCTCGATGCTGCAGTACTATTTGGTATGAGCCCATCCCTCAGACCCCTCTCCACCTTCGGAGTTAAGGCTTTAGTATCTGTTCTAAAGGTGAGGAATCTGTGGTTCGAAGTATACATCAAAAGAGCAAGTTATTTGCCTTCAGTAATGATCTTTCTGATGGATACTCTTTGTAACTGCAGATTCCTCATTGCTCTCTCTCCATCCTGTGGAATGGTCAGTTTGTCCATCTGCAAAAAGCTAATCTAGAGCTCAGCACACTGGTACCTCTGATTACTTTTTAAGTTCTGTGCATGCAGACACAGACTGAGCTAAGAAAAAAACTGATGTCAGCACTCAGTAGTGGCATCTGTATTGGTTCTGCCCCATCACTTCCGGGGCAGAACAAAGTTAATGTGGAGCTGCACAATGCCACCTTCTGGCGTCTGAGCAGTACTATGAAAAACCTCCAGATCCATTCTGGGATTATTCTAGATTGGTGAAATCTGTGGTTAGTTAATGTTAGATTGTGTATCCACCAGAAGGAGTGTTACCAAAGCTAAGTAACCCGTTATCTCGTTTTTATTTCAGAAATTGGCAATTGAGGACTCTTTTTACATGATCACCTGTTATGTATAATATAACCATGCCAGGGGAATAAATGTGACCTGATGCTATGTTATTTGGAGCTGTTACACTACTAAACACAGTTTTTTAATACTACAGTGCAAAGGCTAAATTCCATGTTATTACACCTGTAAAGCGAAATGAACATGAGAAACATGGTGTTTAGTGTTTGACAGTTTGCATGTTATAATGACTTTGCACAGAGAAACAGCACTGCAAATAGTCAGGATGTCTCCAATGTTTTTCCCAGACTGCACAATTTACAGATTTATAGAGGGTAATTTGATATTTAATACCGTTTTGGTGGAAGCGGGCCATCATGACCCACTCTGCACATCTTAATGATATATATATTTTACCTACTGGCTGCCAGTAGGTAGTTATAGTTAGGACCTAGTTTCCATAGGTATAGCGTTATTTTTTATTTTTTTTTGCTAATACCCTTGGCACCATTTGACAAATCTTCACACATTTTTCAAAACTAGTTTGCCCGATACTTCAGCTGCAGTCCCTAAAGTTTACAGGGTGAATCGTCAAGAGGGTGTCAGAAAAAGGGAGGTCCCAAAACCTGTTTTCCCCATGCAATATCCATTGGGTTTTCTAGACCCGAGACTGTCCCGTCTGCCTGCTCAGTAGTTTTGGAGTTATTAAAGATTTATGTATCTGTAGATACGCCAATCCACCGCAGTGAATCCCTGAGCGAGCAGAAATGCCGTGATTCACTGGTCACAACCTGAGAAAAAAGTTGTGCCAGCCATTTTGTGTTTCAAAACTCTGTCCCGGGGCGGGGGAAAAAAATTAAAAGTGATAGAAGTGGTTCAGGGTAGCACTACGCTGGCCCCATAGGACTAATGAAAGAGTCTTTGAGGAACCCCTCAGTGGCAAGAAATTACCTAAAACATTAATTTTGGGGACACACAAGGATCTGCTGATTCACTGTAGTGCTCAGCATGGCCACCTGTGTGAATCTGCAATGGACCCGTAGATCCACACCCCAATTAAAACAACAACAAAACATACACCCACTCACAGACCCACACACTCATTCACACACGTACCCACAAAACCACTACCACACCTAGTCACAGACCCACTCACATACCCATACAGCCACACAGAGAACCACTTGCACACTCACTAACAGACCCAGACAGCCACTCATACACTAACCCACACACCCACCTACACACACACACACCCACCTACACACACACACACCCACCTACACACACACACACACCCACCTACACACACACCCACCTACACACACCCACACACACTCACACTACCACCCACTCTCACACCCACTCACACCCCCCCCACCCCCCTATCCCCCCCACACCCACACCCCCACCCACCCACCCCCCACCCACCGCCCACCGCCCACCCCAAGGATTAATGTATGGTAATTAAATGGTACTTTACATTTAAAAATCCTTAGAAATTCACTTAAACAAAAGTTACAGGGACGTTATAGTTAGGAACTAGAATTCATAAAAAAAACGTAGAAATTCACTAAAAAAACAAAAACAAAGGTTACAGGGATGTTATCGTTTTGTACACACACAAAATCATAGAAATTCATCAGTTGCAGTTATACTTATCTCAAGAAACTCTAACTCTTGCTACTATAATTCGCTCCCTAGCCATGTGCTCTAAGGTAACTATAACTCGCGCCCTCGCCATGCACTGCTAATTAACCCACATATTACATCAGTCATGACATCTTCTAATGCATCATATCACTGCAATAAAATTATTGATGAGAAAACTGTGCATGGCGGGGGCATGGTTAATAGTTATCTTAGGGCACAGTTTTCTTGAGATTTGCCATGTTCGTTATTGCCTTCTAGCCCCTAGCTTCAAAGAAGATGTCAGTTAATTTTGTGCATATATTTTTAGTAGATGTACCATCACATTCACAAACTCTTGTGTCCTCACTGTAACTTAGTTTCATCAAGCTGTGGTTCTAATTTCTGTTCAAGGTTTTAATTTCCAGGTGACTCATCTTTGACAAGAGTTCTTATCTTTTGTTTGACTCAAACAGTTCCGTGGTATTATTTTCAAAGGCTCCTTTTAAGCCCATTGATAGAGCATTGTGGTCCGTTTCCAGCCCGCGTCCAAACTCAAATTGGTGCCAGTCCATAGCCCTGATATCAATGTAGTATATCGCTGAGGATGACCATTGATGTCATATTTAGAAATGTATTTGTCTTGGTTCTCAGAATAGTTGTGACCACTAATATGAACTTTCTGTACAAATGAAGGTCTAATATTCTCTCTTTCTAGCCTTTCTGGTGAAAATTATGCTTCAGAACAGGAATGCAGAGTACATTTGTCAAATAAATCCTCCAAGGTGTTACCCCATTTAACTAATTTGCAACTGAAATCCCCATGGATTAGGATCAGATCAATGGTTGTCTTTCTGCCAGCTGTTTAATGTCATCACTTAATGAACTGAAGTGTGGATTTGAAGCCAGCCTTCATAGTCTCATTAAACTATACTTTCACATGCCTTAAGTCCAAGTTGTTCACCAGTGCCATGTTGTTCAAGAGTGCTTTGTTATATGTTCTGGCTTTTCACTAGTCTGCATGACTATGCAAATACTGGAACAGTCATGAAATTGACGAGTTGAGGTGCTGCCTTCACCCCGCTACCCAATGGTGAGTGAAGGTAACTACCCTTATTTTTACCTTTACTTTAACTAAGTAGGGTCTGCATCAGTGGTTGGAGGCGACTGACACATGCAATACTGCACTGATGGAGTTCTGTGTTCTACATCTAAATATACTTTTTAGAGAATACTAAGTGGCATAGACATAATACTATGATTCTTGAAGCTGCTCAATCGCCATGCCTTTCAAAACTTGGTTGTTTCGAAGCTTTCATAAAATTTTCCAGTTCTCCAAATCCAGAAATATTTCCTAAGCTACTGAGCGATTACTGCCTCATTGAAAAACTGTCATACAGGTCAAAGAGAAGAAACGAATCATTTTTTTGTTTGTGCAGGCACCGAATTTTCTGCTTTAGGTCCAGTGAGGAATTTAAACTATTGATACATTTTTTAAATAAGTTGAGTTCGGTTTAGAAAATTAAGGTAAAGCAACAGGTTTTTTTCCCGCAAAGTACGAGCTTATTTGGACTTTCTCAGTATAAAAAATATTTTTTTCAGCCTGGGATGTAGCAAAGGGTGTTGCAGAGTTGCTATTGAAGAACAGACTGTCACCAGGACATTTTAGGGATTTTGGTGGCCCCGGGACAATTGTGAGATGGTTTGCCCTCGATCACGAGTACACGCATGCAAGTTGTGGCCCAAGCACGAGTCATGTAGATTAATTCGCAAGGGACCACACACTGCCTGAAGACATTTCCTCTAAAGTGCCCCGGCTTCCATTTCCTGTCTGCTCTCCAATCTGTAGCACATATCAGAGAGGACGGGAACTCCCATGAAAGCCTACACAGGCGGCACCGCTCGGCCGTGCTTAAATAGGCCGTCACCCGCCGTCGCCTTTGTTGCTTGAACATTCTAGCGCAGGCCTTTGTGTTGCTTTTGTTTCCTTTTGTGGTGGCATTGCAATAACGTTTCAGATTGGGAGTCCACAGTCTCACGTTGATAAATAATCACTATACTGAAGGACAATGGCCGCAGATGCCAGCCGACTTTGTTACTACTCCTAATTTGTCAGGTGGGTGTGCGTGGGGGGTGGGTGGTGGTGGGAGGTGGGACAGGTGAGAGGTGGACATGATGAGCCATCCCTAAAATAGGTGCATCAGAGAGATGGCAACAAGGCTGAGCAGGAGACCGACCAGGGCGGACAAATGTCTATTACTATACTTATTACACGAAAGTGAAACATCCCGTGGTATTTGTAGGCTTTATTTATCAAAGAAGTAATATAAAAATGTGTTTTTCATATTATTAAAATATCAAAATAAATGAAGTCCCTTGGGTTGTAGGCATTCCTGGAGTTAGTTAAATGCACATCTTTTCATATTGGAGTTTCAGCTTCACCTGTTATTTTTTGACTCCCCATGGAAACTATTTTAGGTTACAGGACCTATTCTGAAGTACAGTTTACTTCTGTGCTCTGCAGATTGATGCCCTGATTTTTCCTGGTCTCCGGTATTAATCATTATAAAACCTGTCACCTGGCAATATATTGTTTATAATACGTGGAAGCCTGCAATTCTTGCATAACAACAAGTGTCCGGTTTTCTTTTCAAAGTTTAGTGGTACTCTTAATCTCCTGTAATAGGAAAATGAGTAGCGGCTCAACTTGATTAACTTATTACAGTTGAGTTGTGACGGCACTGTGCTTTCTCCCAGAGCCCGTAGACAGTGTAAAGGACAGGTTAAGGATCAGTTTCAAATGCTATTTAAACAATGTAAAAGAAAACTTGCTTTTCGGCACTTCTGTACTGTTTCTCTTACATTGTCATCAGCAGAAAGGAGCCATTTAATGCAGCACGTTTATTTTTGCAGGTATATAGTTCATTACAGGAAGATCGTAATCTTTCAACATTACCAACTAGAACTGTTTTTTGGTATCACTTATACTACACAAAGCAGGGGAGCATAACGGACATCACCGCTACACCAGCACTACGGGGGAGGTGGGAGGGAGTCTTCGGTGCATGAAAGGGCGCCCTCAATTTGTCTGTATTGTAAACGCGTATCCCCCTAAAGTAGCAGTCTGCTCTGAGCTGACACGTGCAGACCAGGAAATAAAGAGTAACATAATAGTTCATTTGTTTCTCTCTCAGGGAGAGCCGGAAGGCCCATTTGGAGAGTGAGTGGGGCCGGTCAGAGAAAGAGTCTTTCAAAGAGCTCTGCTCGTATGAGAGGGAATTAGATAGCACTGGACTACTGACCTGCGCCATAATGTAGGACCCTGCAGTGCATGGGGGCCGAACCCTTCTGGGCCCCTTTTACACCCGAACACTGAGGTCTTGATTATGGTAGAACTGCCTCCGGGGCAGTGCTTAATTTGTAAATTAAAACGTGCCGGTGCTCAAAGCCCTCCTCTTAAACACGTGGCTGCTGCAATTAAATGTGCAAACACGGAGTACTGAGGCAGAGTAATCCTGAAGCCGTCTCGGGCCTCTTTAGTCCATTTATAGCCACTTCCTGACCCGTCAGCTCGCTATTGCAGCTTTCTGCTTTCTCCCATTGTGACGCTTTTTCGTTTTTTTTTCCTCCGTCTTTCCCATATGTGTCTTTTGGTCGCAGTAAATGCTTGAGGCAGAAAAATAAGTGCCGGCCCTCAAAAAATAAGTGCCGGTACTCAGCACCGGCAACAAAAAGACAAATTAATCACTGCTCCGAGGACTCCAGCTGAGGTACTAACAGGCTGTGCTTAAGACTTGTCCTGCAGCTGGCGGCAGAGAAGGTAAAACTTGAAATTGTACAGTCTACTGTGCTTTTAGAAACCCTCACAGACAGATGAAGCAGTTTGACATTCTCTCCTGATAAATCATCTTGATAAACCGCAAACTGTTTGTGTGCATCATGCATTTACTCCTGAGCTTTATGGTTAGAAAAATTGCTTCTTGCCAAAAGAGCGGGTATTGATCAGAAATATGTGAGGTAAGAATTTGCAGATTCAGAATATCTTCTTGGTTGGCAGTATATCTGTCACTTAATCTTAATAAACATCTGTAATCACCCAACTACTGGTGAAGAAAAATACTGCTGGGCCTTCCTCTGCTATGGAAACTACTAGTTGTTTTTTTTGTCCCAAAAAAGACTGGAAAAGGGTAAGGCCCTCATTATGAATTATCCTTTGTTTCTGATAGTCCTGGTAACTGAAGTTACTGAACCAATCGCATTTACGAGTTCGCTGGGAACACTGCTGCTCAGTGGTGTTCAACTGAGAGGTTTCACCTACTGTAAGCAGCCGAAGGCTTGGGTGGAAAACCAGGGATAAATATGCAGACATCGGCCTGCTAGGTCTGACTTCATTTGTGTCACCAATAGGGGTAGAGCTTAATTTCAGCCAGTGATTACTGGCGAGAGGCACCAGCACTTATTTGTAGTGACTGGCACCTATGTTTTCTGAGCGCAAGACCGGGAAAAACTTACAGATCTCAAAGACCGAGCAAGAGAAAGACAGCAAAATCTTTGCGAAGGGGGAAAGCAGGAACCTGCAATTGTGAGATAAAAGGACGGAGTGTCTGGGAGTGGACTAAAGAGGCATGGCTGGGCTTAACATTCACAGCCTTGTTATTTGGTAGGCAGATGTTTAATTGAACTGGCTGCGGGCTTCTGAGTAGAGCTTTGGGCACCAGCTTTCTTTTACTAATTTAGCTCTGGATAGGGGAATCCTAACAGTCCCTCAGCTGCAGAGGGAACATGTCTGACAGCCTACATCTGTAGAGCTGGACTACACTCAGGAATTCAAAGTTAAACATTCTACAGCTTCATTGAGAACCCTTCAACTGCTGAGGAAGCAGTTCTAGAAGATCCATTATAATGAAAGGTGTATTTGTAACGGTCTCTCAGGGGAGCTGTAAACTGTTTGTGTTTGCCTGTTGAGAGGTTTACCGTTCTCACAGTTGTGGTATGTCCTCGGACAGTGGCAAAAATGAAATAATTGGGCTCTTGCGCACTCTGAGATTTTCTTGGTTCCCCAAATTATTGCTGTTGATAATAGGTAGTGGGCTTCTATTAGAACTCTGTGGTGTTCTCTGCCCTTCATTTCATTCCGACGAAGACTCCCTATTTGTTTCTAGAATGGAATTTCACCTCACATTTGTAACTGTAAAGGTTGTACTCATGGCTTCTGTGTGCGGCCACGACTGAGTATCCGTGGAAATGAGGGCAACACAATGAAAATGTTGTAGCAGGGAAAATAAATAGCCAATAAGACATCCTTGCCCGGAATATACCAACCTTCTGGCAGCCATGCACCCCATATTGGAGCACCAGCCAATTTTTCTGGGTACCAACTAAACACTAAAAAGCTTGATACAGCTCGAATGGGTGTGCTTGTTCTTTACTCATTACCCTATGTAACTTAAGAAGAAGGACTCTGATACCAAAGGTAACAAATCTATAACTTCCCAAACAAGACTTGTATTATTGGGCAGTGGCAGATAGAGTATAGAAGTATGCCCATCTGACCACGCCCTCATGGACAATAATAATTTGACCTCCCAATTTTCAACTTTAATATAAGAGTACTTAATGTAGAATTTTACGTTGAAATGTTAGGGATCCTCATCTTTTGAAACCTCAGCAATACATCTGGCCTTCTCCCCTCTGTGTCCGATATCATGCCTAAATCCTCTTCCCCACCTAAATCCGAAATGGCTTAGAGTGCTTATGCAATTTTAATAAATATTTTATGTATCATGTTGACGGCCCTCTTCGGGAGCGGGTTTGTCAATACCCTATGTTCGTGGAGACGTGCCAGGACTGAGATTGTCACTACGAATATGTTTCAACAGAGCATGTGTAATTTGTAAGAATCTGAAGATATTTGATTCTGTCGATGTAAACTTATTGCATATTTGATCAAATGATTTCATACTATGTGACCCCATATGTCACCTATACATCACCCAAGATAATTGTCCTGTTGAAGGCCTGGTCTGATGGGCTTCTCTAAACAATAGAAGACAAAATGGTGAAAGACTATTCTCTGTAATTTCACCCCAGGTATATAATTCTTCACCTTATAATATCAGGAGTGAGGCCTCTGGCTTTAAAATATACAAGCCCCTCAAAGACCCGATGTTAACAAATTAACAGTTACACTCTGGCCTGATTGTGAGACTGTTTTTCATTTATAACACCACTGTTAGTATTTGGTGCTCTATAAGGACTTAAATTTAAACAGCTTGCTCTGGAAGTTTGGCATTCCCTGATAAAGTATGATAGTATCGCACTTCCTCAAGATTTTACTAAAACACAACCCTAATTACAGTTAGCCATTTTCAATGGTAATCGATTACATCATTTTTAAATCCATGGAATGAAAAGTCTAAAAGGTAAAAACATTGACTTTTTATTGCTGTTATTTTAGATGTGGCTCAAAAACTGCCTTATCCTAGCACCAAACTTGCAAAGCTGAAAGCAAGCGGAATCAACTGTTCCAGAAGCACTAAGAAGTTTAACAAGCATTTGCAATGCAATGGGTCTCGCGTTTACTCAAGTTAAACCTGTAGGAGTTGTAAACTCCTAACCGGACTTTTCTTGCCACATAAACTGAAAAGTAAAACAGTTTCACATACGTGAGCCGACGGCCGCCATGAGCGCAAAGCAAACACACAAAAGGAAACAGACATTCACTCGCAGTGAAACGTCCCGACAAAAGTGCAATTATCCATGTAACCGGCAAAAGTGCAAATATCCATGTAACAGGGTCAATGCCATGCAAAGCCCTCAACTACTGCCCAGCGAGATCCTGCTGCCTGTGAAATAAAGAGAAAAAGTAGTGCAGAAACCATACGGCAAACATGGATCCTCGTATGTTTTCAGTAGTGTGCCGATGCGCTCGAGGCGGGCTAAACACCAGAAAAAGGCATGACGTGTGTATGCCTTTCACTAATGAAATCAAGCTAATTTTAAAAGGCAAGCCCACAAACCAACCAAACAGATGGGCTTGACGTGGGCGTGGTTAAAAGCCCACCGAGAGATTTCACCAGGGATGCAGCGCTTTGCGCTCGACCCTAAAAAGCAATCCTAGAGGGCAATTTAAAGTTGTGGCATGCCACTGTTAGGAATGAATAAGGATGGGAGGAGCTGGCTACACTAGTGGGTAAAGAAACTCCATTGTCACAGTGGAATGCAGAGTCAGGTCAAATCAGGGGCATGAAGCATTCGAATATGCAACTGCAATTCAACACAGTTAATGTAAAATAAGAATCTGAAGCATATTCATGTTGTTGGAGTCGATTTTAATACATGGAAGCATTATTCCATTTTCAAAGGAAACATCAACACTTCTCAATATGGCTGTTATGGTTTCAGCAGGACAGCGCAATCAGGCACAGAAGAAGCAAGCACTGTAAGACTGAGTTTTCCACTTAACATATGTGAAAAGTTGCTTTTGGTGGAGGACTATAGACTTTTTTATCAGGTTGTAAAAAGGAGTTTGGGAGTGGAACGTGAATACAAGGAAGTATTGGAAAGAATTAAGGCTATACTATTGTGATTAATGCCATTTAAACTTACTGCTGAACCCATGGGACTATATTATCAATATCCATGTAAGCACAGAACAGACCTTCCTCCTGTGTCTGAACATAATTGTCTTGACAATTATGTATACAAACTACAACTCTGAGTGTATTTGCTGCCGACAACACAACTTAGAAGCAAATCACAGCAACCACAGCTGTGTGTTTTGTTTTGTCTGCAGCCAGGCTTATCTTTTCAGGACCTGGGGTAAAAACCAGGCGAGGCTCATTGGAGGGAAAAGGAGTGTGGGGGTGTGGCAGGGAGGGTGGGGGCAACCCCCCCAAAAAATAAAATAAAAGTTAAACTTACCTTTCAGGCCGCACCATTCCATCTGCTCTGCTCTCCTCCGTCGTTGGAGGCACAGGCTCCCAGTCTGCCCTGCAGCCAGTCGGCTGGGAGCGCCCAGCCAGAGCACTCCCAGGCAGACTGGGAGCCTCTACCTGGTCTTGCCAACCTGGAAACAGTGCCGGGTTGGAGAGACTCTACTGCACATGTATTTTTGGTCGGCTTGAAATTGCCAGCCAAACATACATGCGCATTGAAGGGGACTGCTGTGCACTCCGTCCCCGTCACGCCCGTGGCCCGCCCACTTTTATAGTAAAAACATAATAAACAGAGTTTATTATGTTTTTACTCTAAAGGTTTTGCAGCTCCGGGGGGGTGAGGGGTGCGATGCTCCTCCGCCCTAGCGGAGGAGCCGTCCCTGGTAAAAACTTAATGAAGGGCCCTGTGGAAGCTTCTTCTGTTTTTTCCAGGTGCCGTGTTGACCCTTTTTGACACATTGAAAACAAATGTACTATAGAGAAGGAGAAAGCAAGGCATCTGGTGCCATCTATTGGAATGTCCGCATCAAAGTAATTTATTGACTTAGACCTCAAATTAGCTCAACAATCATACAATAATTAAACCTTTTTATAACGGATGTAAACAATTTAAACGGTTTCTATGCAAATTTAAAAACATTAAAACATACAGAATCATTCTCTAGAAAATTTAGTAGATTGGTTCATGAAAAATTAGTAGCGAGTTCCTCAGTTTACCAATTATAAAACAATTAAACATTTTTACTTCACAAAGTGATTTCAATATAGTTTCAAGAAAGATTTACAAAATTTAACAGCTTTACAACATACAACTTCATTCTCATGAAATATTAGTAAATCAGTTCATCAACTCTTGATATGGTAAATTTAGGATATGTGCTGGTTCAACAGCTGGACATGTATATATCATATATCATATGTCTTAGGTCTTGATTTCTACTATGAAAAAAATTACAGTTTCTAGCGACATTGTTGAAATTAGACCAGTGACTTGTGTATGTATTCAGAGGAAGAGCACTCAATCTAAATAAAATTATCACTCTCCTAACACTGTGTTCTGGTGTTAGGGATAAATACTGTTGTGGTTGCTTGTACTCTTTAATATCAGGGACAGATTTATATAATTCTTAGCTTTTACAGTGGGGGGTGTAGCGGGAGAAGCTTAATCTAGGATCTGCCTTTTATGAAAGAGCCTGAGTTGTGTGGGGTCCATGCTGACAGATGTTGAATCTTACACCCAAATAATTCTATAGCCATTTTTCAGTTCACCATGAACGTATAGCCCTTAACTAGAGTTTCTAGCACTTCCCTTTACACTATATCCCTAAGAATGTCTTGTTGCATGAAGCAAACTGTAGGCCCGGTGATATTTGCCACTGCAATGACGTAGGAACTAGAGTGCAAATTCTAGCTGTAACTCCTATATGGGATTTGTTTGAATTGGCGGTCATCTGTCTCAAGATCTTCCCTTCGTATAGGTCACAGAAACCCCATTTGCTAGCAGGCATATGTTTGATTGAATATGTAAAAGTTGGAGGGATCTTTGCTCTGTATATTTCTAAGAGGTGTTTAAAATGTCTTCTTGCAGAAGATCTATAAAATCTGTTTAATGAATTTGAATGGGCAAAGATCTTGTTCCCGAAGTGTGAGAAATGTAATTTATTAGCAAGGCAATATGAGAAAACTCTTTCAAAGAATGTATAAGATTGTACAGTTTCAATGTGTTATCACATAAGGTACAGGAGAAGGGATGAGAAAGTGTTCTTCTCCTAAAGAGCAAAACTTTGGGTTTAGAGACGTTGGTTTTTAAAAAATAGATTCTCTGCCTAATCATGTGGAGCCTTAAAATTGTATTGGAGTCCAGTTGGGATGAAATTGAATAGCACCATGTCATTTGCATACAATAATACATGCAAATTATAAGATTCTATTTGCTGTGGAAAATTCTTGACATTGGCAAGTTGGGCCAGTAGATCCAAGAGGTACAGCGGAAAAAGTAACAGAGCTAACAGACAACCCTGTTTTAAGCCTTTTGTGGTGGAACTTGTAGGTGTAAGGCCCTCCCTTCCTCCTATCAGGACCTTACACCTTGTGTAGGAATGTAGTGTTGGTGAATATAAGAAGGTGTCTCGTGGGAATACTCAGTCAGCAGTTTTCTCCCTAGGGTTGGTCTGTCCACCTTATCAAATGCTGTTGAAAATTCTAGAGAGACAGTGTACAGGGTTTGCGATTTCATAACCATTTTGGTTTTGCAGGACCTGTAAATCAAGAGCCGTCTATAAAATTGTGTTCTCACGGTCTTCATAGAACTGGACCTAATCAGCCAGAGAAGCACTGAATAGATCATACATGGGTATAATATATTCTATTGTTGAGTATCCTGTACAACTTCTCATTGTGAGTGAGGCAGGTATATCTGGATCCACCTTTCCATTAATTATGATCGCATTGAGATTGCAAAGAAGTTTCAGGAGCAACGTTCCTCTCTTATCTGTTTTGTGACGTGGTGGAAAAGTAGAGGCAGGGATGTTCTATGCGTCTTCCAGTATTTTATTCCTGTTTGCACGTAGTGCAGCATTTGGCATTCAAATCGCCCACCAGTAGAATGGCAAAATGTTTCCCGTGCTCTAACTTAGTTTCAGTATAGTCAAATATGTGATCTAATACATGGTTATTATCTTGAGCTGAGAGAACATATACTTAAAAAAAAAAACAATAGTCATTTTGTTGAAGTTCCATTTTATGGATATGAATTTGAATATCCTGAACGTTATTGTGGGAGAAAGGAAGGATGCCAGTCCAAAGGAAGACCAGTGGACAACAGGATCCACAATGCCTACTTCAGCATGGCATTGAATGGATGACTGTGCTGGACAGTCAGTTACAAAATAGGAATCTGTAGTCATTTTGCTAATCAACCAATTTTCCTGTAAACAAAAACTTGCTGGCTTCCTGTCAGACACATTTCTGTCTGCTTGTTGAAACCTGTCGGGTTCTAGGAGACTATCAGTTTGTTCCTAAAAAGGACCTCTTTCAACTTTATACAATTTTGACCCAGCAAGCCAATGCCAGGATTTTACCTTAATTGATGGCGTGACAAGTAGTTGTTTTTGAATTTTGACATGTCTGCTGGTTGAATTGACCTGAATAGTTACCGAGCCAAACTGACCATCATTATAAGTGAAATCAGTTGAATTTGTTTCTAAACTCCTGCTAAAGTGGTGTCTGTTTGTTTTACTGCTAAGTTTCTCCCTTGAGGAGATACTTTCTGGAAAAATGTGAACATCATAGCTATTCTTACACAAGATGTTGTAACTTGCTCATTGATTCAGGATTTAGAGTGACTGTGATGGCTTCTAATCCAAGCAAAAGAGTCTCCTGACAGTCTAGTAAGCAGTTCAGATTCAGTAGCTTGGGGACTTAGTTCACTTTGTGCAACTCCATGAGTCGTAAGGTAGGGTGGCATGGTCAATGACTCTGTGGTGTTAAAATCCATAGTTTATTTTTTTTTGCGTAGAAACATTATTTAAATCGCATTGTAAGCATTTGGAGCGTTTTTTGTTAATTCTTAATTTATTATGAGGGTTCTGAAGCACTTTGTACTACTTGACTCAGTTGTGATGGTCTTATTTTAGACCGTTCCTTCCATTTTATCCCTTTGATTGTCTTCTAAACATTAGAGTGGGAGGAATGTAGGAGAAGGTGACTGTTTAAGATCTTGCATTTCTTCCGAGAGTAACTTGTGAAGAGAGAGTCTGATAGATGGAAGATTATCTTGCTATTATTGGTTCTTCATTTAAAGAAGTTGACACCTCCTTACAGTTGGTGAGATTTTAAAGTTAAGAAAATGTTTAAGTTACTATCTGAGTTAGAGGTTATTATTGTTATTTTTTTTTTTAAAGGATAGTGCCCATTCAAGGATCTCCTGAAGTCTTTGCAAGGCCTCAGAGAGGTATACAAAACCCCACGTTGCCTTTTCAGGGGTAAAGAATGAGTCCTTAATTTTTTGACAGTCATATTGTCAGATCTTAAATAAGTGGATTACCTCTCCTTGCTCGTTTGTAATCGCCACCACAACTCACTGGGAGCACAACTCAAGAGAGGAAAAACCAACACTTGAATCCACTAGAGTCCACTTTACTAGGTTAATGCATCTGGTGAGGAGCCCGAAGCATGAGCTCTTTATCCAGTAGGACACAGTAGGACTCGTCGGCAGTGTAAATCCTGCAGAACCTCTAGATGCAGTGGCTGTAAGCAGAGACAGCTTCAAGGACCATAGTCCAACATGCAGAGGAGAAAACACCTTCCTCCTCCAGCCATGCAGTCAGTGCCGCCTTGAGTGTCCGTCCTCTGCTTCCCAGGAGGGTGTATGGCATAAGCAGAAGGCAGCAGCTGCTAGTCTAGAGCCAGTCTGAGCAAGCCGTAAAGAAAGTTTAGCGAGTGTTAGGGAAGGAAATGGGCCCTAATGGCCCACATTGTAGCCTCAGGTAACCAGTCACAGCGTCTGTTTGTCAGAGGTTCAGCCAAGGGGCCCCGCAGAGCCAGGGATGAACACCGAGCCCGCCTCAGAGCAATGAAGCTCACGGACTGGATAAAGCGAGGGAGATCATGAAGCTCAGTCCTGCGACCCACCAGAGCAGTGCTGGCGATGAGGCTGCAGAGAAGCAGTGGAACTGTGGGGTAGCAAAAAAAGGGAATAAGCAGATCCAAGATGCAAGACTGCAGATCTTGTCTATGGCACTGCTGCGGGTGCACTAATTGGACGGGGGCAGGAGGCGGAGAATATTTCCAAAACCAAGCTGCACCAATGCCTGGCATGACCACTTCAACGTGCTTCAGTGCTCGAACCCAATGCTGCTGCCATCTAACACACCTGAAAGTGCAGCTTCCAACACCCTCACACTACTTGTCTGGCGACCGATGCTTCTATGCAGCTCCACATCTCTCTGCGCTCTGGACGGCTCTGGTGTTCCGTTCTGCTCCTGCCGCACCAGACGTTTGCACCACCTCCTCTCCTCCGTCTCCATCTGTTTCCTGTTCTACACATTCTCCAGTGTCTTAAATCTTTGACTGCAGGCGCACATCCATGTCCTGCCTGTCGGGTCGTGCACCCGCAAATAAAACTCGGAGTCACCGCAGTTGTGTCTACACCTTTATTTAGACTCTCCTTCATACGCTGCTCCCTTCGCGCCTTTTACCCTCTACTAATAGGCTGCCCCTTCCCGTCCTGGTGCGATCCATCTCGCACCGACTTCCGCCTCCGCGTAGTGGTGCAGTCCAGTTCCTGTGACGACACTACACTGCCCTTTATCTCTTCACAGCAGATTTGTCAGCAATTGCCAACGAAGGTACCGCCTGAGAATATTTGCACACACCTCCTGTAAACTCAATGCGCAAGTAAGCTGCCTCTTTACTAATGAAAACAGTAGGCTTGCTTTCCATTTAAAAAAAAAAATATATATATATATGTATATTTCATGCACTGATTTGTACAGTTACTTTATTAGTCCACATGCATAAAAAGAACCGAATTTAGGTCTAAACCAGCGCAGTGTTGTATTTTGCACTCTGGATCGGCGGCGCACGGCACATTTCACTTCAGTGTCATGCTTCAGCCCAGAGGGTGAAATGCACTGTGCTGCTTGCTGATGATTCAGATTCCCCATAAGCTTGCGCAGCCTGGCTTCACAAAAGGAACCAGACCTTGGGCAGAGAAAACACGAATTGTGTTTTGCTGTTTGGCCACACTTGTCAGCTCTTCTGCTTTTGAACATTATAAACCTTTCCTTTCTGATATGTCTGGCAGATGAAGCATCCCGAAACTAGGGCATGACGTCCCCCAAGGCATATCCTGAGCTAACCTGCTGGGAGTGCCTTAGATGTGATGCATTCATTGATTGCATGGCCTCTCAGCTGGCACACCATTAAAGTGTTGCAGGGAAAACAGTAGAGGTGTAGATTTGTAACCTTAACTACAGCTGAGAGGAAATAAAGCTGGGTTGCCCGCTCTTTCTACAGAAAGGGCATCGTGGGCTGTAACAGATTAGTTTGGCGAGAATTGAATTTGACAGATCTAAAAGCTGCTGGTGGTATTTTTAATTTATTGTGATAAATATTTTTATTTGAATACCAATGGCAGCAGCAAAAATACATGTTATGATCCAACATGCTAAATCAGGCACGGTGCAGTTAATCGCTGACAGATTCAATTCCCATATCCAACATTTATTGTGGAACATCACCATATTTTTCCATTTTGAACTAATGGAAATAAATCATTTGGAAAATATTTTTATTACTGAGTACCATCATTTATGGTGCTGCAGGCATACGAGACAACTTATTTGTACATAGGTAAATGTGTCGCACATATGTTGCATGTGACAGTTGCAGGGAGGAACTGGATGAGGGAAGAGTGCGCTGTTGGTGGTGTTCAGTTTTGCGAATAAATACTTATTCTACTGTACAAGGCTCCTGTGACCTACTTATCAATACAGTTGACGACCTGATCTGAAGACCACCCCTCGGAGCTCGTTTGTTTTCTACAATGATGCTACCATGCAAAGCAAACGTGGGTCACGTATGGTAGTGTTTTGTGACCGCCATTTTGCAAGGACCATGTAACACGCTATGCCTGGTTACGCAATTAAATTGTAAGAGCTGCACCCATGCATATATATATATATATATATATTTTTATAAACAATTCATGTTCGAGCTGCAATCACGCACATGCCTGAGCGTGTGTTTGGCACGTGAGCAGTATTTTCGTACATCGTTACTGGATTTATTTTGCGTTTTTCACAGTTTTGTTTCCAGCACACAGATTTGGGGTAATTTTATATTTTAATTTGTCCAAGATATATCTCAGATACTTACTGCTGAAGTGAAGAATTGACACTTGAAGAGTCGTCGGTGTGCCAGGTAGGTAAATAATTGACAAAGTAATAAATCTTTGCACAGTGATCTAGTCCTCTCTTTTAAACATGAGTGCGCAAAATTTATCTTTGGCTCCTCCACAACGGTTTTGGGCATCTGGTATTAACCACTGTATGAAATGGGCAGAATGGAAGTCCAGAGCAACTGTTGATGAAGAGGGAAAAATGTCTCCTGTGCAGAAAAAATAATATTTTATGTACATTCTATTGGACCAGAAGGGTTAAAAGGTTTTTGAACAAATGACTAGAGATGCTGGGATTGGTGGCAATGTGTTTCAAAATGTTATTGCTGATTTTGACTGTTATTTTTCTCTCAAGGTATGCATCGGGATTGTTAGATACAAATTATTTCAAAAGAAGCAGGATACCAACAAAACTATTGGGAAACCTGTAGGAAGATTTAATAATAGATCAAGTGGTAATGCATGTAAAGACCCTGCAATTAATGAGACTAGTTTGAAAGATATGCTAGCCATTGTAAGAAAAGCAGAGCTATCAAGTAGGAGTGCTAAGGTTATTCAGACAGAGGTGAAATACAAAAGTAATGAATGTGTGAGTAAACCTTCGAGTAACCCATCTCAGAATAAATTTAGTAAACAAAACATTGACATTAAAGTGATATTAAGCAATCTGAGAAAAATAGAGAAGGTGACAAAACAGAAAAGCGTTAAGATGTAACCGTTTTAATAGCAAGTTTCATTTAGCATTTAGCAAATCCTGTCCAGCAATAAAACAGAAATGCTCTAATTGTGGCCTATTTGGGCATTTCGCTGAGGTTTGCAAGAAGAGAAATGGAAAGGTAAAATGTTCAGAGGAAGAGGATTCTAGCGAAGAAGGTTCTAATCAGGAGGATGGTGTAGGCGAGTTTGTTTGAAACAATGATTCTGTCACTAATGTGTTAAATATTGATAACAAAAAAAGTAAAGAAAAAGAAGTTATGTGATATGAGGGTTGGCTGTCTGAGCATCTAAATATATCCAGATTCAGGTTCTCCATATGCCATTGTTAATGAAAGTGTATGGAGATCTAAGTTTGTTGATAGAACAGGTAGTGAATCGGCGGAAAACCCCCAGATATCCCTCCTGATGGGTATTCTGGAGAGAAAATTGGATGTTAGGTTACCGGACCCTCACTTTCAGGCTTAAAAATTGTAAAGCTACTGGCAAATTTTATGTGGTTTAAAAAAGAGGGCCTTCTGTATTTGGGTAGTATGATGAGGGTAATTTGCACATGATATTGAATCCCAATAACCTGCAATGATTGTTGATGAGAGGGAAAGTACAGGACAGAACATGTTAAATATATTTCCCAACATGTTTATCGAAAAAGTTGGGATATTTAGTGAGTTTGAACACAAAATTGTGCATATAAAATATGCTGTACCAGAAATACACAAGGTTAGAAATATAATTATTTTACTTAGAGAGGAAGTAGAAAAGGAACTAGAGAAACTTGTAAAAGATGACATTATCAAAGAAGTTGAGTCTAATTAGTGAGGCTCTCCCATTGTGGTGGCCAAGCATAGTAATGGACAAATCAGATTATGTATTGACTTGCTTCTTTTAAATAACAGTATACTGGTAGATCAATTTCGTTTGCCAAGAATTTCTGAAATATTGGCTCTTAAAAATGCTCAAGTCTTCACTACAATAGAGCTCTCTGCTGCCTATCATCAGATTTCTCTAAAGGAAGGACACAGATCTTATACAACATTTGTTATCCCCTTAGGCTGCTATTGGTTAAAAAAGAATTGAGTTTTGACTTGCTTCTGCGGCAGCAGTCTTTCAACCTTTGATGCACCAACTGTTTTTCAAGGTCCCACATGTTAAATTCTTACAAGATGATATTCTAATTTACAGGAAGGACAAAGAGCATGATGATATTTTGGAGAAGGTTTTATTAATATTGAATGATAGAGGTTTAACTGTAGAATCTACAAAGTGCAAGTTTGCATTGGATCTGTCACTTATTGAGACCATGTGATATGTAGGGACAAAGTTAAACCCAAACTTGATTTGGTAGGGGCAAGTCACCTAGCACCAGAACCGGTGAGAAACGACGATGTGAGGTCTTTCTCTGTCTAGCAGAATTCCTTTCTAAATATGTACAACATTATTAACCAGAACATTTAACACTCACCAGTTACTTGAGAATAAATGCAAATTTTGATTGGAACAATGATTGTCAAATGGAATTTGCTGATATTAAGACAGCCATTTCTAAGGCTACAGCTTTGAGTGGCTTTGATCCCAACATGCTGAGTGTGTTTACTATTGATGTGAATTGTAGGGGAGTAGGTGCTGTATTGTCAGATAATGGAGAAAGGAAAGGAAGTTATCACTGTGTATGCTTCAAGAGATCTCACACCATTTGAAATTAAATACTCAGTTATCAAGAGAGAAACCCTAGTTTGCCCGTGGGCATTAGAAAACTGTAGATTGTTTGCATGGGGATAAGCAACATTTGTTTGTTATGAAGTGACCATAAACCTTTTGATTAGATTACTTATAATAGAAGATATGATAAAAGCGTCAACTTAAATAGCAAGAATGTCCATGAGACTTAAAGATTTTATGTACAAAATTATTTATGTACCAGGAAAAGAAAATCTAATCCCAGATTTCTTGTCCAGAATGCCTCTGCAGATTAAAGAAGATCTGAGTGTTGAATAGGATGATTATCATATACCATTGGGTACATGATCACGTTGTTCTCGCTATAGATGGAGATGTGGATGAAAGAGTACAGTGAAGATGATTTACTACAAAAGTGGTTAGTGTACTTGATAAATTGTTGGCCCATGAAAGGAACACTGAAGTCTGAGATGAGAAATTTTGGAGAGCTAAAAAACTGAGGTGACTTTGGTGGATGGTATAATTTGGAGAGGAGATAGTGCAATTCCACTGTGTACTTTGAGGAATAATATTGCCATACAAGGTCATGAAGGCCATGGAGAGATTGCAAGAACAAAGCAAATGGTTAAAAAAAGATACTGATGGCCGGAAATGGATATCTTTGTATGGATAGTGGTGAGAAAGTTGTGCTAATGTAGATAAATCTCTCAAACCTTTGAGACCCAATATGAGTGAATCTCATGTTCCTAAAGAATAGTGGAATACTGTAGCTGTGGACATTGTGGGTCCCATTGAAGTACAATCTAAGTACATTATTGATGTTGATATTTTTTCGAGATGGCCAGAGGTGCAGGTGGTGAAGAAAGTAGACACTGACACAGTGTTGTCATTTTTTGGATAGGGATACAGGAAGGATTACCGGTCACCATCATCACTGATAATGGTGTATAATTTGTGTCAAGTAAAGAAGAAGATTGTTTTAAGGGAATTGGAATCAAACATCACACCCATTTTTATAATCCCAGTGGCAATGGTGTGATTGAAAGGTTTAATAGAGTGCTTAAAGGGGCTATTCAGATGGCAGTGAGTGATACAGAAGATTGGGAGATACACATTCAAAAAACAGTATGGATATATATAGAATTCAGTTAATGGCATGATAAATATTTATCCATTTGGAATTATGAGAGGCCATGTTTCAAGAACCAAAAGTTATTCTGCATGGTTAATGGATTATACCTCTTGTAAAGTAGATTTGGAAATGGTTAGGTAAATCATTGAGGATACCCATACTAAATACATCATAAGGTATGATAATAAAAAGGGATCAGTTGTTAGTCGTTCAGGTATTGAAGGTGGAATGTTAGTTAAACTTTTAAAACCCTGGAGGATGAGAAATGGACAATTTTCAGGACTTTATAAGGTGACCAATTTGAAAAATTCTGTAAGATTAAGTGATGGTAGTGTATTGAATCCCGAAAGAATTGCTGTTTTGAAAGGTGATGGCAAACTATATAGAAAAGAAAATCTAGATAGTGTGAGTAAGAAGTTTGATGAAAAAAGAAGGGAGAACAATATTAAACCTGAAAGAATGGGAAATGATATAAGAGTTGAAAATGAAAGTTTTTTTCTGATGTCGGTCTGTCAATGTTGAGAGAAATGTTGGATGGGTAACTATAAAAAAAAAGAGAAAAGGTTGCAAAGGATTCCTGTCTGGATATCTGATTATGTGTGTAAGGAAAATGGTTGAAGAGTTGTTTTTCACATGCATTTTTAGGGTAAAGTTTCTTTCATAATAAGTTAATCAATGTATTTTATTTTATTCCTATGTAATTTTGTTTTATATTTTATTTTTATATTTGTATTTTGTATACTGTTATGGTTAATTTCTTTTTATTCATATTTATGATTTTAGTTATGTACTGCACTCCATATTGAGTGCTTTCTAACGTTTAACAGGAAGGGATGTGTTGCGTTGTATCTTTAAGATAGTAATGCTGTCACTCTAATTCTATATTGGAGTTCTGTGTATACACCAGTGACAGTTGCAGGGAGGAATTGGACGAAGGAGTGCACTGTGGGTGGTGTTCAGTTATGAGAATGAATAATTCCACCATACAAGGCTCTTTTGATCAACTTAACAAAATTCTGGATGATAAAGCAAGGAAAATTAGTTTTTCTTTTCTGGGGGAAGTTTTGGTTTATAGGTGAAAGCCTTTGTTGGCAGATGAATGTCTGGGTCCTCTGAAGCACAATCAGCATTGGCATTTCTGAAAATAATAATGGAAATAGTGGTGATGTTTCTAAATGTATTTCCTCAGCCGTGTTATGCCTTCTAATGGACGCTATCATTTTCATGCGAGCTGCAGAATGCACCTTCCTTTAATTGTTAGACATCAAGTGTAGAACTTTTTCAGTGGAAGGTTACTTGGAATGTCAAGCAACAAGATGCACAAATCCAGTCAGCAGCAATCTTTTCGTACCAAAGCTTATCAGAGACAACCCCCTGGCAATGTGTTCAGAAGGAAGGATGCTGGGAGTGAAGGAGGACTGGACGAAGGAAGACTAAGACAGGGTAATGAAGCACTTTTTTTTTTAAGGAAACCAAATATATGTTAAATAAAAGCAATGCCCAGAACCCAGGTCCTAAAGCCCCAGAGCAGAATCAGTTTGAAATATAGCTAGTCACCCCCAGTGTCGTAATGTAGCGGTAGAAGGTTATTTAGTTTTGCCAGAAGTTCCAAACATAGTAAAAAAGATTGTCAGCCATTAAATTCCCTGGTTCTATCGAAGTGAGGGAGCAAGGCCCTGTGGATATCCAAAGGCTGAATGGCATCATTTAACCCTTCTGGTTGAAAAATTCATTGGAAGGACAATTACTTGGAGTAATATAAATTGAGCAGAACCCTTTGTATTGAAGTCTGGCCCAGATCTTAAGAGACCTTGGTCTGGACAGAACCTTGATTAGGGAGGAATTAACATTAATGAAGGGCTTCAAACGGGGCACCCATCTTTTCCACCAATTGTGAAACCTGTTGGAACTATGAAGCCCTCAGGTCGGTGGTAGTGGCAGGCAGAAAGTTGCAACACTAGTGTGAAAGTTTGGCGCTGATCTGGGTCGGAACTTGGGTGACTCAGCCTTCTGAGCGTGACTGAGATGCAGCTTTGAAGTGTGGAGTAACACGATGCAAGCTCTGCAGTGGGCCACCAATGGAGTGTAAAACCATGGACGGCTAGAGTAGCACTGTTCTGTTCGTGGTCCATGGGAAGCTGCAGCCAAAACTTGAGGATCCTCATCTGCTAGGACTGCGAGAGGTAACTTCACCCCAGGGTGAAAGTCGGTGGCAGATAGTAGGGCTGCGTAGGACGCCCCTACTGTGACGTGCAGGGTGTGAAGTTAGTAGGGCTGCAGATTTGTGGGAACACTGATGCTGCTAGCCGCAGGCCGGAAAGAGCACCTAAATGAGGAATTGGAGACATGTAGACACAATGCAACTGGGGCCCTGCAAGACCCAATGTGAAAATGATAAAAATGTGCTGATTTACCGCTGATCAGTGCCAGGGCACAAATGGTGATGAGGAAGAAAACAAAAGATAGTTTTTTCAACACGTGCAAGGCTGCAGAGATTAAACCCACTTACCTCGAGGTGTGAACTTCTCTTGTGGATCTCTGCCTCTGATCTGAAAACTGAGCTGCTGGAGAAAACATGTTCTTTGGAAACTGTGGCTAAGGGGCCTCAATGACAGAGTACTAATAGTGGCACAGAGAATCAGATGTATGGAAGCGAGACTACAATCATTGGAAGACCTTACTGTTGCAAACACCATTGATATGAAGAAGTTGTCCACCTTAAAAGTTAGTGCAGCTGTGGCCCTGCTGAAATTCGAGTTGTATTTGGAAATGTTGAGCACGGTTTCGATCTAAAATAATCTTTGTATTGGGAATGCTTGAGGAGACAACTAGTGAAGCTCTCCATGGCTGGATGTAGTGTATCCTGAGTGATCTACTGGATGTGCTTGAGGGTAAGAGCGTCTCAGTGGTTAGGAGAAAATACAGGCTTCCTGTTTGGTATTGAGGTGGTACATCCGGCTGAGGCAGAGCGGTAATGGTGTGTGTGCAATTACAGGACACAAGAGATTAAATTATTAACTCTTCTGTACAAAAACGTGTTGAAAAGGGCAGAAGCTAGATTCTTGGTCCTCCCAAGTGAATGAAGGAATTGTTGGAGATCAAGGAGTCTCTTGAACAGAGAGGGTGGAGTGCTTCAGTGGGAATTATTTGGTGGAATCAGCTAGAGGTTTCATGGATGGCCTGTGCCTCGGCAGTGAGTGACTTCTGGACAATAAGTCACTTGTGTCAGCTAGAAGATCACACACTTGGGAGCTAATTTCATGGGGTTATCCCCTTGGGGGGAGGGAAGGTAGAACTGGAGTAAGTTGGTGAGGTATGCAATATTCTCCATATTTCCCCCTCCTACCACTTCACCCTTGGGGTTAACTGCGAATACTGATCATGATTTGTGCCGTATAGAGCCAAACATATGTATAACATCAGTTCTAACAACGTTTTTTTTGGTTTCAGTGGCTTAAAGATTTTAGAGGCTAGCTATCTTGGGGCACACAGAGGAGTTTAAATCTTTCCTTTTTTGTATATCATAGAGTGGATATACACATGGTGTACAGTGCTTTTGGCATTTCTCCTTTTAAAATGTATCAGAAGCTGATATTACTCTAAAACTGTTTTAGTAAAAAAAGAAATATTTTTAAACCTAAAAAGGGAGGACAGGTCTAGGTCGCACAAGTGAATTCCACAGTTAGGAGGGAACATTGTGGGAGTGGGGTTGACTGAAGGAAGAAGATTGAACAAAGCCAGAGGAAGGAGATAAAGATCCTCTTTAAGCTACGTAAGGAAACAGGCCCAGGAAGAATATATTTGTACCACCCAGGACTGAACAGTCCACCATAAGAGACTATGAAGTAATATTTCCTATTTACAAACTTGGGCATAGCCTGGAATGGAGCTTTGGAGAAAGAAGGGGGCCCTATTTTAAGTGGCTAGGGAAGAATTGCAAAGGATTACGAATTACTCTTCGGAGATCACAAGAAAACTTTCTGACTATTGGTTAATTCTTTTGATCTGATGAAAATGCAGTAGACCCAGATAACATCATAAAACTGTTTGCGAGTATCATTCCTCCTGCAACTACTGGATTACAAAGGTGCTTTGATGCTTGATTTCAAACCCAAAAATGAGATTCTTCTAGAGGATGAAGGAACTCAATAGAATAGCCATGAGTTACATGTCCTAGAACCCAATTGTCATGAAGTCAATGTTGCCAGATCTCTGATAAAGGAAACACGCCCGTCCAGTACCAAGTACGACAAGTGCTAGCATAGGCAGGCTTTTGGAGGTTGTTGTTGAAGCTGGGCTTTGTAAGACACTTCAGTTTTTAACCAGACTTTCTTCCCTCCATGCTCAAAGACGGAAGACTCAGAAATGATAAAAAAAAAAAAAAACATGAGTTTACCTCTTAACTCGCATTGGGACGGGACAGTTTCTCTGTTTGTAAAGAGCACTGCTTCCTCTGCCCTGGTCCAGCTACACCACATAAGCGAGGCAATGTGACACTTTGTTAATGCAGATATAGTCTGTGCTATAGCAGAACATGCGTTGGCATATTACAAGTGCCAGTCATCATCTGGGTTGGTGTGCAAATGTATGCTTTCAGCAATGTAAGTAGGCCATAACAAACAAAATGAAAATATACTTAGCTGAATTTGGCGAATCATCTCTTTAGAAGATACATAGGATTGTGATCCCAGTTGGTGGGAAGAGGGATTATAGGGAAGGGGGAGGGTTACAAGTGAAGTGGAAACAGAAGAAATACTCTTTTGAAAATTATAGTCTTTCTTCTCAATTGTATAATACGTGGGTAATTGTCTAATGGGAGGCATGCCTCCTCATGTCTGTTAGTACTAGAACGAGGAAGACAGATGAGTCAGTAATGATAGAGGTGGGTGGGCCGACAAATTAACAGGGAAAGCGGAGCCAAGAGTCTGGCTTGGCTCCTAGATTCCGTACACGCACTAAGACCTAAAAAATGTTTGCTATGTAATTAATCCTGCAAATTTCACGTAAAACACGAGTCTTTTTAGAATTAAAAAAAAAGCATTTCTTTACTAGGTGGAAGCTTTGACATTAATACCTCACTTTATAGCACTACACTGAAAAGTACTTCTTAAAAGTGATAGATTTTAAACATAAACCATTAGTGAACTAAAAAACAGGACATTGTGTTGTAAACCCTGTATTTAGTCTAATAAATCCAACAAAATAGGCTTTGTACAACTGGGATGCTGAACCCACATATTTGAAAGTGCTTTCATATGGGGTAATGAAGAAAAAGGCCTTTTGGTGAAATAGCATACTAGCCTAAGAAAACACCATCTAAGCGGGAATGGGCCGGTTTATCCAGGTTTTGTGGTTTTACTTAGTACAAATTAGCCACTAAAAGACTATTTATTTGTGCTTATATTACTGCTTTGTTTTTACCTATTTGTTGTGTTTTATTTAGTGCAAATTCAAACCGAAGCTGTTGGAGCAACCTTTAGGAGCACTGGTTACTTTACACAAGATCATGTTCATGTGTTTTTTAGGCACAGGGAGATGAAGGGATTTGCCCAGAATCACAGGATGTTGAGTCCATGCCGGACTAGAACCTGGTTTCCCAGTTCCAAAGTCTGATGCTCTGGCCATAATGCCAGATCCTGGTTAGAAGGAGGGCAGCAGGCAGAAGCCACTTGAAAGCTTGGCTCGTTATGGGCTTTGAGGTTCCAAGAGAACTTTGAGCTGTGCCAGAGCCAGACTTATGGTTTGAGTCTGACTCGAGCTTTCAGTGGCTTGCACACCCCTAGGTAATAATGTGCAGTGCTTAATTTGTAAATAAAAACGTGCCGGTGCCCAAAGCCCTCCTCTTAAACATGCGGCTTCTGCAATTTAATGTGCAAACACGGAATACTGAGGGCGGTGTAATCTTGAAGCCATCTCGGGCCTCTACAATCCATTTTCAGCCACTCCCTGTCCCTTCAGCTCACTCTTGCAGCTTTCTCCTATTGTGACGTGTTTTCGTTTTTCTAGTCCTCTGTCTTTCCCATATGTCTTTTGCTCACAGCAAATGCTTGAGGCAAAAAAAGCGCTGACCCACAAAAATAAAAGCCGGTGCCCCGCACCAGAAACAAGCACAAATTAAGCACTAATAATGTGCACCGTTGAAAGAGTGGGTTGGCAAAGAAAGATGGAGATGAGAAAGGGATTGTAGAGTTTTGAAAATAATGCAAAGATTTTTGAAGAGTGTGCATTGGAGTGAATGGGGCTAGTGAAAGATTTTGGCAGTGTTTAAATGTTTCGTTCTGTTGATTATACGCCTGATGGGCATTCACAGATCTTACTTGGCTGTTGTAAACGATGTGCTTTTGCCTGTTTAGGTTTACAACTCTTTTCAGAAACATTGTGTCCTTCATCAGGATTAACTCTGAGTCTGTACCCTAAAAAGCATAGTATCTTCATTAACTACAGCTTGAAATGTCTTTGGCACGTTACTTTGATGTGATACAAATCGAAAGTAATGCAACCTGCTTAACAGCACTAGACTAGTGGAAAGATTACCAGTGGGAATGTTTTCTATCCGTACAGATCCGCGGTGTCGCAGAGAATATATGCAAAGCGCACATGGGTTGTGGTGGCTCACCTGGGTTGGGGAGGGAGGTAGGACTCTATGGAGTGACCATACTGTCTGGATAAAAATAATCTACCGCTCCTTTTTCTTTTCATCCTAGAAGATAAACTTAAGTAGTAGAGGAGAAAGGACAGGAAGGTAATAAAAACAGACAAAACACAGGCGCCTCAGGTAACACAAGTGAAACAAATCGGCGATACTGCAGCTGACCCACTCGAGACCTCGCTTTAGAAACTGTGACGCATCCCTTCTCTTAATGATATGCAAATAAACTGGAAGACCCAGCAGAATCATTCAAGCGTTGACTAATTGTAGGTTTCTTAATACTATTTCCTCGAGAGCGCTACATCCTCCTTCCAGACCCCCCTGGACAATGCTCGCATCAAGGTCTTTGAGGCGACAGATTTAGAGGTACCACGTTTCACTGCTAGATTGAAAGAGGTGCGAGAAAGGAATGTCTGTACATGAAAACCTCAAGTCCTGCTGTCGAACCAAGAATGTTCCCATAAGTGCACAATAATGAGAAACGCTGCGTTCAGTAGCCCCTTAATTGGTTGCAACAGCAACAGAAACAAAGGCCGAGCACCACAACGGGGTAATTGCAAATTGTAGTCCAAATTGCATTTAATCCCTCTCAGGCGTTTGTGGAGAACAAGTCGAGCGTTGTTTCCCCTCCTTTTTGTACCCTGCTGCCTCCTTTCTGAGTGTCTTTCGTATACATTTGTCCATTTAGAGAGGCATTTCATGGCATTGCTCTCCATCCTCGGTTTGTGTGTTGTTTATGGCTGTCTACATGCCTGAAAGCATATGGATAGTTGCATTGTGTGCTTTGCCTTAGTTGTCATCATCCTCTGCTTGCTTCTTTAATTCGCCGTGAAAAAAACTTTATTCAGGGCAGGTTTTATCGTACTTTATACCAGTTTTTTGCAATTGGATTTCCATTTTAAGTATGGTGGAAGCTTATGTAGGAGGCTTTCTCCATTCACATTATTGCTAATAATACTATTATTATCATTATCGTTATCATTGTTATAGTGACGGTTATTATGGCCATGCCTATTAGAATATTGGAATTTAGGGTGGTCCGTTAAAGACAATGACGTGGCAGAGAGCCAATTGTGTCACGTACAGGGCCTGTGCACTAGCATTCCAGTGTTTCTCTTTCTGTTTCTCTGTGTTTAATTTAGAATATTCCTCGCTTGTGTTTGGAATTTCTAATAGCATTATAGTCCATTCTGCTTTGGACCACACTCTTTTTTTTAACCTCTTAGCTGCAGCGCCTCCTCTTTCCTTTCCCCCCCCCCCTTGTGCTGAGCCCTTTTTTGGCTATTTGGGGTAGTTCGCGCATAGGCCTTCATTACTTTTTGTCCACATAAGCTATCCACACCAAGTTTGCGTCCTTTATTCCAACATCCTAGGGATTCTGAAGGTACCCAGAGTTTGTGGGTTCCTCTGGAGGAGACCAAGAAATTATCCAAAATACAGCTAAAATTTCGTTTTTTTCAATAAAATGGAAAAAAAGGGCTGCCGAAGAAGTCATATGTTTTTTTCCCTGAAAATGGCATCAACAAAGGGTTTGCAGTGCTAAAATCACCATCTTCCCAGCTTTCAGGAACAGGCCCGACTTGAATCAGAAAACCACCTTTTTCAACACAATTTTGGCATTTTACTGGGACATACCCCATTTTTGCTATTTTGTGTGCTTTCAGCCTCCTTCCAGTTAGTGACAGGAATGGGTGTGAAACCAATGCTGGATCCCGGAACGCTAAACATTTCTGAAAAGTAGACAAAATTCTGAATTCAGCAAAGGGTCATTTGTGTAGATCCTACAAGGTTTTCCTACCGAAAACAGCTATTATTCTCCACATTTTACTCTAACTTTTTCCTACAATGTCAGATTTTTTAAAGCAATATACCGTTACGTCTGCTGGACTCCTATGGTTGCGGAGATATATATGGCTTGTAGGTTCATCAAGATCCCTTGGTGCACAGAGCTAATAAACGAGCTGCACCTTGCAATGTGTTTTCATTCTATACCGGGTATACAGCAATTCATAGGTATCAAGAAAACATTTGTATTTCCAAAATGGGCACAAGATAAGGTGTTGAGAAGCAGTGGTTATTTGCATATCTCTGAATTCCGGGGTGCCCATACTAGCTCATGAATTACAGGCCATTTCTCAAATAGATGTTTTTTTACACACTGTCTTACATTTGGAAGGAAAAAATGTAGAGAAGGACAAGGGGCAATAACACTTGTTTTGCTATTCTGTGTTCTCCCAAGTCTCCCAATAAAAATGGTACCTCACTTGCATGGGTTGGCCTAATGCTTGCGACAGGAAATGCAACATGGGCACATCAAATTTTACGTTGAAATCTGACATGTTTTTGCAAAGTGCCTAGCTGTAGGTTTTGGCCTCTAGCTCAGCCGACACCTAGGGAACCTACCAAACCTGCGCATTTGTGAAAACTAGACACCTAGGGGAATCCAAGATGGGGTGACTTGTGGGGCTATCACCAGGTTCCTTTGCAAACCTCCGTATTTGGCAAAAAAAACACTTTTTCCTCACATTTCTGTGATAGAAAGTTCTGGAATCTGAGAGGAGCCACAAATTTCCTTCCACCCAGCATTCCCCTAAGTCTCCTGATAAAAAATGGTACCTCACTTGTGTGAGTAGGCCTAGTGCCCACGACAGGAATAGATCACACAACGGTCAATGTTGGTCCCCACATGAGGCAACTGTTGACCCTGGGGTGATCTATTCCTGACCCAGGCACTAGGTACAGGCGCTCAAGTGGGGTAGTGTTTTTATCAGGACAGGTGAGGAATCACTGGGTGGTAGGAATTTTGTGGATCCCTGCATATTCCTGTAGTTTGTGTGACAGAAATGCAAGAAAACATAGTTTTTTTTTTCAACATTTCAGCTTTGCAGGGTATTCTGGGTAAGAAAACTTTGGGAAATCCACACAAGTCACACCTCTGTGGACTCCCCCAGATGTCTAGTTTCCAGAAATGTCTGAGTTTAGTATGTTTCCCTATATGGCCACCGAGTCCAAAACCAAAAACACAGGTGCCTGCCTTACTAAACCAGTTTGTTTTGTGATATATAATTTTGATGTCTCCACAATACGATTTGGGCGGTGGAATTTGGGGCCGAACTCACTTGGGGAGCTCCCAAGAGAGCACTCTCTCTCTGTGCTTGCCGCCGCATTCACCTGCTCTCTGGGCTGGGCTAACCCGCTATTGTCCTGTTGCACAGACTGTGCTTGCGAAGGGACAGCAGGACTGTCCTCATCACCTCCCTCATAATTACTGGAAGAGGAGTTATCGAATGGGACTCCTCCGACTGAAAAAGCACTCCCAGAGTCTGCGCCATTGTCCTATTCCTCAGATGCTATCTCAGTATCTGCTGTCTCAGTCTCTGATCCTATGTCAGAGCTGCCCTCTGTAACCCGAGTGAGGGTGTGAGCAGCAGTCAACGAAATGCCATCTCTGCTACTGGCTAAACTGTTGCTCTAAAACACTAGCCTACATAGACAGTCACAAAATTGCTGGTGTGTTTGTGATACGTGCAACAGTAGAGGTCACCTTACCTTCGCTTCTTCCCTCAATCAGCACGTTCTTTCAAGACACTCAAACACCTTGTCACATACCAATCGTCACAGTCTTTAACACCTCTAGCGCCCAGTCCAACAATCATTATTGGTGCTCTCAACTCCCATATCCTCCTCGGATTCCCTCACTACCACCCAGCAAAAGTTCCCTTCATCTCTCCATAGCCGCCCCCTGCACATTCATTTCATTTGTATTATAGCGCAGGTAATGGCTGAATTTACTAATGTACTCAGCTATTTACATAAAATACCGATTTGCTGTTTACAGTAGGCGTATAAACCTTCTGCGCTTCTTTATGGCACCAAAACTGCCACTAGACAAAAGTCTGATCCTTTTGTAGCAGAAACATAATCACAAGACTTAATTGACTTTTTATTTCTGCATAAAAGCTACAGTTGAAACGCGTCAGTTGAAGTATGTGCATTGCTTTGAAGACGCAAGCTGCAACTGCAGGACAACTGGTGGCAAATATATATATATATATATATATATATCACTTTTATATGTGGGTCTGGTGTTCCTGGGGGCTGATCACAGACCCCAGGGAAAGCACACATGCATTGACAAAAGATAGATATAGATAGATATAGATATGGATATAGATATGGATCTGTCTATCCATATAGATATATCTATCTACCTAGATAGATATATCTATATATAGATCTACATATACAAATAGATCTATGTATTGTTTTAATAGTTGTATGGCTTCCTTGGGAGCCATAATGGTCCCCAGGGAAACCCTACAACTACTAAAAACATGAATGCCCCCATGTCAATTTCTTTAGTTTCTAAAAACAAAAACAAAAAATTCAGCCCCGTGTGGCTTGGTATTTTACAGATGATTCTAAAAATGACACCGCAAACAATCAGAGCAGGGGCTTCCTTGCCCAATTATTTGTCAATCATACCCTCACGCCCTTAATAAACACATTGGGGGCAGGGGAAATGCCTAGTCTGTGTGGCTAGCCTAGGTCCAGGTGGGGTTGTTGTTGTTGTCCACTGCCATGAGCCTTTTTTCCTTCCATTAAGTTTTAGATAGGATTCTTCCATCTAGCTTGCTACTTTCTCCAGGCAAGGTCTCAAATTGAGAGGTTGAGAGTCCCGTCCTTAGGTTAGAGTGAACAGGCAGTAAACTTCCAAGAAATGTCCAAAAACCTTCCCACCAACTTGAAGCCTTAATGATAAAACTATATAGTGTATTAATAATCTGTGAAAATTGCCTTTCAGAAAACATTTATCATTTGTACATTACCAAATAAAGTGTTCTGACTTTTTAGGTTGAGCATAGCAGCGTGCAAGCGCTGCTTTTCTGACGTGTTGGTATGTATCTGGGCTTTTAACCACACCCACTGCACGCCCATCACTATCACTCATTCATGGGCTTGCCCTTCAAAAATGCTTTATTTTCGTTGGTAAATGCTTTGCGTTTGTCCCTCCTTGAGGCGGTTGGACATCGCCCCGGTTACATGGCTAATTGCACTTTTTCCGATACGTTTGACTGTGAGCGAACTTCTTTTTCATTTTGTCTCTCTTCACGCTGATGCCATGGTACTTTGAATCGCCTTGCTTATGTAGAACTGTTTTAATTTTTATTTTCAATTTATGTGGCAAGGCGAGTCCGGTTTAGAGTTTACAATGCTAATAACTCTAACTCGAGCAAATCCGAGGCCCATTGCATTGCAAATGCTTGTTTTTACTCCTATTAAAATATTGTTTTCATCACACAGAAGTACCAAAAATGGTCTTTCACAGCTACTGAAAAGATATTTTGAAATGTTTGTAGAGTTGACTTAGTTATATAAATGTTGTGTGTTAGGAAGAAAAACAGCCTTTTGTTTTACATAGGTCAGACAGTTCACCTTACAGAATCCTTGAACTCTGCAGTCACAAGGAGAAGTATTTGCATTGCAAGAAGACAAACTGGCTTTTGACCTCTGTCTGAGAACACAGAGCAAATGTGACAAGAATAAGATTTAAAGGCATCTTAATTGCTAATTCAGTTTCTGACTGAAGAGAACACCTGTTCTTTGTCCACTCGCCAGAAGGGGTGTGCAGGATCAAAAAAAAGATGGACCTCATAAAATAAAACTCACCCTCGTGAATGGTTGAGTAGATTTTTCAAGCCATGTAATACAACTTCTGCTAAAGAACGAGTGTATATGTTAAAGAGCGTCCGAATCGGGGACGTGCCCTGTGGTACTCCGACCTTCAAGGGAAATTGTCCAGTGAGCAGGATCTATTAAATACTTGGAAAGTCCTGTCCTTAAGAAAGGAGATCGGCCATTTTAGTGCTGGTCCAATAACACCTACACTGTTTGTTAAGGAGGATGTCATGGTTCACTGTGTTGAATGCTTCACTCAGGTCAAGGAGTGTGATGACTGCCCTATCTCCTCTGTCAAGACGCATTTTTGACTCCTCTACTACCGCCAAAAGGACAGTCTCTGTGCTATGATTAGGGCAAAACCCTGTCTGTGGGCTGCAGGTCATCTTTGGTTTCTAGGTGTTCTGAGAGATGTTGGTTAACAGGTTTTTCTAATACTTTTTTTAGACCAGGTGAGTAACGAGATTGATCTGTAATTTCCTAGGCTGCTAGCATCCAGTTTTTTTTTTTTTTTTTTGGAGGCTTTGACCATGGCATGTTCCCATGCAGGGCGCACTATTCCCTTTGCAAGAGATAAGTGGCCATTTATAACATCACCGGAAAGGTGATTTCTGACACTTTAACAAGAATGTGCAGTGGAACTAGATCTAGGGGAGAACCAGATTTCACTTTACTAAATACAATTGTGAAGTTTTCCAAGGTAAGCCTGGTAAAGCCGGCAATGCTGCCTTTCTCTACGTCTTGGTAGTTAGTGATTGCACTGGGGTTCGGATCCTTATAGGAATCGTGAAAGGTGCTATAAATATTTGTGATTTTGTTGAAAAAAAAATTCTGCAAGGATCATTACAGCATATTGCTGTAGGCTCGGGAGTAGCACTACCAGATAAAGGTTCCATCTGTATTTTTATAATCTGGAACAAATCACACAGGACGTTGGCTGCGTGGTTAGTCCTTGTTTCATAGTTGGCTGCTGGTGCTTTTTAAATTTTGGAGTGGTACCTCCTCATGGTTTCTCGAAATTTTTGTTTACTTAGCTCTCCATAATCTCACCTCCGTTTTCTTTCAGCTTTTTTACATTCCTTTTTACAACGTGAGGAGGTTGTGGGTATACCAAGTGGCGGATTTGTTTGTGTGCCCCATGAGATTTTTAATTGGGATGACTTGGTCCAGTGAGTGATTTATCCAGTGGGTGACCTTATCAGTTGCGATCTGTAGGTCGATGCTTAGGAATCTAGTACAGGTGATTGGAAAAAATGTGGAAACAGAGTAAATATAACCTTTCGAGCATTACATTTGTGTTTTGTTTAATTTTTACGAGTGCAGCTATGGATCTCTAATGCAAAAAAAAGTTATTCCATTGTGTTTACTTATTGCACCACTTGTTATCCGGTACCGTGTGCAAAGTGGGAGACTGCTCACCATATACATCACAAAAGGCAGCAATGTATTCAGCTAATGTTACACCATTTATTAAGTTCACTGTCATTGTCACCCAAGTGATTGGCGGTTGAGACATGTTGCATTAGACTATCTTTTAGTCTAATGCTGCTAGAGCAGAATCTTAATGACTTTGCTGATGATAAACATTAGTCCACCAGCAAATTACTAACAACATCCATACATCTGTTACCATTAGGCTCCCGGGGAACCACTCTACAGGAGTTAGTATGATGTTGAAGTTGATGTTGTTGTGAGAATTTGGGTTGAGCTCTAAATGACAGTTACACACCCCACAAGGTGATGAAAGACCAAAAAGGGGGGCAGTGATGCTACAAGCAAGTTACTCATTAATACTTGAAACATTTTCATGCTTTTTTGATCAAATGCAGTCACAGCACAAGATTTTGCATTTCTTGTTTCGTGCTGTTTGTGCATCAGCAAAGTCAGCAAAGAAATTTATTTTCTTCAGACTGCTGGATGAATATTTAATCGCATCAACACTAGCAGTGCTACAATGCTGAGTTGGCCTACGCCACAATATAGGATTTTAAATTTCAATGAGGCAAGCATCCTTGATTACTCTTCATGTCCTTCATTATTCTATATTCCTTCATGATGCTCCGACTAATATCGTTTGTCCTTTTGCAAAATGGGTCTGGTATTTCTCTAGAGCTAAATGTACCTGTTCATGATTCTGTAGGCAGCTGAAAGTCTGGTTCTATTCTCAGTAGTACTCCCTCTTTAACAATGTAGACGTGTTATGGTCTGATAGAGCCATGAAGACTCAGTTTTAATACACTTTACAAATATCCCTTAATAATATACCATCATATGCTCCTTCAACTAGATACTTTTACTGTAGATTTTATATACTCCTCTCACCTGTAGTTTTCACGCTGGGCACAATCTCCTGTGAATGCAACTGTCAGACACTGATGTCAATATCCATCAATATCAGGTAACACCCACATTTTCATTAAAATCGTATCCAACAAGGATATCATCTGGTTAAAGACATGCCTTGTAAACGCTCAAGTCTGGGTGTTTAGAGCTCAGGTTAAATTGTTTCTAAGTCTGTTTTTCTTATTAGCAATTGCCAGCAAAGAGCAGTTCCTCACCTGGCTGAATTGAATTAACCTGGATAACTTGAATGCAGGACTCATCTGCAACACCAACCCCCTTGGCTTTCTCATAGACCAACTACATCTTTAAAACATACAACATTTGTAACCAAGACCAGCTGCCATCGGCATTCACTGCTTTGAATGGTTAAACCGCCTGTTTCAGAAAGTGATTTCAGACTACCTATGTATGCACTGTATCTTTCACACCTTGATGGAGAAAGCTCCTTAATCAATGGAATCGAAATGCACACCACTCAACCTGGAGAGTTTCATCTGTGCCACGTCATCAGTGATCTCTAAAGATTTCATTGAATAACATTTATACTCAAAGATCTGAACTGGCTCTTTTTGCTGCCTGTATCTGTTTCAAATTCATCTGCATCATGTACAGTGTGGTCCATAGTAGTACTCTGGTTATTGGGTTTTCAGATAAAAGGCCTCGGCAGGGTCCAACAAAACCCAGACCAGCCTTGGCAGATTAGAGATGAGAGAATTCAAGGAGGAGAATACCAACATTTCTTCCCAAAGAGAAATGCTGTCCTGGTAGAAAACGATGAGGGTCCGGCCATCTCTGCCTTAGATAATGTGCTCAATACATTAATTTTCACCCGACATCTCATCAGTATGTAACTTGAGGTCAATGCACCCGCTCACGAATGCCCATTCTTCACCAATCATCTCCTTTTTTTAACTACTCCAGGCTACCAATAATAAAGCCTTACAGCAACCTCCTCCCTGCTCCCAACCTTACACCACATCTCTCCTTTCCTCCGCATATGCCCAGGTATTGTTCCACATGCCCTGTGCGGTGGTTACCTTATGTTAAAAGGATTTATAAAGTGCATAGCTGCCCCAAAAATGGGGCTTCCCAGCACTGCTTCATTAACACAAGAGCATAACGCACATTAAATCAAAGAAGGAGGCAAGAGTACAGCATAGGCAGCAGCAATACGTCTGAGCTACAAACAGCCAAGTTTTAAGCTGTTTGCTAAAGCTAAGATGGTTCTGCGTTTTCCATAAATTAATGGGCATGTGGTTCCAGAGGGCTGGAGCTAGAGCTCAAAAGGAGAAGCCTCCTGCTCTCATTCTTTTATTCTGAGGGTAAAGGGCCAAATTCAACTCACCATAGTGGTGAGCCCTCGTATGTGAGTAAGGTTACATGAGTCCAGAGAAAATAGGAGCTCCTAGCACATTCATGATCTTATGAGCAGTGCACAAGGCTTTGAACTGTGTATGCATTGCTCTGTGGACAACCAATGGCATTTACAAAGAAGCCCGGTGACTGAACAGAATTTGGGAGAAAGCAAAGTAATCTAGTATCGTCATTTTGGGCAATCTGAAGCCTTTTTACAAGAGATCTTTGGCCCCTAAATAGAGAAAATTACAGTAATCCAGGCACAACATAATTTAGAGACTGGAATATCATCTGCTGGACTTGAGGGTGGAAAAAAATTGATTGGTTTGAGACTCAGGAGACCAAAACAAGTGCCAGGTAATGTTCTAACTTCGATCTCAAAGAAAAGTGTGATCAAACCACACACCTAAATTCTTTGATCAGTTTTGGCTTTGGAGGGGGCCTGAGGCCTTCGGCCACCTGTGATCTCCCCATCTCTTAGTATGGTTCCCCAGCAGAAGTGTCTCAGTTTTACTGGGATTAACTCTTGGCAATTATCTTTCATCCAACTCTCAACTGCGAGCATACAGTTTTGGAAGTTGACTGTGTCTTTTGTCTCATCTGCTGAAAGTGCAGGGATAAGTTGAGAATCGTCCGCGTATGAAAACGGAGATCCCGAAGGATTTAAAAACCTCTGCTTGTAGCCTGACGTAAATGTTAAAGTGGGTGGCCTCAGCGCAGAGCCCTGGGATATGCCTTATTCCAGAGTTCTTTGAGAAGATGAGAAGGAAGGGGATATTACTTAAAAGTATCGGTCACTTAATAAAGGGCAGAACCACGTTTGGGCCTTGCCCCGAACCCCAGTTTTGTAGAGTTGCCGAAGGAGCACCATATGCGATACTGTGTTGAAAGCGGCACTCAAGTCTAAAAGGAGATGAGCTGCCTTCATCTGTGGCGTTAAGTAGTGCCCCTGTCACTGCTAAGAATGTGGTTTCCATACTTTGCAAGTGGGAAACGTCTAGTATTTGATTTTCATCTAAATATTTGGTCCTCCCCTACTTTAGATGGAAGAGGAAGTAGGGCGATGAGACGGTAATTGTCTGGTTTGGCCACATTGAGGGATGCTTTCTTCAAAAGGGGAATTACTTTGACATGTTTCCATTCCTTGGGGTACCAACGCTAAGAAAGAGATTGGCAATTTTTAGAAACGAAAATGCAATAAATTCTCAGATTTTTAAAATGTAGTCCTGTTTAATCAGTTCATCAGGAGAACCGGACTTAACTTGATATATTAAGGCAGTGAAGGAAGCAGCAGGACTAACCAGGCTTTCTGCTGTGGTGAACCACTGTAGGCCATTCCAAGATTGAATGAAATAACTAATAAGGAAAAGGTAAGGTCCCACTTAGTAAGCAAAATTGTTTAATGTCAATATGCCAATGGTTCACTGATTTTCATGAATGGGACTAAAATGACAACTTATTGTTGCTCCACTTCGAGTTTTATTACAAAAGATAAATGACTCCCAGTTGAGGTACAGCAAAAGGGGTCCCACAGAAAAGCAGAAGCTCAGCCAACACGTGTTTCGCCCCTCAGGCGCGTACGCCAGGGCTTTCTCAAGGCTGAAAGAAAGAAACGACATACGACTAAAAAATATAGTTACATTTTATTGTAATGAAGAAAAATTGAAAGGAAAACAACAACGAAATGTGGAGACCCAAGATCCATGGGAAAGATCGTGTGATGCAGAGGTCTAATACGCGATAAACTTTTTCAAGTAATTGGTGATCCGAGAGAGTAGGAAATGAAAGAAACTTGAGAAATAAAAACTAAAGAAAAAAGTGATTGCAAATACTGTTGCGTGTGCCCATACAAACTAGAAGGTATGTATTAAAAGGATGAGGAATAAAAGAGAAGGCGTGGAAAAATTACCTACAAAGTATAAAAGAGAGTGTAATCCGAGTCAATGGAAGTGTACGACAGGTAATTGTCTTAGAGCCATGTTAATAGTGCCGGTTCTGAGTGTTAAGTGGAAAGAGGAGGATTGAAGATGAAGGTGCTAGTTAGTATTACGCAGGTATATGACAAGTAATGATCTTGGAACCATATTGATAGTGCCGGTCCTGAGAGTTAAGTAAAAATGGGAGAGTTGAAGATAAAGGTGCTAATTAGTATTGCACAAGAGAAGATACCATTTATCAAGAATAAATTAAAACACAACATGTAACTCCAGCATACCATACTATGTAGATAAAGTTCGGTTTGCAAAACAATCTGCTGTATAAATACTAATTCATTAGGTAATCTGCAAGGTAAATAAATGTAAACGACATGTAACATCTTGGTTAAGTTAGCTATCCCGTGAAAGATAAAGAAGACAAACAAGGTAATAGTGCCTCGTTATTAAATAACTTGCTAAAGAAACAATATCTATTTTTTTAACAAAGTGCAAAGAAAAAAGCAGAAGTAAGAATGGTCAAGAGTATGTAAAGTCACTCGTGAAAGTCCATTACGAGTATACTACTCATAGCAAAACCAAAAGAAGTTAGGGAAGGCTGTTATTTATCCTGTGAAAGAGTGTCAAGCATTTATATTATATTCCTGTTGGGTAAATGTTACGAATATGGAGTGCTTAATAAAATAGGGATTGGTGACCAATGTATTAAAGAAAGACATTGAGGGTTGAGAGGGAGCCCGACATGAGGCTAATAACAACTGTGTGTAACATGGCACAAGGGGCACTGGATCGGAGCCCCAGTCTCACTTGTTTTGGGTCAGTGCACTCGTGAAATTTAAGCGTTCGCGTCCATCGCCATTGTTTTAAAACGAAGGTGGACGCGCCGGCTTAGCACCGCTTTTTATATCCATTTCAGTATGATTTGTGTCCCACCTCGATGTTGCTGATTAGGTACAGACAGAGAGAAAGGACTAAAAGTGCAAGGCATCGTAATATGCCATAATCGTGAATAAGCTGCGCCATCTAAAAAATTTAAATACACCTATGTTCTTTGCCATTTTAGAAATTGTTATAATAAAGATAATATTTATGGTAAGGAACGTTTGAATCATGGAGTTGATTGCTTTCGTTTTTGGCCTGGTATGATGGCCTTTATTATTGTTCCATAAAAAATCTTTTGAGACTTCTTAGTCAATTGTTCCTACCCCAGGCAGACTTTGGGCTATCCTTTGCCGTCTAAGAAATAAACGTTTCTCGACACAAGAGACAAATTGGAGTTTCAGGTTGTCTACGAACAGCTTCCACAGCTTAGCAGCGACGAGCCTAGAAATGGCAAATAGCACACAGTCGGAAGAGAGCACCTCCTATTGTTTCCCTCGTAACAGAGAAATGTCTTTCAAATCTGAAAGGACTTCTGCCCTTGTCAAATCCTCTGCATATTAATGGATAGATCCATACAGGGCAGGAAGAGAGACCCCAGAGGGACACTACAAGAGTACAGGGATTGCCGTTGTTAGCCCCAGTAAGACTGCAGAGTTGGTCTCCATCAAAAGGGTTCTTTAATTGTTAGTCACATTTTGTGGGCTTTTCAACAGACTGTAATGTAGCAGACTTATCAACGAGGCATGATTGACTGGCATGTGCACATACATCTCCTGATTAAAAAAAAAAACGATACTGAACTTTATCCCATTAATTACAATTATTAATATGTAGGTTAAGTAGAAGAAACAGAATTATTGGCACAGCGTTTGCAATGACAGACTAGCTGGGGGTCAGTCAGTCCTTGTCCAAAACCCTAGGGGGATAGTTTTTTTCCAGTATGTTGTAACAGCTGCTCCTGTGCCAAAAGTACAAACCATACATTAACTAAGGAGGGGGCAGATGTCACAGTCTGATGTAATTACAGTGGCCAAATCTATCAAAACTAAGGTGAAGTAGGTCAATAAGTGTGGAACATGATTAAGAACATTGAACTTCCTCCCCCTGGAGATTTAGATCTAAGTGGTCCTTAGGAACATATATGAAAACAATAGTCAATGGTCAAATCCACACCAACATTCACAGAAAAAAGGTCTGTGAATATTTCTGTTAGAAATTGGGTTTCTGCGTGGCAAAAGCATGCACCCTGTCGAAGCAGGAACCACAGTCCTAGTCAAGGTAAGTAAGATACAAGCCATAAATTAATGTGTTTTCACCTTCTGGGAACTTGACACAGCAGCTAGGCTTAACATGAGAGGCAATATGTAAAGTATTTGTGCAACACAAGACAACACAGTAACACAATGGAAATACCACAAGAAGTCTCTGCACCAGGTTAGGAAAATAGATTGTGATTTTATAAATAAATCAAGACCAAAACGACAAAAATCCAGTAAGTGGAAGTTGAGATATGAATTTTTAGTAAAGATACGAAGCAGTAAGCACCAGTGGTGGTTATCTGGTCACGTTGAACTGGGGCAAAGTCAAGAGTTCAGGCTGACCACGATGGAGGGTGGGACGTATACAGATCCCACACAGGCCGGCTGAACACAGTGCCTTGGTCCTAGTCACACCAGAGAGATGCCAGGTGCAGCCAAGCAATGCATCTGTGTTGATCCTGCAGTCGTGGTGATGCATCGATTTTCTTCATGCAGTACCTGCAATGCATCTGTTCTGAAGACGATTCACCACTACATTCTGTTTCTATAGCTGATGTGCTGGGTTTCTCCACAGAATCGAGGAGATGCGTCTATCTTTCCACATTGCAGTGACAGCAATGATGCTGTTCCGATGCACTGGTTGTTTAGACGAAGCACTGGTTCTAAGTGCAATGCGGTGATTCTGCTCCCAGCAGACAGGAGCTGCATCGTTTCGACTGGAGTAAGTATCTGGGTCCTCTTCCAGTGGGCTAGGCACAAGACCAAGTGGTGAGAATTTGGTATCCCTGAGTCGGAAGCAATAGGAGGTAAGCCAACAAGCCCTTCGAGATCACCCTGGGTTCCAAGTCGGTCCAGCTGTCCTTCAGCAGGGTCAGAGAGCAGCAGGGCAGCACAGCAGAAAAGCAGTTATTTCAGAGTAGCAGTCCAGCAATGTGACAGTCCTTTTAGCAGCACAGCTGTCCTTCTGACAGAGGTTCTTTACAGGTCCAGAAGTGTTTGTTTTGGTAGGGTCAGAGTCCCAGTTCTTATACCCAGTTGTGCCTTTGAAGTGGGGGTGTCTCCACAGAAGGGTCTTTGAAGTGCACAGAGGTCCTTTCTTCCTAGTCCTGGCTCCAGACTCACGACAGGGGAGCAATCTGCCCTTTGTGTGGTACAGGACACTGCCCATTCAGGTGTGTCAGCTCCTCCTGTTGGCACATCCTGCCCATGGTGAGCCATCAAGATGCAGAGGGACACTCAGACACACCAAACCTTCCTCTGTGTGCTGCTGTCTAGACTAGAGGAGATGCACAAGGTCAGACTGTCACCTACCCTAGACGTGCAATGAAGACCAGCTACAGGCACAGAGATCTTTATGAGCAGAGAAATTCCAACTTTCTAAAAGTGGTATTTGTAAAATAGTAATGTTAAATCCAACTTTGCCAGCAAAGAGGATTTATCATTACCATTCCAATGATATGAAACATGATAGAGCTACTCCTTCTCAATCTGGAATTACAGCTCAAAAGTAAAATAAGGAATTCCCTATGTTAACATATGAGAGGAGTAGGTGTCACAGTAGTGAACAACTAATTTAGATGTTTTTTGCTACAAGGACATGCAAAGCTTAAGAGCACATGTCCTACCTTTTACTTACAAAGCACCCTGCCCTATGGGCTACCTGGGGTCTACCTTGGGGGTGGCTTATGTGTAATAAAAGGGGAGTTTTAAGCTTGGCAAGTGTTTCAAATGCCAAGTTGACATGGCAGAAAAACGTCACATACAGGACATGCAGTGGCAGGCTTGGGACATGGTTAAAAGGCTACTCGTGCAAGTGCCACGATCTGTGCTACAGGCCCCCTTGTAGCACGTAATTTACAAGCCCTGGGCACAGGCAGTGCTCTCTACTAGGTACTTACAGATAAATTAACTATCTTAATGTTGGATGAGTTAATGTTACCATGTTTTAGGAAAGAAACACATGCACTTTAGCACTGGTCAGTAGTGGTAAAGTGCTAAGGCTGACTAAAAGAGTCAGCAAAAAGAGGAGGTAAACGGGTTAAAAAGATTGTGGAAGACCACCCCAAGGTCGCCAGGTCTAACAGTTTGAATCTCCATGTGCTCTTATGACAGAAGATCTGCCAGTATGATTTTCCATCATTACAGATTTGCAGTTGGGAGCAAGGCAGGTTTCATTTCAGTACAACCTCCGTGCATACAGTTTTGCAGGTTTATTGATAACTGTGTAACTTGTGTGGATAGTATTCCACCAAGCAAAAGCATGCAGATTTACTCATGTTAACGGTTGGTGTATGATGGGAAATGGAGCAAGCAACGAATCAGTTTCTCCACAAGGAAAATAATGTCTCTAATAAGAATTAAGCAAATGTTGTGTTCCACATAACATATTTATGCAATTTTCCATCCACTGCGGACATCCACCAAAGCACATTTTTGAACTGATGTACTGCTTGCAATATACTCCTGTCGTAAATTTTCATGACTAATCCACTGATTCGTTGTGAATCCTGACAGTGTTGGGAATCTACTGCAAATATAGAAACAAAGCTATGGAAGTAGATTTCTGACATTTTCTTCTGCAGCTTTGTGAATAGGGTCCTTCGAATACAGCGTAAACGTGACTGTTTTACCCTCTTACTTTAAAAAGACTGTTCTGTTGAAGATGTTGCATCACAAAAGTTGTCACACCCTCCCTTTCTTGGTATTATTTCTAGTGATATCATGCTAATGAATAGCCTAGAGTTTGACCACTGATGATTCTGGAAGGTTCTGCTTTGTTTCATAAAAATCGATTTAATTAGAAGTTAGAGACCTAAAATTATCCATTTGATGGTAGATACGGCTTTCCTGTTAGGAGTGTTTTAGGCCCCTGTATAGCTTTGTGGTTCATTTCGAGAGCTTTTTTTGTCAGGTTAATCGGTTATTAAATGTCTGGAGGTATCATTTTGATATTTCAATTTTGCATTTTGACACTGATTTTCTGCATTGACCTGCTTGAGGGATTCTATTTCTATAAGAGGTTATTTTTATTATTTGTCTGCAACAAAAATGCGTCTTTGTTTAAAAAGAAAGCAGAGAGACTGGAAAAGCCGGTAATGAATACTATTGTGTCCATACTATTGAAGTTCAAAGAGTAGCCGTTTGTGTAGAGATTATTCATGCGCGAGTAACAGCCTGATACTCAGTTTTTTTTTCTCTTTTTTCACATGGAACAACCCCGATGTTCATGCAAAACAGACAGGTGATTCACAAACCCAGTTTTACGAGACGTCACTTTCAGATGGGGAAATTCCACTTACATCTGTTAATGGCTCCTAGAAGAGCGGTTGTGGGCATTCCTAGAGGAGTATAGTGGTGTGGTCAGGAAAGTGCAGTGCAGAACCCCAGAGCCAAAACCCTCCCCTCGTAGGGCTCACCATAAACCCACACTAGTCCAACCAAGCACAACTTGTGGCGCAGCATTATACTCTATTGGGAACGGAGCGCCAATCAATGCAACTACTCTGCAGTACAATCTGAGGATCTACCACGTTTATGAATCAATTCCATAAGTGCTTAATGGACTTCAAGAACTTTTGATCTATGTATGTTTTTATCTATGCGCTATCCGTGTAGCATAAAACCTAGCAAAAAAGCAGTGGAGCTTTAAGTGAAGTGACAGCCCTTTAATAAAATGGGGAAAGACTGGACTGTTTATGCAATCTGCCAAGCCATTTGGGATGTCAATGCACTAAATAGCAAAAAGAAGACAGAAATATAGAGACGTTAAAACATCTTACTAAGAAAAAAATGTAAACAGATTTTCATTTTAAAAATAAAGGTCATTCAGTGTTTTAAATGGGAAGGTACTGCCAGGCAATGAATAGCTACACCGGTTTAATTTGAAGGGTTGAGTACCTGCACTGTTCTACAGGGGTGCACCATTTACAACAGTGGGGAGTATTTGAACTTCACTGGATGTAGCAGGTACTCTGATGGTGACTACCTACACATTTATATTTCCATTCAAAGCTTTGATGCTGTTATAGTGAGATGCTTTTTTGCATATACGTGGTCGTTTTTTGAATGACAGCCCTTCCCCTTTTCTGTGACAATATTGTTTTTCAGGTTGTAAGTTCATTACATTTGTGTAGTTATTGCATTTTATGTAGAACTATCTCTAGTCGTCCATATTTGAGAGCGGGATGACTAAGGGGGCGAAAAAGAACACCAGAACCCAGTGCAGCTCTGCTCCCTCCTTCCCCTTTTTTTCAAGAGTGGTTGTGGATGTTGTCAAAAGGGCTGGAAACACGACAGTACTCACTGGTGGGATCAAGTGAATACCCTATCCTTTGGAAAGTATTAATCTTTTGAAAGTTGGTTGAGTGTGTACTTAACAATTCCAATGATTTTTAGAATTTATGAGAAATATATTGGGTCTGAACTGATAATTTAAACCAATATGTTTTTAAATGTGCATGCTCTTCAAACACGACAAGGCAACTTTGCAGTGCTCTTTTGAAACGACCTGTTTTTAGACACTCAAAACTCATAGTGAGCTTACCCATCAATGTATTTTTACTCTACTGCTAGCCGACACTACAGCAAGGACTACCAAAAAGGCACTTTATTGTGAATGGTTGGTAAATTGCATGGTCCTTGACAATGTTGGCACATTGTGGCCACCTCACTAACTGTGTTCTAGATTAATGGAAAGTTATTTCGTTTTATTACAGATTTCAAAAAGAGGTGATGCAAACTCAATGCCATGAAAGCTCCCGATAAAAATTATACAGAGAATACAAAAGTCAGAAATTATTCTAATGCTCAAATGGTCTACAAAATTAAGAGACTAACGGACAGCATGCCTTATTAAACAGGAAAGTCTTCTGGCTCACCCCGAAAATTGAGGGCTTTTATACACTATTTTTTGCATATGAAATTACAGAATCTGCAGACTCATGGTGGTGTGAACAAATGTAGCATTTCATCAGTAAATCAAGCACATGAAAAAATAATAGATTACCTTAACGCCTAATTACTATCCCAATACACAAATAATTATTCAGCACCCTCTGTTAATTTTGTCCGGAGATGCTAGAACAAAACTAAATACAATAATGTGTTATATGAATGAATTGGCACAGTGAAACCTGAAGATGGACCTTCGTAATGTATCAGGCCGTGACTGAAAATTTCTCAAGAGTTTATGGCTAGATTGAGGCCTAGTTAACACTTATTTGAAAAACATAATAATACACATCGTAGAAAATGTTTCAAAAGAAACAGTGCTATATCAGCAGATACTTATGTAATAGAGTGTGAAAATATATTCAACACATTATTTATGATGCTCTAAAATATAAATCAATGTAAATCTTATGAAAAACTCCCAGCACACAACATATGTGACCCGTACATGCACATTTGTATAGCGCAAACCTTGCCGGGAGCAATGGAGTGCTCTTCTTTAATGGAGATTTGCACATTTATTAATCGGACAGTTACATTTCACAAATGCACCATTGTATCAAATTTCATATATTTACTGTTTAGGCATGAGAAGATTAAGCAATACGTCCAAAACTGTATGATTTTTAGAATAGTAGCAGAGTTGAGATTATACTCCCAGACCCCAGCTTCCAAAATCAGTAGTGTAGCTAGTAGAGCTCACCTCCTTCTGTCTAAGCAAATGAATCTCTAGATTGTGTAGAAATATTAGTGACTGAAATGATAAAACTGCCTGGTTCAAGTTAGGTTAACTGAGATGCAAAGGGACGAAACATTTGATTACTGTTCCAAAATGCTAACTGCTTTGCAGTGGGCGCCCCTGGCAACAGGCATCAATAGTCTACCACTGCATCCGGAGAAGATGCATTCTCCTAATTAGTTTCTATGTCAGCAGCTGAGGGACTAATGACTACAAGAAAATAATGACCTGCCCAATCCAGTTATTCTTTGAAATGCTGCCTTTGAATTGAGCACGGAAATGATTCAGCTGAAGTCAATTGCCAAGTGAGACTAAACAATCTCACATCCATGGCAGAAGGTGGGGCTGCGCTTCCGACAGAAAGGCCTTGCTTCAAATCACATGGATGGCGGCCTCCTTTCAGAGAGAGCACAGCATGGGGCTAAGAGAGTCCACTTTGTGTACAAGGTAAATTAGGAGCATAACCAGGTGGAAAATTATCGCAAGGGGTAGTCACTAGTTTTATGCTGTTTGTTAGCCTGTTGATCGCCGCCACCCACAGCATCCAAAAAACGTGACATTTCTACAAGGCCTTGCCAAATGACAACGTTTTTCCAAACGTCCACGTTAACGAACAAATTTCAGCCTATGCACCAAGTCTTCACAGTGCTATATATTTTTATGTGTTATTTGGGCAGCACTCGGGTTTCTACACGCTTTCAGCATTTAGTCTGTGATTGTTTTTGTAACTGATGGCAGAGGGTGACCAACTAAAGGCTGAAGCCAGGTTCAAGTCGGATACCTGGCTCTGGCTCTGGCTCTGGCTTAGCTAAGGGGTTCTGTTTTCGAGCCCAAAGCAGGCCAAGAGGTCAGTGCTTGCACCTTATTCTTGAATCCCCGACCATTCTACCTCAACTGTGCAGCCGATGAGGTCCATGATCATAACGGCAATCGCTGCCCAAGGTCATAAACAATGTAAAAGCCTCATCAGCCCATCTGAGCTGACGTATGTGTGCTGCTGCACTCTCCAGTTCACCCATGTCTTTGAAGACCTTTCAGTCTGCAGTGGGAGACATTTGTTTTGCTAATGTACTTAATTTCCATAACCAAGGTGTTGGACCTCTCCTGATGTTGCATCTTTAGCTATGAGGAAGCCCTTGATAGCCAGGTGTAAAAACATAATATATCCTAACTTAAGGCCTGATTTAGAGTTTGGCGAGGGAGTATGGCTATCCTGTCCACCGTATTACGATCCCATTATCACCCATGGAGATCGTAATACTGACCATATGTACTGTGCACTTAACAAAGTGACATCTCTTGGTTTATTCATTGCAATGTTGTTCATGTTTAAAAACAATCTGTTTTATATTTTTATTTATTTAATTTCTTTCAAGGTCATCATTCACCTAAAGGAATATGGGTTTAGGTCTGCTCACCTGCACAATGTAACATGACCTTGTCTGGGACCGTCACTATAGGCCTTATGCTTGTTGCAGATGGTCCAAGAGATGTAATCTTGGGACCCGATTCTGATTTTGCCATGCATCCAGATTCTCACAACCGGTTAGACATTTCTTGACACATTTCCTATCTAACTCTGAACAGTATGATACTCTTGCCAATCACTCCCTTATAATTGGTGTGATTAATATAGCCCAGTTTTTACAGATCAAAGTTCTTGCCAGAAGTATCAGATAGATCAGTACCCAGCATCTGTTCTGTCGAGTGATTATCCTCTACTGACTTCATACCAAAGGTAATAAGGAGGGGACTTACTATCCGGTTGAAGTACTTCACTGATGGCCTTACTTATATTTTCCAATAGTTTGCTAGTACTGGGTACTCAAACATATGTAGATGGTCCACTTATACCTGCAAACACTTTCTACATCTTCTGTCATTCATGATGAGACACTTGGCTTTTCCCTACAGCTAGGGTGGGACCTGTACAACTCATATCTAAGATGTTTAACTACCTCCCTGTCAAGATGGCATGTTTACTGAGATAGTCATAAACAAGGCTATTGAGGATAAGTTATGAAGCATCCAGACCGATATGCATGCCAGTTCCCAAATGGACAAGCTAGAACAAGTGAGCAAAGAATTGGAAGCAGCACAGCTAGAATACAGGGTGGATGGATAAGAGAATAAGAATGAAAAGGGAAGCTAGTAACATCAAGCACTTCGTGTATGGGGAAAAATGGTGCTTTCCTGGCTCTTAAAGCAAGGGCTAATATAGTCAGGTACAGAGTTAAAGAAATGGGCAGTGCTAAAGCTAAACTGGTCATCACAGGCCCATGACTGATTGAGGAAGCTTTCCTTTATTATTTTTGGGCCACTTTTCCAGAAGATCTGCTAGTATGCCCACACCTGTGCCAGTCCTGGAGAATGATTCATAAAGTACCTACCTTAGAGAAAAAGATTTAGAAGATTTTTACTCTCTGATAAGAGGCAAAAATCACAGCCACTATAATGGAGCTAAAATAGGGAAGGTTGCTGGTCCTAATGCGATTCCTGGATAGGTATATAAGAAGATACATGAAATCAGAAGCCTTGTCTAAAAGAGTTTCAGTCTGAATCCAGTCCAAGGTCAGAATACCTCAACTCCTGGAATGCAGCTACAATCACTTTCGTGCTAAAACCTAACACAGGCACTACAACAACTACAACATTTTGTTCTGGTCTCTTGGTCAGGAAATCAAGCAGCGTTGTGTGCCTTTTGATTTCTGCATATCAGAAGGACTTTATTCCTGAAATACATACTCAGGACCTGCTTCATCTGGTTCATCGGCTCTGTAGACCATGCAGTAGTGATTTGGATCCTTAGCAATCATCCACATGGATGCCTTTAAAGCCTCATTACAGTTCCAACAAGTCGAATCGTCCTTGAAGTCTAGTTAATGAAGCTGAGATGGAGTCCAATAGGTTCTGTGTAGAATCCGGTATCTGATAATTTTGTGGGAGATGACCGATTTCCATATCGGAGGCCATTCCTCTTGGGATATGGAGTTAGATTTGTCCCATTTACAGTGTGTGGCAAGATTTAGATGTGTGGATAGAAGTTGTAAGAGTCTATAGAATTTTGAAATTTGGTATCCAGTCTTGTTAAGTTGATCAGTTTGGGGGGTGGGGGTGGATCTTGTAAGGAGGATGTAGATTTAGATAACGAGGACTTAAGCTTAAGAAAATCGTGGAAATCTATATCCTCCAGTTTAAATTGTGTTTGAAATTCTTTCAAAGTAAATTGGTAGTATTTTGAGCCTAACTTCTTCAGGCAATGCATGCCTTTAGAGGACCATGAGTTTCAAAGTATTGGGTTGCCATTATTCTTTAATAGTGGGTTATTCCAGAGGAAGGTCAGGTTAGATGTTTTTTTTTGAGGAGTCTAAAAGTGTGTCCAGTTTCAATAAGGCCTGTTTGGTATTTTTAAATATGTATTTGGCTGGTAGCAATAGTACAGCTTTAGTGGACAAAAGCATGATGGGGTGTGTATCATCCAAAATCGCTCTTTCAACCAAAAGCCAGGTTGGTGTATAGTCTAATGGGGAGGAAAACCACATGAAACCCTGTTTCACAAGGAATGCAGTTCGGTAATATCTAAAATTTGTCAGATGTACTCCTCCTAAGTTTACGGGAAGTCTACGTTTCATAATTGAGATCCTAGGACATGTATTTTGCTAAAGAAAATGTCCTAGCTTTTTGTCCAGTTTATGATAGAACTCATTTGTAAGAGTTATGGGGGCATACATATGAGATAATTTATTATAGGCATTATCATCATCTTAATTGTCTCAGTATTACCATGAGGTATTAAATTTAGGGTTCCAACTATCTAATAGAGCTTGTATTTTCTGTAGATTCTTTATTTCATTATGTTTTAGGGGTTCTATCAAATCACGTACAAACTCTATTCCTAAATATTTCAGGTAGTGTGTTTGCCATGCTAGTTCTGAAACCTCTTTAGAACATATGTTATTTAGAACTTTGACTTCTGATTTATCCCTGTTAAGGCTATGCCCTGCTACCATGGTGTAGTTGTCGTAGTTGTCAATTGTAACTTTGAGTGCTTTTATAAAGGAATCAAAGTTGTCTGTCATAATTAGGCTATCATCCGCTTATGCTGACACTTAACTGCAATGTTGTTGAAAGGGACACTACTAATGAAAGTGTTATTCTGGATATTGTGGAGTAATGGTTCTAAAGCCAGGATAAATAGGGAGGGGGAAAGTGGACACCCTTATCTCATTACCTTCTCCAGTTTAAACGAGGAAGAGGTAAGCCCTCTGCCCTCACTTAAGCACAGGAGTTACTGTAGAGAGCCATAATCATTTTGATGAGGCCTTTGCTTAGGTTAAATGTGATCAAGATTCCTTTGAGAAAGGTCCAGCAAACTTTATTGAAAGCCTTTTTGGTGTCTAGAGTCATGCCAACAGTTTCAGGAGACTTATTAGCTCTTTCTAGGATGTGACATAACAGTCGAGTGTTATCATTTGACATGGAGGTTCTTTATAAATCCTACTTGTGATAAACTAATTGTGGTAGAAAAAAGGCTCTAGTCTTTTAGATATGATCGTAACATAAGTCTTAGCATCCAGATTAATTAGGGAGATGGTGTATATTTTTTTGCCAGAGGAGGATCCTTACCAATTTTTCAGTCAATTAATCAGCATTTATAAAACGCAGCACTGTCGCCCTAGGGTCATCTGGGTGCTGTGGGAGCAGTGTCTCTGTTGAAAAGCCAGGTCATGAGCTTATTCCAGAAGTCTGCCAGGGAGGGTGCTGTTCAGAGGTGGAGGTTGCAGGTCATGCCAGGTTTTGGTGGCAATGTAAGAGAAGGAGCACCCCCAACAGCGACAGCACGGGGTGCAAGGGTGTGTGAAGGGGAGTGCAGGGGTCTTGCGGGCAAGTGGAAGTTCAGTTGATGTCGGATGGTCCTTGATTGTGTAGAGCTTTGTAGGCATGTGTTAGGATCTTAAACTGGCATCTGTTCTGGATGGGGAGCCAGTGGAGGTTTCTGAGGTGGGGGTGATGTGGGTCCATTTGGGGAGGTCTAGGATGAGTCTGTCTGTAGTGTTCTTTATGGTCTGTAGTCTTCTAAGGAGCTGGGTGGAGATTCCGGTGTAGAGCATTGCCGTAGTCAAGGTGGCTGGTGACAGCCTGCGTGACGGTCTTTCTCGTGTTGAATGCTATCCATTTGAAGATTCTGCAGAGCATGCAAAAGGTGTGTTGAAGCAGGAGGAGGGAACTGCGTTGACTGGGCATTTTCATGGTCAGTTGGCTGTCGAGGATGATGCCAAGGTTGTGTGTGTGGTCTGTAGGTGTGGGTGTTCATCCAAGTTCAGCTGGCCACCAGGTGTGATTCCAAGCGGAAGTGTTCTTCATGAAGATTAGTACTTATCTTTTGTCGGAGTTGAGTTTGAGGTAGTTGTCTCTCATCCCTTTGACTAGGTCTGTCATGGTGTTGCAGAAGTTGTTTTGGCGTGGTGTTCTTGTGTCCGGGATCCAGGCCCAGGAGCTCCTTGATGAAATAGCAGTGGATGGCAGGAGGGCCAAGGGTCCTGGCGCTGAGCGCAGTCCAGACACGGACAGGCTCAGCTGGGCTTGCCATTGGCGCACAAGTGGTCCTGGGAGTGAGTGGGGCTGTCAGGGAGGCATAAAGATGGGAACCAGCAAGAAACAGGAGCCAGAAAACAAGGTGGGAGCAGGTAGGGTCAAAAATGTACACAGAAAATGGACCAGGGTGGCCTGAACCACAAACTATATAGGTAAAAATAAATACAAGCAATAAAATGCACTAAAATGGGCCACAACAACAATCATTAAAATTAAAATCGACCAAGAAATCACCAGGGAATTGAGCCCATGGCAGGTGGGACAGAACCAGGAGATGCTCAAGGGCACCGACCGAGGCATCGTTCTTGAGTTTGCCGAGCTAAGCAGCGGCCAAGGGAAGCAGCACACAAGACCAGGAGTCAAGGGCTATTCCTTGGAGGCCGGGCAGCGGCCTTCATAAATTAATCCTGGGTAGGAGGGACTAGCAGGGAGGGCAGGAACCACCAGAAAAAAACACACAGCAGGAGTGCGCTGGGCAAAACATTTACACAGAAAATGGATCAAAGTCGCCTGAGCCACAAACTAACCAAGTTAAAAATATATATATATATATGAGCACTAAAATGCACTAAATATGTGCCACTAATGCGCCACAGCAACAACAATCAGTATAATTAAAATTGACCTGAAATCACCAGGGAAATGAGCCCGTGGCAGGCGGGACCGAACCATGGGATCCTTTAGGGCAGGGACCGAGGTGGAGTCCTCGAGTTTGCAGAGCTAAGTAGCGGCCAGGCAGAGCAGCGCACAAGACCAGTGTTCAAGGGCAACTCCCATCTTTTGTAATGACTAATGTAGTGCTTTCGCTTGTTGTGCCTGTAATAGAGCCAGAGTCAGCAAAATGTTTAAATAAGTTTACTATTATAGGGATTAGTGAGGGCTCAAATGTTTTATACAAATTAGCAGTGAAACCGTACGGTCCCAATGCTTTGTTCAATTTGAGTGAATTGATTGCTATCTGTATTTCTTCTGCACTAAGATCAGAAGTTAGGCTCCGTTTGTCTTCTTGAAATAGTCAAGATAGATCTATTTTATAGGTAAGCCTCGTAGTTTGTATTTGAAGGCTGACAATCGTCCTGATAAAAGGATTAATAAAGTTCTTTGAACATGCCTAGAATCTTTTGGAGGTTTGTTTGTATTGTATTCAATGTATCCCTGATTGCCTTGATACTTTTTTGGTTCTGTTTTTCTTTGAGGTAGGAGGCCAGCATTTTCCCTGCTCTATTCGCCATGCAGAGTCTCAGGCCTTTGAATTTATTGATCCAGACTCCTGCCTTCTTGTTCTGTAGTCTGTTATATTCATATTTCATATTTGTTAAGAGGTAAAGGGTGGAAGAATCTAGATTAGATATATGCAGTGTACCAAGCGTCTTGATTTAATTTTCTAGACTACGAAGTGTGTTATTGTGTTCTTTGTTCATTTTTGCCCGTATGTCTAATAAAGAGCCTTTGACTGTAGTGCATTCCAAAGGGTAGAGATGGAAACATCGGGAGTCTTATTTTCTTTGTTACAGTTAAGAATAGTTGTTTCAGTATGGTCTCTGGAGATGTCATCTTTAATCGATTCATCATTAAGATACCATGTTCTGGTTTGGTGTTAGTCCCTATAATCGTCAGCGATATGCACGAGTAATCAGAAATCAGCCTAGGGATGATGTCCTCTGGATCAGTAAGGTGAGTATAAGCACCAGAGATGAGTAAATATTAAATTCTCAAGTATAAGTTGTGTGATTGAGAAAAGAAGGTATAGTCTCTAGGATCGGGATGTTGGAGCCTCCAACAGTCTTTTAAATTAAATCTAAAGAAGATATTTAATAAGGCTTTATGGGATTTTGATGAGTCTTTTTAGTCGCCTCCCATTATCAGTTTATCAGGAGGTATGCTTTTTAAGTAGTCAGCCACGGAATTCCAAAAATCGGGGGCATCGGCGTTGGATCCATATAAACTAATGAGGTGGATACATTTCTCTTTTTGACAGTTTAGTAATCGCGCACTTGACATCTGAGTCAGAGGTATGAGAGATTAATTTGAGGTTCGATCTGCTTGAGATCAAGGATATGACTCCATTTTTGTTGCTGATAGCAGGGGAGCGTATGACATCACTTGTCCATTAAATATGAAGGGAACCTGCTTCTTTTGGTCCTATTTTGGATTCTTGTAGCAAGATCACGTCAGCCTTAAGTTTAAAGAGGTAGTTCTCAACTTTCTTCTGTTTAACTGAGTGGTTAAGTCCCTTAATGTTCAGTGAGACTACTGTCAAACTTTCAGTGATGCTTGCTTTAGCCATCCTGAGAGACAACGTGATTGGTCTGGCACAATATAAGTAAAGAATAGCACTGTAGGACAGAGTATTCACAGTGTAATAGGTGCATAGTCGCATTCTGAGGGTAGAAATGTAATTGGTGATTATTCAAATGGCATAGTATCAGAGGAGCATATTGGGTATGTATGCACAGTGTGCCTAATGTTAAGCGTCATACAGTCCAAAATGTGTGATGATGGAAAAGAGAGCAAAAAACAAATAGTGAACCGAAGGAAAACAGCAAACAAAATCCCATCGAAAGATGCCCCTTTACCCCTCCCACCCCACCTAACCCACCCACCCAGACCACAACAGGAATATTGGAGGACACAACATAGAAGTGTCAACCGACTGCTGCGGAGCCAACAGCAAGGTAACAATTTATGAACTGGCCTAAAGTGAACTCAAGTTATAAGTAAACAATACAGGAGTGGCGTGTGTGACTAGTAGTACATGTACATGACGGTGGCAAGGTATAAATCATATCACTAACATTAAGTCACCTAAAAAAAAATGAGAAAAATAGAACAGCATCACATCATATGTGTGAGTTAAACTCTAGTGAAAGGAAATAGCATGTTCAAAGGAACATATTGTAAAGAATACCAGAAAGTGAAAAGTTAGCATAATTTGACATCACACCGTAGCATTGGTTATTGGAACCATACTTTAGCATACTTTATCGTACTTTAGGAATTAACATTGAAGATATTGTGGCATAATAGGAGCAAAATATGTGTAATAATCACAACTAAGTGATGTATCCAACAATAGCAATAAGAATCGTAGAAATAGCACAGCTACATATCTGCAACAATTCAGAGAGCCAGAAGTATGTGTATTTGATCTGCATGATTCAGGTAAGTGGAGTCTATAGAGTGTTGTACATAGAGTAAGTATCTTTTTTTATTTGAGCCAGAAAACTAGGCATCCATTTCAAGATCTTAACATCATCCATGAAAGCTCCGAGGTCCTTAGCATCTGTGAAGATATGGTGTTTGCTGTCAGCAAACACCTTGAATCTTGTTGGGCCAGCAAATGAGAACTGCAAGTTCAAACTTTTTGAGTCAAGGCGCAGAGCTAGGAAACCTTTCCTAGTGTCTACAGTTAATTTTGAATAGTCCTGAGAAATATATATTTTCTGGACATTCCAAAGGATATGGTTGATTTTGTACCTATACTTTAGGATCATTTCTGTGTGCTGAAAGCACAAGGGTTGGAGACTGATTTGTGGAGGATTTTTTTTTTTGTCGATTGAAGCACTTACATTTCTTTTTATGTTCTAGATGTCTGGTCTTCCATTATTCCAATCCATTGTTCAACATCTGAAAGCTTATATCTTATATTGTTGATGTCTTATAGCGCTAATCTCAAGCATTGTGTCAGTATTGTTCTTTGGTGATTTGGCTAAATCGTAGACCTCAGCTGTCATTTTTAGTATCATGTCCATCATAGTGTTAACAACTGATTTCACTTTGTTTTGGGGAGTTCGGGAACAGAGGTTTAGCTTTAAAACGTTTAAGGGATGACTTAGGTTATTTTTTGGTCATCATAGAGACACTAGTGCTAATTGATAAAGCTGTACCTGTCTAGCTGCACTGATAGAAGCTGAAGGATTATGGTGTAGTTGTGCTCCATTGATTTCTTATGGCATAGATCGACATGGATCTCTAGCATAAAGTTGCTCTTTCATTGCTAGATAGTAATGTAGCTTCAGGTGTTTATATTATGCTAAGGATAGTCAAGAAGGAACCTTATATTGAAGAGTGCACTCTTATCATGGTGTAGCTGTGGTGGCACAAAAGAGTTGTTATGCTGCTGAGCCGGCTAGAAACAGTCACCACATATGAATCCTCACTGTTATAACCAGGCCGTCATCAATTGAGAGCCTAAAACGAAGACCTGCATGCTGCCAAAAGGTAATGGACAGGGCTAAATCATTGTATATAGGTCTTTAGAACATACCACGTAGCTGCTTGTATGGGGGTTGAGCCTCTTGTGAGGCATTCAGGAAATCCGATCCTCCCAGTGCTTCTCTCTATGTATGCATGTTGGAGTCACGTTCCATTTCCAGCACCATTGTGAAGTTAGTCGCAACGGGGATTCGTAATCAGGTGGTAGCGCTGAAAAGGGCAGCAGAGCAGCAGCCTATAAGAGCATAGTGATGCTGTGTACATGGATATCAGTGGTGGATGAGCAAGTGAATTAGATTTGCAATGCCCGCTTCTGGGCTGCCTGAACACATACAACCTTTGAGGACATTTTAGAGGATAGATGGCTTCCGCTCACTGTAAAATCTTCAGCCAGAAATTTGTGTATATGCGACCCATCACCTCGCAATCGTGTCAGTTTTTAACCCGCTGTGTTGTGCTACTGAAGAATGTCCATGGCGTTGTAGTGTAGGCTGTTTAAAACCCCATGCTCTGGCTGCGCCAATAGGAGCAGAAAAGTCGGTTGGGCAATCACCTTGCCATCCAAACCGTCCCTCAACTTAACACATATTTTTAAAATAGGGAGAGGGATTTCTCAGAACTGCCCTCTGGCACCCTTATTATTTGATTTATACATAGTACCATTAACTCAGATAAATTGTCACTATATCCGGATGATCAGTAATATATAACAGAGACCTGGAATTAACATTAACACAAATAAATCAAAATACTACCACTTTTAGGAATATTTTGTATTATCAGTTTAATCAGTAAAAGTCAGAAATAATTATGTTGAATTTGCAATATGCAGATCTTAGGATAAGAAAGGAAATCAGATGGGTATTGATGTTAAAGAGGAAATTTATATTTCCATAAATAACTATAAAAAGATAAGGAAGGAGGTATATTTATGTCTTGAAAGATGGTAAAATATCTCACTAACAATATATGGTAGACTTAATCATATAAAATGTCCATTGTTCCTTAAATTATCTGTATGTTCAATAACATTTAATTCAATTTTAATAAGGCCTCCCTGATCAATCTCCAGTCCAAAATTAACAGCTTTATTTGGAACTCCAAAGGAGCCAGACTCTCATGGAAAAATGTAAGAAGGAAGACTGATAAAGGTGAGCTAGCTCGTCACGGATCTGATACTTTACTGTTGGGCTTTTCAGATTAAGTGTCCCAGGCAAATGGGTCCTTTGGAGAATCCATGATGGGAATATTTTTTCAGGAAATGTCAGGATGGTGCTAGAGAATTTTTCTTATACACATTTGGGACACCAGAATACTTTAAAAACATAAGGCTGAAGGTATTAGTAAGGGCGCAAGCCTTTGGTGTAAAAACAAAAAAGAGAGAATTTATGGGAATCTCATACTGTGGAGTGCTCACACCTATCTGGGATTCACCTGGAACCCCAGATCCACTGGAGGACTATTGTCTATACAAAATGGTTAAATCTGCATCACTCAAAAGGTACCACTTTTTATTGTCTGCAGAATTTATATGACTCTTAAACTATACCTTTCAATGTATGCCAACTTGGTGATATAATCTAATGTACTACAGTGAAACATGAGTTCAAGAAAACCTATTTTTAATTTAAGATTATTTATCAATATTTAACTTAACATTTGTTGCATGATGTAAATGCAAACCTTTGATAGCTTTGATTGTTCTTAGACTCTTAGATTCAAGCTAGACACATGGCACGTCTCTGGCATTGTTCTCCCTTACTGTGTTCTGTTTCTGATAGGATTACTTTTATCAAAGGCCACGCATGGGAAAGCATAATAGAAGGTTAGATTACTGTTTGGGGATATAAGACTTTTACGTACCTGCATTTTCTACAGATGTTGCCATCCTCTGGGTGATAGCGCGATTAATCATGATAAAGTAGTTCATCTCCACTCAGACTCCCAGTACCCTTTGTGTAGATTCACTCTGGGTCTGTATTCCTGCGTTTGACTCTGTACAGCCCTCTGCTTTCTTATGGCTAGGTGTGTACTTTACAGATACCACATATATATATATATATATATATATATATATATATATATATATATATATATATATGCATTGCAGAATCCCTGTGGCTAGTGTATCATTAATCTTTATCTGTCTACATTCTTTCCTCGTTTGTTCAAGAGTGTGTACTCTAAAAAAAGAAGTTTCAATATAGTCTAAGCATTCAATGAACTGACCCAGGGAACAACAGTATCTATTATTTGTATTGTAGATGGATCCACATGATCCACCACCATCCTCATAAGCTTAGCATTGGCCACTTTGGAGTTGAATGAATAATGAATAATGAAAAGCCCGGCCTAGTATTCTGAACCAGACCAATGTGTCTCCTATTGAAAGAGATTGCAAGTTTGGAATACACAACGTGTATTCCATTTTTTGTGAGGTATAGATGGTCTGATTTCATGCAGATGTTCAAACTGCGAGCTTGCTACCACCTTTCAGACTCCACTGTGTTCAGAGAAATCTGGAGCAGTTTATGGCTGGATATGCTTAGGGATTGTCTGGTAAATTGAAATAATATGAGGACTATTCACCATACCTCTGCTGAACTGCGAGCAATTTAGACAAATTGAGAATAAGAGTTCAGAGTACACCAATTTCCTAAAATTAAAGGATGACTCCATAACCAATATCGAACCAGTACTCCATTAAATGGTGGGTTGTGTTGCTGAATGTATGATTCTGGGGATGCAGTTTTTTTATGAGGCAGGTAGTTTGAAAGAAGATCAAAGTTTCTAGACTTAATTCTAATTACTAGTCTGGCTGTGACTTTCTGGACTGCCGGAGCGTCCTTGTTTCAACTGGTAATAATAGAAACTAAGGTGTGTTCTAGCATGAGACAGGACAATCAAATGTGTGTAATGTTTGATCATGTGCAGTATTGCTTTGTGTAATACCCTTTGCGAGGCTTCAGAGCATAGGGCATTGCTAGATCCATATAATGTGGTTCAACTAAGATAATTAGTATTTGGATAAATTGTTACTGTTAGCTATACATAGTTTACAGTATTAAACATTTTAAGCTGCAATATTGTGCTTATGGATTTATTTAGATTGCTGGTGAAGTTGATTGTTTAAGTCGATCTCTAAAGGAGCTCTGAAGCATTGCATTGTTGTAGATAAGCCACAGAAAGTGGAATAAACATCAATTGTGTGGTTACGTACCATTATATGCACGCAAATAGAATACTTTTTCTTTAGAGCATTTGACTGATGCATCAATTTCATCTCATTTTTGGTATAGGAATTTGTAATTTCCAGCTGTTTTTCACTTTTCTATTTAAACAGCTGTCTCTGAACTCAATCGCTCCAAAACTGTCACTGAAAGGAAATCAGCTACAATTATGTACAATTACATGTTATTTTTGCTGTATCACATTAGCATTAGGCCCTGTCATAGGGCTGAGTCCATGAACAAGTTCGACATTCGGGTGGGGCTAGCAGAAATGCAGCTTGACGCAAAGTTGAAAATGTGATAAGTGGACGCCAGAGTATAATTGGGTTAATCTTCTTGGCATTCGTATCTGAGCCTCTCGACCATAGTCGTAAAGATAAAAACTCTGTGGCATCCAAGTTGGATTGAATTATCTGTACTTGGAGTTGATGTTACATCCTCCAAGATGATCTTTAGATTAAAATATGTTCCTTGTCAATTACTAGTCATTTTCCTTCTTGCTACAATTATGTCTTCTAATAAGGTCTCAATTAAACTCAGTCTGTTGTCTTTGTCCAGAATCTGTACGCAAGTGGAACTAGGTTGATTGAACCCAGTCCTGGAGATTTCTGATGCAGGTTTACGTAGTATGGCTTCTACTGGTAAGGCATGTAAAATGCAGCTGAATTTTTCCCTTTATTGGAGATTAAGTACAAAGTTAGCGTTCTAGATTAGTCCTGTTCACTGACCTTGGCATGCAACACAGCCTCAATGGGCCATAACTCAGCTGAAACTCTAAAAAGAGGATTTGGTCATTTTTCTGGGACATTCTTTTTCTCAGAGCTCAGCAGTGGTCCCATAGATTCCCGTGCTGAAGGCTTACTGTTTGGCTCCATTGGTAATGCTTGACCTTCTTTACCCTCTGAAGCCTACTTTTCAGTTTTCTATTACAATGTTTTTATTAAGTTTTCAATATTAAAAAATCTCAGGTTAAACCTTTAAGTTCTTTATCTCTGAAATGTTCCGCTATTTTTGGTGTTCCTTTGCACATTCAAATGTCTCAAACAATAATTCTGTGCTCATGAAAGCAATTTAAACGTCATCTAAATGTTACCCTTGGGAGGCTGCTAAACTGCCTCCGTGGGTTTCCCCTGATGAAGTTGATGGTATAAAAAGTATTAGTGTTTGGCTGCTCTCCCCTCATTCCTTAGGAGGATTTCCTACAGGGACAAATATGCCCCAAATCGGATTATGCTTTGCAGAAACTATTCTCAGAATTTTGGGTCTAATGCACTCTTGCACAGCGTTTTACATTACCTTCTACCTCCAACCACTATATCGGAAGAGAAATGTCTTAGCACCTCAGCTTGATCGCAGGAAAGATGAACTGATTGAGACTGCGTTACACTTCTACTATTTAATTTTAAGCAGTGATACAGGTAGCCCTAAGGTTCTTGGACTGAGCAGTAACTGCTAGGGTGTCCAAGATGCACGTAAGTGGTTTTTTTTTTAATTTTTTTTTTTTTTTAAAGCTTTCCAACCTTTTTGACAGAGTTGACACGGTTACACTAGTGATGTGCTGCAAACTGAGCTGGATACAGATTAGTGCTTGAACACTGTGGACTGATCATAGACCCAGGAAGGACAAGACTATACTAGAGTTACCAAGGCACTGCTCAAAGGTCCGAAGTACCATGTAGAACCAGAAGGACTAGAAAGCTGGTGAGTGGTTTAAAGTAGTGAGCAGGTAGTCGGGATTCTTACCTCATTCGTGCCATGGAATTGCATGTCCTTGCTCTATTTATTCTTGTTGTCAGGTTTCCTCTAAAACAGCTTTCAAAACCCCAACGAATAGTTGAACACTAATAATTTCTATTACAGCCACTAGCTATAAAACAATCTTTCATTCAAGCATTCAGTGTGACATATGGCTCATTAAAACAGCCTTTAACAACGGGTTAGCCCTCGGCAGCGGGCTATAACGCTATATTAGTTTCAGATATTAGTCCTCTGGACACACCGCTTCCATGTCAACATTATAGCCCGCTGCCGAGGGCTATAGCGGTTGTTAAAGGCCCTGAACCAGAGTTACAGGCCTGCGGGTAGAATGTTATAAATTCAAAAGGAAGAAAAATAAAAGCAAACTTTGAAATGCTGAGCTGAAGGCTTATACCAGCCATTATAAGACTGTAGCTACTCCGTTGACTTCAGTGGCGCTCTCAACATTCCCGTATTCTTATAGGCATTAATGCCGTTCTTCTTCGGGTGTCTTCCACCCCCCTGCAGAGCACTGGTACCAGAGAGAGTGCCGTCCGTAACAGTGTCCATCCCTCTAACACCACATTTATGCAGTGACACCCTCCCCTCTCCACCGCGAATGTGTGTGTGGGACAGCACCAGGGGCTCCTTAGGGTAATTTAATTTCCAACCAGTGTTCTGCAAATCGCAACAAAATTGTCTTGAAATCACTTTGTAAGTAAAAAATATAAACAAGCATTTTGTTTATCGTCTGGAGACAAATAACTAATTTATCAAAGCATTAAAAAAAACTCGTTTTTATTTGTTGCGTTTGGGTGAGAATATAAGATATCGTTAGAGGTGGTTATAAACACTTAATTGCACATTTCCGGGATCTCTCTTAGGCTTGTTTGATGTAAACATGTTTCCTTAAAGTTCCTTTGTCTCCACAGTACGTCAGGGGCAGTGAGTCATCAGACATCATCTGGTACATGGTTTCTGTTTAGAAAAATACTTGGAGTTGCCAGTTGCCATGAGAATGGCAATGCCATCCATGTATAATGGAGACATTGTTTTAGAATTCATAAAACTACCTTGATCCAGACAGATGAGGTGCAAAAAGGCTTCCGAATATGGAGAGTCTTCAGTCTGAAAGAACGCGGTTTGATGGAAAGCTGCTGTTAAATTCAGTTTATCCTAATGTGTTTCCTGTGCTTGACGAGAATATGGCTTCCGAGTATTGTTCAACCCAAGATAAATTCCACTAAAGCAACAAAAGGTCAGGCACAACCAGTGCAGAATTTGACATGACCTAACCAACTGCAACGTAACAGGTGTTAACTATGTTTGTGAGACCTGTCAAGTCTTAGTCGCCTGGAGCAATGCCCACTCAATGACGAGGGCACCCGGACTCTATCCGTTGAAATATCGAGGTCTAGAAGCCATACTGGAATATCCACCAAATATTCAGGGCTCCTGAAAGGCTCAGCAAGGAGTGGTATATTGCAATTTTTAAAATTTAATTTTCACATATGGTGTAGACCGCTTTAGTTGTCTCGCCATCCTCATTTAATAAAAAAAAAAAAAAGACAAATACAATGCACACTTGTATACAAACAATTCTGAAGCTTTGGGTCAGCCCTCTCCATCCACACGTCTATTCAACTGTCATAAAATGTAGTTTTAAAATCCCCACTGGATGTACACGAGCTTGTAAATTGTCCCCCAACGCCTCATTTAATGCACAGCATTCTGTTGCTTTACAGCTAGGTTTGCGCTATATTAATACCAGTACATACAAATATACGTTCATTTTAATTCTGCCTGTCAGACTGTACGTCATGGAGCAGTGGGCCAGCCAACTCAGCCATTGGCTCTCCTGCACTGCGAAGGGTGGTATTTTGCCTCATCTTATGTGCACATTCACCTTAAAAGAAAATCGACTTCATTGCCAAGGCTGATGGGTCAATAATTTAGCATTGTTTTTATTTTTCCATTTTGTTATTCTTTATTTTTTTCTAGTCATCCTTTTGTGTTTTGAATATGTCTTCAGGTTACTGTAACTCTGTAAGAGGATTAGTACATTTTCTTAGCAACAATAAAAATAGGGTTGGGTGCAGCTCGTGGATTTTCACTCTGTGGAATTCCACAGTTACATAAAAACTCTGAGAGATTCCATGGAGTTCCATGAGCAGGCTGAATACGGCTCGTCAGGCTGATTTTTAGTGCCAGGAACTTCTTCCATGTTGTAGTGCGAAGTGCAGATATTGCATTGCCAGTGGTCGCTGTATCACGAAGAGTCAGATCCACCCGGGCTTAGGGTTGATGAATGTCACAGGAGGCAAGATCTCCACATGAATGTACCCATTAATTATCACAAAAAAACCAAAACTTCAGAATTTTTCCCTTTTCTTCAGAAGAGTGCCCTCTGAAGCCAGCCAAGGGTGCAGGACCTGGGAGGCACCTCCTGGGGATCAGAGACTCACTATAGCAGAGGGGAGCATTGTTCAGGGAGGTTCAGATGCAGCACATCAGCTGGGCAGTTGCTTTAGAACTTATTGTGTCCTAGCTCAAAACAGGATGCCTGCCAACTGACCCCTTGAGTCGCTCAGGCTAGCTTGGAATGAAGGAGGTACGTTCAGTCTTCTTTCTCAGAAAGCAAGGCAGTCCTCCTTCTGTAATATTTACAGGTCCAGGAGTGTACTGGAGATGTGGTCTGAGAGTCCAATATTTATACCTGGTGCCAGCTTTGAAGTGGAAGAACCTTCTCGACTTTCCCCACCCTCATCTGGTTCTGAAATTTCCTTCTCTCCCCACGCTCCAAGGGGTCAGAGGTGACGATGGACTGGTATCTGGTAGAGACTTCTAGCGGCAGATTCCTTACCTTTGAATTCCTTGGCCTCATCTTCAAATCTGGAATTTTTTGCTGAGCAATACCCTGCGCGTGCCGTCGGGTGGCATCGTTTAGATCCGCATGTGTCGCTCAGCTCCATGTGGCATCTTCAGCGTCGTTGGAGCCGTCTGTGATGTCAGTCACCTATAAAGGCACCACCCCGGCGCACATACGTCAGTTCTTTTACCTTTGTTCTTTTCATTTTGCGCCGGTTAAGTGCAGGTCTGGGATCGAGCTACCCTCTGCCTTTTTTCAACCATTTTGTCGAAGAATTTGCATGTCTGTGCGAGGATGTCATCGAGGAAGATGGGGTTTAAGCCATGTGTCACCTGCCATCGTGCCATGTCGGTGATGGACCCCTTCCAGGTATGTCTCTAGAGCCTCAACAGAGACCACGACGTGAAGTTGTGCTCCGACTGCCGGGCCATGACCCAAAGGTGTTGAGAGAGCAGTCACTGAAGCTCATGGTGGCCTGGCAGTCGACTTCGGTTGGCGGGACTCCTAGGAGGTCACGGTCCAGCTCGAGGAGGATGTTGCGGTACCACTCCAGGAGCCCCAAGTCCTCTTCTTCACACTCAAGATCCTCGGGGAAGAGGCACAAGAAGAAGTCATCCAAGCGGACTTCAACTTTGCCATGCCTGTTGGCTGACAAGAGATCACAGAAACATCAACATTACAAGCATGGTTCCGCGGAGCTGATGCCAGGGCTGACTTCACATCCTTGCCCACCCCCCCCCCCCCCCCCCCCCCCCCCATTATCCGGGAGCCAGAGCGACCACCGCTCAAATTAAAGAATTCTACGAAGCCGTGCGCCTCGCTTTTGAGCAGGCTGCCCCTGCGGGTAGGTTTTAGGACCCCACAGGGTCAGAAGGGACCCCGTCGGGTTTGACGCTGGCGGCTTCATCCTAGGCAGTGTTTGGGACCTTGGGATTTAATATTGGATCAGACCCACACCGGGTCCACACAGGCGGCCTCCTCTGGCACCAGTTCCGACGTCGACGCTCCCCCCACCACTGGCGCCCACCAGTGGTGTGAGCCACATCCTCATTCCAGATGATCCAGAGCCGGAACGATGTCGTATGACGTAGATTCAGACTTCGACAGCGCAGGCACAGCCTAGATCAGTGCCTGAGGCTTATTTTGAACAGCCAGGCACAGGTGAGGAATGGGAGGGGTCTTAGGACCCTTTAGAGTATGGATTAGAGGATCGGGACTGGAATGAGGATCTAAGGGAAGCCAGTGGACTGGATACTTTGCCAGATTTTGGTATGCTCTCACCTCCTTCTGTGGCTATGGAGGAGGGAGTGTCATATTCTGTGGTGGTGCGTCGAGCAGCTGTGGTCTTGGACCTAGACTTGCCTATGGTGCCAGTCAGGACCAACATCCTGACAGAAGTGCTTCAGCCGGGGGTTGCTACATCAGAGCTGATGTTACCCTTCAATGAGACCCTTACTGATGTCCTGCTGGGTTCATGGTCCAAACCCAGCACAGGGGCTCCTGTAAATATGACAATTGGCCGTCGCAATCGACCAGTTTCTATAGACCCTAATTTCCTCACCCAACACCCCACCCCGGAGAGCTTGGTGGTCCAAGCCTCCACTTTCCATAGTGCCATCCCTTCCGCTCCCCCGGATAGGGAATCCAAGATGCTGGGCCAACTTGGGAAGAAGATGTTTTCTTCCTCCAGCCTGGCATTGAGGTCTGTAAACACCTCGTGCCTATTGGTCCGTTTTTCCCATGCTTTATGGGATACGGTTGCACAGTTGCTGCCCCAGGTCCTGGCTTCGTACCACTGGCTTTTCGGGGGATGTCCAGGCAAATCTGATGGACATGCCCTTCAATGGATCACCTTTTTGGAGAAAAGGCACACTCGGTGCTTGAGCAGTTCAAGGACTATCCAGCTAAGTCCAGATCCTTGGGCCTGTTGGTACCCGCTCGCCAGCAGCCTGCCTTTCACCCCTTTAATCGAGGCTTCGGAAGGGGCGGGGTACCACGCCACCTGCAGGTCAGCCACTGTCCTCCATCTTCCCAGCATCCAGTGCGAGGTCAAGGTTGTGGTACCTTCAGCCCCAGAGGGTCTAGCCAGAGGTGGGCCACTACCCAGCCCCCACCCACCCCCGCAACACCCAAGCCCTCCTAGTGTGGTTCTGCAAGACCATATTCGTCCAGTTGGAGGGAGGATTCGATTTCTTCTTCCTCACTGGCAGTCCATAACAACGGACAAATGGGTCTTTCAGATCATACATACAGAAGGGCTATTCCCTCCACTTCCAGTCTTTCCCTCCTTATAACCCTCAATTGAAAGAATGGCTGATGGCGGATCATTTAATCTTGCTCCACGAGGAAGTTATGGTTCTCTTGGCCAAAGGAGCCATAGAAAGGGTCCCAATGTCATAAGTAGGCAGTGGTTGTTATTCCCGTTAGTTTCTGATTCCACAAAAGAACTAGGGTCTTCGCCCTATCTTGGATTTAAGGGACGTCAATCTCTTCCTCAAAAAGGAGAAATTCAAGATGCTCACTCTGGCTCAGGTCTTGTCTGCCCTAGACCAAGGAGAATGGGTGGTAGCGTTGGACTTGCATAATGGGTATTTTCAAATCCCCATCATGCCTGCCCACAGGCGTTACTTGCGATTTAAGGTGGGCCATGAGCACTTTGTTTACCATGCTCTTTCGGCCTCACCAGTGCCCCTCGGGTGTTCACCAAGGTGTTGGCGATGGTAGCAGCTCATCTGCGCAGGTTAGGGCTTTCAGTCTTTCCCTACCTCAATGATTGGATGTTGAAGGCTTCTACGCACCAGCCTCTCGTCACCCACCTTCAGACTACGGCAGGCCTCCTGCATTCGCTGGGGTTCACTTTAAACGTGCCAAGGTCACACCTGACTCCCTCTCAGAAGCTTCCTTTCATCGGTCCACGATGTGATGTTTCCTTCTGTTTTCTTTTTGTTGTCTGTTAAAAATAATAAAAAAACCTTTGCACCAGCTTGCCAAGGCTGTCATATTGGCTGTGCCAGTGCGTTTTTAAAATCATGTCACTGAGAGTTCCTGGACACTGTAGATGGCATTGGGCTTGTGAGGATGACTTGTATGGCTGGCAGGATTTAACTCTTGTGAGCTTGGAGCTCTGGAGAACTTGGTTCACTGTTCTGGGACAATGGTTTTGGAAAGCACAAACAAACGTTACAATATAAGTCACTATTAAAATTTGTGGATCAGCTGGGCTGGACCCCATGAAAAGGGGCCAAATAATGAATGATGTGAATTTTCAGGTTTAGTTCTGGTAGTGGAGTGCTGAAGGTAACACAGGTCATCAGTGAAAAGATTTATTGCTTGGTACTTCTGCATCTCAGTAGGGGGTCTTCATCAGGAAGTATAGCTTCTTTTGTCCTCTTTATAGGAGGTTTAAGGGTGTATTATTTTGTGCAACTGTTTCCTTTACTTACTGATCTGCCTGGACATTAGGCCAGTATGGTGACGGTAATGAGGCCACATGGGAATCGAGGACCTGGAGACTCCTGTTAGCTTGGCTGTTTAAATATTGGTCGAAGTACATGGTGGTTTGCATTTATTTTTGTTTTTGTGCTGCAGCAGTTCAACAAAGTGGGAAAACAATTGTATGTCTGAATAAACTACCTCCACTGAAGTTTCATGTCACCTGAGTAGCATCCAAGCTGATTTCACATATTTGGATGGAGAATATCGTGCAATTACAAACAAAAATTATCAAACAAAGCAAAATTGATAAAACAAAAATGATCATACCATTTTCATTATGAAGATGGAAATGCACCCTTGTCTGTCCTCTCAAACTGCTTTAAGTGTTTGTGTTCATAGGAGCTTTTACGCAGAGCGTCTTTCTATTTTTTTTTTTTTTTTTTTTTTATATAGCGCTTTTCCTATCCTGAAAGAACAATGGCACTGTGCAATTTGAGTTTTATGTAGGAATTTTGGAGAAAATAAGTGATGGAATTGACATGCCAGAATAAAAATATCCAAATAAAAATATAGTGAAATATCTTATAAAAAAAGACAAACATAGAACACGACCATAAGAATACCTGAAGTAATAAGGGAGGCAAAAGACAGTAGAAAGAAATACTTTTTGATGTTTTTTTTCCCCAAAGAGCCCCTAGCAAGGAAATTCAGCAGCTAAAAAGGCTCAGATGTGAGTTGTGATATCACAAAGTTTCGCTTGAGTATTTTGAGTGCATAACTCTGAGGGGAACCAGACAGTAAATATTTTTACTCTGATTAGCACTGGCGCTTTTCCAACCGATGCGCTCAGTGTTTGATGCTAAAGCACCCTGACCTCACACTGGGGGCTGCTGTGGCTTCAGATTTTAGAAAGTACAGTTGTCATTGTCACTTCAAGGTCTTCTAATAAAGTTTGTTATTCATCTTATCTGAGTGAATCACAGGAGAGTTTGTTCTGTGCTCATTAGGCTACAGGACACCTCTCTGCTACACAAGGAACTTGTGCAGCCTTGAAGAGCTCAGAGAAGAAAGAGCCTCATACCATTAGTCACCCTGGGCACTGCTAGTGACTGCTTCCATACTTTCAATAATAGTAATTGGGTCTGACTGGACCTGCCATTCTTAGGGCTCAAATGCAGACAGCTTCAGGTGTCTCTTGCCAAAGTACTTATTGCTCTGGGCCAGCCCTTTGCTTATCGTGGTTGACTTTCTTGTCAATCTCATTTTCTTGCTTCTTCAATGATTTTTCTTAGTTTTCTTGGTTTCTTCCACCCAAGGAGCATAGCTTTTTGCTGTCCTTTAGATTGGATAACTAGTTCCCTTCCACTGCTTACAATGAGGGAATTTCTTAGCTCTAGCTTACAAGACAGCTTTTCGGTGACTGTTTGTGTAGGGCTTTTTGTGGACTTTATCAACAATGTACTGTGAGCTTACAGCCGACCCGTTTCTTACCACTAGTTGGCTTGATTGTCTCTCATTTACTTGCTTCTTATTCAGTGGCCTGCGTTCCTTTGTTAGTGTTTGTCCCTCCCCTGGAGCAAAGCCTCTTTGCTATTCTTTTGAGTGATTTGATAATTTCTATGCTTTCACTGCTCATATTCAAGGAACTCGTTTTTTCTTTTTCCTTCAGCACTTCATAAGAGTGCATATGCTTTCAAGATCTTGTGCTCATTCTTCTCCTCAAAGCACCCACGCCCAAAGACTGCGATGCACCTGGCCCTTCCCAGCTTGCATGTAAAAGCACAGCTATAGCTATTTTTTGTCAGTTCATGACTAAAGATCACTCTTTAAAGGTTGTTTTTGTTTTATCACTTAATGCCACATTGCATGAAAGCACAGGCCTTAGTATATAAAAGCTTTTACGTCGCTGAGGGAAGGGGTCGCTGCTGCAGTCACTCAGCTGGAGTTCGAGAGAGAAGTTGTTCTTATATTGAGTAAAAGGGAGATTAGCTCTTATGTTTGCACTGTAGCAAAACACAATTTCCAGTGTGTTTCCTAAAACAATAATTTTACCAACTTATGAAATCTGTTGGCCTGCCCTTAGTATAGATGTATTCTTAGACTGGTTAATTGAAAAAGGCTACAAGGTAGTTTATCAGAATTTTTTCGAAAGTATTGGCTGTTGATCTTTAGAAGTGTTGAGGGGCAGTACATACCTGCCAGGGCTGCACCAGGAGTGCAGCCACTTAGCCCATCTGTTGGAATTGGCCTACTCTGCAGTTTTACCCCAAACGCTTTACCTTCACCCTTTTTGTGTTTTAAAGCTGTTTTGTTGGCTTTTAGGACTCTGTGCACTTTAAAACTGCTAACTAGTGCCAAAGTGCTTGTGCTCTGTCCTTTAAACATGGTACAATTGGTTTTCACCCAATTGGCACCATTAATTTACTTATAAGACCCTAATAGAGTGGTACTACATATACCCAGGGCCTGTAAGTTAAATGCTACTAGTGGGTTGGCAACACTGTAGTAGCCCTTTAAACATTTCTCGGGACTGCCATTGCAGCCGGTTTGCATTTTTAAATACCATTTTGACCTGGCAAATAACTTGCCCTTATTCTTCCTTTTGTATGCATATGTCACCCCAGGGGTAGGTCCGAAACAGCTCATAGAGCAGAGTGCATTGTGTTAAAAAAGTTCACCTTGTACTTTTAAGTTTTACACGTCCGAGTAGTGAAAAAATCTTAAATGTGTTTTTCACTACTGCAAGACCTACCTCTCCCATAGTATAACATTCGGTTCCTTATTACATTTTATAAGTGCTAACTTTGGCTTGAGAGCAGATAGAAATATCATGTTTGGTCTCTAGAGAATTGTAATGTAAAATCCTCTTCAATGGTAACGTTGAATTTCACGTCACAGTTCTGCAAATGCCACTTTTATAACGTTCCTGTTTTCTTGTCCTAACCATTTGGTGCCTGCAGCCTGTATCCTGGTTACATGGCTAGGTGTAGTTGGCAATTGACCTCTGCATATTCCTCACAGATAATGTTGCAGAGATGTACTGGGTGTTGATAGGATGGGCCATCTTGAGAAGATGGATGGGGGCAGAGCTGTCACCAACCACACTTGCACTTCAATAGGGGCTGCCTCCTGCTCTAAAAAAAAAAAAAAAGGCACTCTAGCCTTTTGTCACCATCAGATGTCCTTGGACCCAGGGTAGGGAGGAAGGGAATTCCAGAACCATTGGTGTGTGTGGGGAGGGTAGAGGTGTGGGAGTCTTGAGGTTTCTCTGCCCTCAAAGCTGGCATCAGGTATAAATATTGGAGCGTGAAGCCCATTATTCAGGACACTCCTTGACCTATGGTTACTACCTGAAGGCAGCCTTGCTGCTAGCAGACTGCCCTACTGGACCTGCCGGAGTCCTGCTGACCTCTGTTAGAGTAAGTTCCTGATCCCAAGGTATGCCTCCCAGTGGTCCTGGACACTTGACTGACATAACTTGAGCTCCTCCTGTGAAGAAAATGAGAAATCCTGACATTTTGGGGTCTTCGTGGCAACGAACGGGTGAAGATCTTGTTGGCCTTGACGACTGCCATTGCGAAGTTATAGTGGACCAGACTTTTTGCGCCACAACAACCACCAGCAACACAACATCTGCAGTTCATGCTATAACATCAACATCTCTCGGGGACCACCAACGCAACAAGATCTTTAAGCTGCAGTGACAATCATCCACTATGCCCAACGGGATCTTAACATCACAGAGACGACTTTCCGTGACGCTCCCTGCTCATTCAGCCTCCTCCATTGTGAACTGGACACTTGCATGCTGGGCTTTGAGAAGGTAACTTTTTCAGCAGGCTAACCTAATCTCTTTATCTAGCCTATGCTCCATCGCAAACGTCTAACTTCCCCCCCCCCCCCCCGTCTAGCATGACCAGATGACCATGAATGGAACTTTGTGCTTTTTTGACCTATACCTACTTACATTTTTAAATTTCTGGGTTCTACTGATTGGTGTTCAATAATGTATTAAATCTGACTTTATTTTTTCTAATTACTGTGAGATTTTTCTTGTGTTGAGTTGTCACCTTATTACTGTTTAAGTGATGCATAAATACTTCACACATTGCTTCCTAGTGTTATTCCTGACTGCCTTGTACCAAGCTACCAGAAGGTTAACCTAAGGTTAAGTTAGTGACATTTTGTGGTTCACCCTGACAAGGGATTATGGTCGTTGAGCTCAAGTAAGGTTTCACCCCCTCAACCAAAAACCTAATTTCTCACACCTTCATACGTTGATGAATTTCCAGCCAAGCCTGACCCTACCCAGGGTTGTTGGATGTTCAACCTCTGCAAGATCATTTTTAGAAAGCAGTGGCATAATGATGCATTTTTCCGCACAATGATGCATTTTTCAGCACAGTTTCCATATAAAAATCTGTAATAGAGACCAATATTTTATTTACTTTTTCTCCATGTCTGCATTTCATGTCCTTTACTGTTTTTCCCTCATCTCGTCCAAGGAGATAGTTGAATGTTCTGACTGAGAATTGCATTGAAGTGGTAAGGTGGGAAAAAAAAAAAAAAAATCATAAATCTCACAAGCTCGGCCAGTAGACAGCAGAGTTGTACACACTTTCCAGTCTTAAGCAGCAGTGCTATCCTTCCAGTTACATAAACCTTATATATTCGGGCAGCAGACATGGGCCATAGACGTACAGGCTCAGATATTGAAGAGAAGTAGTTATCATCACTCAAATAGTGTATTTAATTATATATTTGAAAAAAAAATCAGTTTTGTTCCTGTAGGCTAGCTTGCGAGTAAATTAAAACATATACATTTGTAAATATTGTTAGAAAAACTCAATTACCCAAAACACGATTTTGTCGATTTCACGAAGAAAGAATGTTTAACTGAAATACAAGGCTTTAATTTTCTAATACATGTTTGTTGGCCAACCAGCATGTTATTTTCATCACATACTTAGACTTGCATTTACTACTGTTACATGGCTAGAGTCTGCCCTTCATGATTATGTTTAAACGTAAAGTTCCAGGCTGCGCATCCTATGCCAGGAATAGCCACCACTATACCAGGACTAACATAATCCTTAGGTTGGCCATCATAATGTGGATGCTAACAAAATGCAAGTAATTATGACAGGGGGTACGGAAGGCCCCTTATACATAGGGCGGCACCATAAATAATAATGTGTTGTCAGGGGCTCAGGTCACTAGGTGGAAATTTTTCATACAGTGTAGCTAATATCACAAGCAACTACATACTCTCATATACACACGCACAACACATGTATATTGAAATGCATTTACAGCTACAATTATGACTTTTTAGGGTCGAGCACGTAAGTGCTCTAGCCTGTTGTAATCTCTCTGTGGGCTTTTAACCACACCCACTCCTGCCATTCATTCTTTGTTGTGCTTGTCTTAAATACTTCATTTTTATTGGTGCATTTTTTGACATGTCCCTCTTTTACGTGCTGAGTTCCCTCCTCAGGTGGTTTAACTAAGTGAACATTTCTGTTGGCCATTACACTACATCATGCTTCCTTCTGTTACAGCGTGTGATGGCTCCTCCTCCGGTTTGCCTTTCATCCCAGCCGCGTTCCTTTCTCGATATTTACGGAGGGAGCCAATAACTCTTGCACACACTCTCATAGCGGCGGTGGCGCTTTGAATCGGCTTGCTTCTATCAACTGTTTTACTTTTCATTTTCAATTTATGTGGCAAGAAAAGTCCAGTTACGAATTTACAACTCTAATAGTTCTAACTCGAGCAAAAACGAGACCAATTGCATTGCAAATGCTTGTTTACACTGCATTACTTCTGGCTCTGTCCTTTCTGGATTAAGCAAATATTTAGTTTAGAAGTGCTTATGGCTTCTTAGTGCACTCTGTAAAGATCTCACCTGAGTAAAGGTCGTCTTCTTTCATAGGTTAGTAGACATTAGATTTTCAAATTTGGTCTTTACCCATAACATTTGGCCCTCTATATTTAAGAAGAGCAATCAATTCAATACAGGTAAAATCCTACCTGCAGTCAGAGCCCAAATTTACATTCACAGTCAACTGCTCATTGTCATTCACCTCTCTAGTAGTTGTTGCTCAAAGATTACTTCTCTCCTCTTTAATGTACACCTGCCAACATTTTGGGACAATATCAACTCCTTTAAGTTCACCTGCTGTACCAGTGCCCATGGTACTCGGAACATATTAAAACTCTGATAACCTTCGGACTTTCTGTTGGCAGAAGATGAAAAAATGAATATTCTGACCTTGCGAGACTATTAGAACGCTATGTCCCCATGTCCCCATGGCCTCTCGGAATGAATACTGCCTCAAATTACAATGAAGGAAGCAAAATCCCTTCTTTTGATAGTGGACTCTAAACTCTCACTTTAAACCCTAGTTAACACAGCAACTAGAGACGATCTATTCATGATGAGAATGCTACCATGTATTTTTCCTTATTTAGGCATAGTGCACAGATTTTCTAAATGGCCACTCTACCATGCATTGTGTTCTTAGTTATATCATTTCAAGTATCATACATTTTATTATGACTGCTATGAATTCACCTGCTATCAGTTATGTAATATGCAAGGGCATTAGCAGTGCATTGAGAAACGGTGAGTTACAGTTAATGTAGTGTGCCGATTGATGTGGGAAGAACGTTTACGTGGTGTGGAACATATAGTCCATTGAAAGTGGTGCGTAAATTCATAAATGTAACTTCTAACTAATGTTGCGGAAATTAGAAAATTCAATTATAGCCTTAACTTAATAATTTCTCTTATTTGTACAGAGAAAGTTGGGTTTGTATATAAAGAATGATGTTTTCCTAACAATAACTTAGATTTGATCTTTTTTTTTCATTAAATGTATACAGATAGAAAGATACCTTTAGTACTTAAAATATGGCAAACAATACTTCCCAGCATCCCAAAACAACTCGAACCATAAAAGTGTATATGTTTAAATGGTACTATTTGTGTCTTTTAAAACTTTACATTTCAGTTTAAATATTAAAGCATTACACTGTTCTACGGCCCTAAATCACCTAATGGGAAATCCTGGGGAGTTCAGAGTTAAAGGACTTACCCACTTTTTTTTTTTTTTTTTTAGCATTTACACCACTGTTAGTGTGATGTGGTGCTTAAATATGTTGGTGCATTCTTAATGTGAGTCACTGCTTTTCTTACAACTTCTTCAACAAACTCACGTTTTGTAACACGCCTGCCTGCCCTTTAAAGGAAACTTTCCCATCGAAGTGGGTTCTTAAGATGCTGGCATCTACTGGGAACATGCCAGCATATTGATACAATCATTTTATTGTAGAAGGTAAATATTTACAGCGAACATTGCAGCACTGTGCACTGAATAGCGATGTAACCTTTTTGTCTATCATTTGTAATGCAGCTTTACCACTTCTGGGCTTTGTAAACCATCGGGAAATCTGTTACCCGATTAAATTGTACGCTAAGCATGAGCCTTAGAAGGATGAAAGTCTAAGTTGGATATCTGCGGGTCACTCATACCTGCCAGAAGTGAGTCTTTGAATCACTAAGCCACCTTGCTGGAAAATAATAAGCTAATGCAATCTAAACATGTTCATCGGGCCAAATGGTGTGGAAGGAAAGAGGGAACATTGTGGAAGAAGTGCTACGTTTACTATCTGCTTTGGGTAAATTGCGGCATTAGGTTTTGTGCACGCCACGTGTGCAGGGCATTTCTTAAACCTGTATCATATGCCTGTGTCTGCAGTGCCTGCAATGCATTGTAAGCCGTGGATGAGTAGAGCGTCTCTGTGGAGAGTGTTCCTAAAAGTAACTTTCAGAATCTCCTTGAAGGTCCTCGTCCCAACCAATGTGCAACACCCAATCCAAGTTCAACCTTGTCCGCAGATTTATCAAAAGTGGTCATGTTTTCCTATGAACTAAGGAACTGAACTGTAATTACAAAGCTCTCATCATGGTCTCTGTAATGAAAGAAAAGGAGAGTATGTTTATAGTTATATGATTTTTGTCAGTCACAACAATAATGTTTTGAACTAAAAAAAAAAAACACAAAGATTCACTAGCTATAGTTATCAGCGCTAAGTATAACTTGCACCCCCTACATGCATTGCTTATGGACTCATAGATGGCATCACTCATGAGATGTTCTAGGACATCATTTATGACTTCACTGATTACATCATCCAATTAGTGTTTTTTTTTTTAATAGTTTACATATGGTGAGTAAAATACATTAATACTGTTTTACCTCATTTTGTGCAGCTTGTGTCCAGCTAATAGGTGTAAGTATTAAACGCATGTGCTCCTTATGTATCAAACGTGTGTAGACGTATTGAGCATATTACAGGGAGTGCAGAATTATTAGGCAAATTAGTATTTTGACCACATCATCCTCTTTATGCATGTTGTCTTACTCCAAGCTGTATAGGCTCGAAAGCCTACTACCAATTAAGCATATTAGGTGATGTGCATCTCTGTAATGAGAAGGGGTGTGGTCTAATGACATCAACACCCTATATCAGGTGTGCATAATTATTAGGCAACTTCCTTTCCTTTGGCAAAATGGGTCAAAAGAAGGACTTGACAGGCTCAGAAAAGTCAAAAATAGTGAGATATCTTACAGAGGGATGCAGCACTCTTAAAATTGCAAAGCTTCTGAAGCGTGATCATCGAACAATCAAGCGTTTCATTCAAAATAGTCAACAGGGTCGCAAGAAGCGTGTGGAAAAACCAAGGCGCAAAATAACTGCCCATGAACTGAGAAAAGTCAAGCGTGCAGCTGCCACGATGCCACTTGCCACCAGTTTGGCCATATTTCAGAGCTGCAACATCACTGGAGTGCCCAAAAGCACAAGGTGTGCAATACTCAGAGACATGGCCAAGGTAAGAAAGGCTGAAAGACGACCACCACTGAACAAGACACACAAGCTGAAACGTCAAGACTGGGCCAAGAAATATCTCAAGACTGATTTTTCTAAGGTTTTATGGACTGATGAAATGAGAGTGAGTCTTGATGGGCCAGATGGATGGGCCCGTGGCTGGATTGGTAAAGGGCAGAGAGCTCCAGTCCGACTCAGACGCCAGCAAGGTGGAGGTGGAGTACTGGTTTGGGCTGGTATCATCAAAGATGAGCTTGTGGGGCCTTTTCGGGTTGAGGATGGAGTCAAGCTCAACTCCCAGTCCTACTGCCAGTTCCTGGAAGACACCTTCTTCAAGCAGTGGTACAGGAAGAAGTCTGCATCCTTCAAGAAAAACATGATTTTCATGCAGGACAATGCTCCATCACATGCGTCCAAGTACTCCACAGCGTGGCTGGCAAGAAAGGGTATAAAAGAAGGAAATCTAATGACATGGCCTCCTTGTTCATCTGATCTGAACCCCATTGAGAACCTGTGGTCCATCATCAAATGTGAGATTTACAAGGAGGGAAAACAGTACACCTCTCTGAACAGTGTCTGGGAGGCTGTGGTTGCTGCTGCACGCAATGTTGATGGTGAACAGATCAAAACACTGACAGAATCCATGGATGGCAGGCTTTTGAGTGTCCGTGCAAAGAAAGGTGGCTATATTGGTCACTGATTTGTTTTTGTTTTGTTTTTGAATGTCAGAAATGTATATTTGTGAATGTTGAGATGTTATATTGGTTTCACTGGTAATGATAAATAACTGAAATGGGTATATATTTTTTTTTGTTAAGTTGCCTAATAATTATGCACAGTGATAGTCACCTGCACACACAGATATCCCCCTAACATAGCTAAAACTAAAAACAAACTAAAAACTACTTCCAAAAATATTCAGTTTTGTTATTAATGAGTTTTTTGGGTTCATTGAGAACATGGTTGTTGTGCAATAATAAAATTAATCCTCAAAAATACAACTTGCCTAATAATTCTGCACTCCCTGTATAAACCTTTGTATTGAAGAGTGGCGATAGGTGCAGGTGACATTTGTCGGCTTGTGTTCAGCATGTTCCACACAAGTTTTCGTTTGGGCTCCGTAGAAAATCTTCTACCTACATACTACATGCTAAGTATTGTAAGTAGCCTTGTGTTACTAGACCGAATTTCTGCATAACAGAAGACTGTGTGCACCAGATACTAATCCATGTAAATTTACACGTTTAACTTCAAAAGACAGCCTACCTGTGAATTTAAGAGTATGAAACCTGTAGGTGGTATGACCTTTAGTGCCTTCATACTTTGCAGTTTTTTAATGAATAGTGTCTTTGGACATGTTTTCCATAGATTGAACACTGTTCTTAGTAGATACTTTTTTAATTGTCTTTGGTGTGTTTCTCATGAGACGTTCACTGTTTGCAAACAATGTGGTGCAGAATAAACTCTCTCCATAGAGTAAACACTGTTAACAGTACCCACTTTTCAACTCATATCCACTTCATTTCTGAATGTATGTTCATTGATTGTAAGGAGTTTGATACAGATACAGACGTTCTGTTAAAGGGCATTAGTTTTAGAGCAGACATTGAGTATCTTGAGGAAGCTGTTTTTCTCATAATACTTGCATACAGATTGAATACCGTGTGCAGTAAAGGTTTCCTTATATATCTGTGATTTATTGTTAATGCGAATTAGGCTATCCATGAAGTGTCTTGCGTAAGGTCTGTGTTGGACATAACGCGTGCTAGCTACACCTAAGGGAGTTGTATCTTGCTTCCAGGCCTCTAATGACATACTAGTTTATACAATAATGTGTACAAAAGAAGCTTGGATTATGTCATCAGTGATGTCATCAGATGTAAAATGTAAGGTCATAAGGAGTGCATAGCAGGGGCGCAAGTTATAGTTAGCTCTTTTTACTATGTTATATTTAGCTCTGCTAACTATAACTTGAGAATTTCTGTGTTTTGCTTTTATTTCAAAACATTGATGATGTCACTGACATATTCACCTAACTAAAATGTTACTTTAGCCTTTGTTTTTTTAGTGAATTTTTAAGGTTTTGTTTAAACAAAAACATATCTTTCTAATCACACCTAACTATAGTGCTAATTTCATCCGTTTTTTTGTGAATTTGTAGGGTTTTTTAATATACAATATTTTATTACAAGAACCTGCAGCAAACCTCTCACAGGCAGCCAGCCAGATGCTGCATTCAGCTTTTGCTGTGCACAGCAGGGGGCTGGCCACAGGGCCAACCCACTTGGAGGCTGCCACCCCCGCCAACACCCCCACCTCCAGACAGCCAACTCCATGCTTACACGGCGTGGGGTCCACCAGAGAGCCTGTCTTCAAGCCAGGCCCTGCTTCGAACTCTCAACAGTGAGTCAACCCCATGCTACGCTCAGCCTTTGGCTGTGTGCAACAGAGGACTGGCCACAGGGCTTGGCCTGCTGCCAAGCTCTGTCTGAAACCCCAGCAGGGTGACAACCATACATAGGGCACCTCCTTCCGCTGCATAGGTTTGACCTTCTGGCCTGGGGTGCATAGGGTTGGCCTTCTGGCCCTGGGTACCTCATGGGGAAAAGGGCCGTTCAGCCCCCCTCCTTGACCCTTAATTGGCCCTGAGGACTCCATTCCCCGGGGTCAGATCCAATAAAAAGGGGAGGGAGCCATTTGACCCCACTCTCCAAGCCTTATAAGGCCCGAGGGCCCCACCCCTGGGGCCAATTGCAATTAAACAGGGGAGTGGATCCACCCTCCCCAAGCCCTAATAGGCCCTGGAGCCCCAACCCTTGGGGCCAAAAACATTTTTTTTTTAAAAGGGGCAAGCAGCTGTGCGTCCTGCCCCACTCCCCCAATGCCTTCATAGGCCCCAGGGCTCCATTCACCGGGACCAAATTCTAAAGGGAGGGGGGGGGGGCATGCAGCCCCCACAACTCTGAATCTTAATAGGCCCAGGAAATCCCGTTCCTGAAGGCCAAATACACTGAAAAAGGGGATGGGGCACACAGCCCCCTCCCCAAAACGTATTGGGTCCTGAGGCCAAATGTTAGAAAAAAAAGAAAAAAAAAGCGGGAGGGGGTAACACGTCCCCCTCTCTGAGCCTTATTAGGCCCTGGGACCCCATGCCTTGGGGCTAAATATATATATTTTTTTAAAGGGGAGCAGCAGTGCAAAGCCCCAATCCCTGAGCCTTCTCAGGTCCAGAGGATCCCATCTCTAGGGCCAAACAAAACATGAAAGAGGAAGGGGGCTGCTTTGCCCCTTTCCGAAACGTATTAGGCCCCGGGGACCCAGTCCCTCGGGACCTAATATAATAAACAAGCATTTGCAATTCAGGAGGTCTTGCATTTGCTCGTGTTAGTTCTAATCGTGGTAAATTCCTAACTGGACTTTTCTTGCCACATAAATTGAAAATGGAAACTAAAACAGTTGGCATAAGCAAGCCAATTCAAAGCGCCATGGGTGTGAGCGCAAAGGAGAGACACAAAAGGCAAAAAGTCTGCTCGCAGTTAAACATATCGGCAGTCATGCAATTATCCATGTAACAGGGTCGATGGCTGAGGCAGTAACAAAACTGCATCAAGGAGGGACAAACGTAAAGCATTTACCAATGATGATAAAGAATTTTTGAAAGGCAAGTCTGTGAACGAGTGATAGAAGATGGTGTGGTTAAAAGCCGACACATAGATTACAACACATCAGAATGCTTGCGCACTCTACCTAAAAAAAAGGGGGGGGGGCTGTGTGGCCCTCCTCCTCTGGCTTTATCGGTCCCCAGGGACCCTATCCTCCCCAGGGCCATGTTTATTTTTAAAAGGGAGATGGGATGTGTGCCCCTCCTCCCCAAGCCTCATTAGTCCCTGGGGACCCAATCACCTTGGGCCTTACTTATTTTAAAGGGGTGCTGCACAGTCCCCCTCATCGAGCATCATTATGCCCTGGGCCTCCCATCTCCAGGGCCATATTCATTATAAAGGGGTGGTAGGCCTTGCAGCACCCCTCCCGAGCCTCATTAGGCCCTGGGGACCCCATCCCCCGGGGCTGTATTTTTTCATTTTTTTTTTTTTTTTTTACAGGAGATTGGGGCCCTGCAGATCTACCCCGAGCCGAATATGGTGCCGTGGACCCATTCTTCTGGGGCCTGTCTTTATAATAGCTGGGTACCCGGGTGGAAACAAGGGTACTCACCATGCACACCCTGGAAGGTGCCGGAGGAGCCCCAAGGCCCTAGCTTTCTCCCCACGTGCTGCAGGAGCTGGTTTTGCCACCGCCCGGAGAGAGCATCTATTTATGCTTCTTCTGGGCAGGAGCAATCATTGGTTCCGTTTCCCTGCCCATATCAGTGCAGGCAGAAAAACTGAACACAAATCTGCTCCTAACTGGTGAAAGCATTTTTAAATCTGCCACCCGCTGAGAGGAGACTTGGTGTTTGCACCCATTTGGTGGGATATTTATAAATGCTCCGGCCAAACATGAGAAAACACATTTCTCTACCAGCACTGCTGGGGGCAGGTAACTACTTTGTCCTAGGAGTGAGCTCCCCATGACACAGTAAGTGCATGCACAGCCCAGCCTAGGTCCCCAGCACTCTGTCCTGCGATGCTCCCTGAGTTGATCTCTGGTGTCGTGTGATCTCTCTTTGTAGTGTTGAGACGACTGCCGTGTTCAGACTTCTTGAACCAGTGTTCAAGGACTTCTGCGGGTGCTTCCTTCCTGTCCGAAGGCTCTCTACGTTGCTGAGGGCCCCCTCTGTCTCCTCTCCCAAGTGGCGACATCCTGGTTCTTCCTGGGCCCGGGCAGCACCCTTTTTCTCCAACCGTGACTCTTGCAGCTAGTGAGGCTTGTTTGCAGTATTTTGCCAAGGAAACAACTCTGCATCCTCCAGCACGCCGTGGGACATCATCTGCTTGAAGAAGAACTTCCTACCTCTTTTCTTTGTTGCAAAATCTGCAGCTTCTTCCAACCAGAGGCAGCCATTTTGCACCTTTATCCGGGGTTTAGTGGGCTCCTGCCCCCCCCCCCCCCCCCACGACACTTTAGCGACTCATGGACTTGGTCCCCTTCCTTTGTAGGTTTTCAGGTCCAGTAATCCATCTTCAGTGCGTTGCAGTCTGTTGTGGTCCTTGCAAAATCATTTATCACAAATTTAGTGTGTTTCTGGGGAAATAGTAGTACTTTACTCCTACTTTCCAGAGTCTTGGGGTGGGGTCTCCTTTCCACACTTAGTGTTTTCTTACACTCCCAGCAACCCTCTACACACTACACTAGCCTAAGGATCCATTTGTGGTTCGCATTCCACTTAGTATATGGTTTGTGTTGCCCCTAGGCCTATTGCATCCTATTGTATTCTACAGTGTTTGCACTACTTTTTGACTGTTTTACTTACCTGATTTGGTTAGCTGTGTATGTTACTTACCTCATAAGGGAGTATATCTTCTGAGATATTTTTGGCACATTGTCACTAAAATAAAGTACCTTTATGTTTAGTAACTATGAGTATTGTCTTTCTTATGATATAGTACCTATATGATATAATTGGTATTGCATGAGCTTTGCATGTCTCCTAGTTCAGCCTTGGCTGCTCTGCTATAGCTATCTCTAACAGCCTAAGCTGCTAGAACACTACTACACTCTACTAATAAGGGATATCTGGACCTGGCACAAGGTGTAAGTGCCATTGGTATCCACTATAAGCCAGGCCAGCCTCCTACATTACTAGAGACAGTCCCCGACAGCATTTTCAACTCTCTAATGTTTTGTTTCCAGGCAATGCTGCTAAGCCCATTTAGATTGTCTTTGAAAAGACATTTGAGGCTTGTATGGCGCAGGATAACGTTTGGACTACCTCACTAGCACTAGATTAATCCAGATTGTCTAAATTGGCTATACTCTTTTCTTTTTGGACCCCCCCATCCCCACATTCCCCAAGCATTCATGCAGATGTCCAGGGACTACATGTATGGTCTCCAAGAAATTGTTGCAATTGCTTGCCAAGGGGTCTTTGAGTTGCTGCCCAAGGTGAATCAAGAAATTGGTAGCCACTCACGTTACTTCATGGTTCATAAAAAGAGCAGGGACTTAAGACTGATCTTAAAAAGCAGCCCCACATTTCCCAGTCTGTTCAATTGACGTTTAGGAATAATAAGGTGTACTCTGCAATCTGCCAGTTCAAACCTAATTTTGTTAGCACATCTATGTAATTGAGGATGTGAAAAAAGGAGATCCCTTAGGTTGACATGCACAGGTGACACCTATATGTGGCTCTGGTTTGTTCTATCCAGAGATGAGACAGACTTGCTGCAGCGGCAGATGGTGCCCGAGCCATTGCAGCAGCTTTCTGGATCCAGTCTGCCACCTGGAGAGAGTATCAATCTGAGAAATCTACATTTAGAGTACACACCAGATGGAATGTTACTAAAGATAAGTAACTTATTCCTTTGGAGACATACCTCAAAAACATTTGCATGTAGAGCGTGCTAGGTTTCTTCTTGGTGCTTTATTTTAGTTACACTTTGTATGGTGAACTAATAAATATTTCCTTTAGACAGTAACTATCTGTAAAGGGCTTTGTCTTATGGGTGCTCTCAGGAGGGATATTATGCATAATGGACAGCCAGATTTCATGCTCTCTGTACAGTGCAAAGAAGGCTTGGCCTCAGAATATGACCTGCATTACTGTGCTAGTGAATTCTTCATCAGCAACGTTCTGAGATGCATGTGCTGGGCATGTTGGCAGTTTGTGCTCTGAGGGTTCTACAGACAGGGAATCTAAGCTCAGGGAAGTGTATGTGGCCCAGATATTGAATTAAAAAGATTTTCACTGCTGTCTTGTATGCAATTTGTATTGTTTTTTTGGTTTTGATCAGGTGAACCTGTTGTGGGTTAAACCGGATAATTAGATTTTAAATTCATCTTACTCTAAATACTACGAAGTATTGTATTGTATTTTTTGGGGAGCAGCATGGAAAATGTAAATTTCTTTTAAGGTACTACTCCATTGTTTATTCCTGCTGACTTTAATTTAAATAATGTTTTCCTAGATATCTTTAAAAAAAAGCTAATAAAATAATTTCTGCTCCTCAGAAAAGGCGACGGCGGATCGATCGCAGTATGATTGGTGAGCCAACAAATTTTGTCCACACTGCTCATGTAGGTTCCGGAGACTTGTTCAGCGGAATGAACTCAGTAAGTACTGTTAGATTATTTAGACTTTGTTTACCAGGCTTAATCGTTTATATAGACTGAAATATATTTTTCCTAACCCTGTTCTACTTTAATTTGTTTGTATGCATCTTATTAGTTGGCAGTTGACATGTTTTTGCTAGATCAAAAACAGCGTTATCTTCATAACTGCAGGTAGCTCTTACTGTGCAAAAAGCCAGGGCACTTTTTCAGATACTTCAGAATCAAGCAAACTGATCTAAATAATTGAAGAGGGAATCCTTTTCCAGACGTGGGCATTCTAGCATTTTTGCTGGTTCATATAATTTGTAGATTTTTTTTTTTTTTTTTTCAACCATTACAATTTGTCTTCTACTTAAATTTTTAGGTCTTGTCTAGACTGCAGATGCACTGTCTCTTTAAGACCTTTTGTTTTCGAACAGCGGGCTTAGAGGGCCGCCATCCCTTACCATTGGCTGGCTTCAAGGTCACACACATTTGATTACTTCCTAATGGTCAGCTGCTGTAGGCTTCTTTCTCTTCCTCCCTCCCTTGGAGCACAGACATGTTATTTGTGTCTTTCCACCACCCGCCTCGTTCCTGCAGCCTGCTCCCACCCACCCGCTTCCATGCAGCCTGGAGCATCCATGCAGTCTGACCCCCACCCACCCTCGTCCGTACAGCCTGCATCGTCCGTGCAGCCTGCCCGCTTCCATGCAGCCTGCAGCATCCATGCAGTCTGACCCCCACCCACCCTCGTCCATGCAGCCTGCATCGTCCGTTCAGCCTGCCCCCCCACCCCCGTCCGTTCAGCCTGCCGCCCACCCCCGTCCGTTCAGCCTGCCCCCCACCCCCATCCGTTCAGCCTGCCGCCCACCCCCGTCCATTCAGCCTGCCGCCCACCCCCGTCCGTTCAGCCTGCCCCCCACCCGCCCACCCCCGTCCGTTCAGCCTGCCCCCCCACCCGCCCACCCCTGTCCGTTCAGCCTGCCCCCCCACCCACCCCCCCCGTTCGTTCGGCCTGCCCCCATCCCTGCAGCTTTCCCCCAACCTGCCCTGCTCTCCTCCCTGCAGCCCGCCCTTGTCGGGGCAGCGTGCCTCGCCCTCGTCAGTGCAGCCTGCCCTGCCCGCCCTTGTAGGTGCTGCTTGCCCCTGTCCTGATCTGTGCTGCCTGCACCCGTCCATGCTTCCTGCCCCACCCTTGTCCTTACTGCGTGCCCCTGCCCACCCACCCTTGTCTCTGCAGCCTGGCCCCACCCGCCCCCATCTGTGCAGCCTGCCCCTTTGCCCCACCCTCCCTCCCTCCCTCACAGGTCCTGCTTTGCCCCACCCACCCACCCGCCATCCCGCCCTCCCTCCCTCCCTCCCTCACAGGTCCTGCTTTGCCCCACCCACCACCCTCCCTCCCTCACAGGTCCTGCTTTACCCCACCCTCCCTCGCGCCCCCTGCTTTGCACTTCCTGCCCTGCCTCGCACCCCCTGCTTTGCCCCTCCAGCTCTCACTTGCACCCCCTGCTTAACCCCGTCCACCCTCCCTCCCTTGATCGTCCTGCTTAACCCGGCCCTCGTACGTACCGCTTGCCTTAATCCATCTGCTCTCCCTCGTCTGTGCTGCATCCCAGTTGTATGCCATCCGGTTGTTGCCCGTGTTGTGGCTTGAAAATACCCATACCCTCCCTCGTTCCGTTGTTCTGACTGTTGCCTCCCGTTGCACCAGCAATAAAAGAAATATGTAAAAAAAAGTACTTGACTTTGCCGGTAAGGGCCATGTCGTATTGCTTTAGTTTTTTAAAAATATTATTTTCAGTTATGCTCCCTAACAGTCGCAGTGCTGTACAGCATGTCTAAAAGATATTGACAAATCCAGAGCCCCTCTCGCAGGTGAGATTTCATACATTGGGCCCCTCAGTCAAAACAGATGATAACACTGCTACTGGACACTCTCAGACATGAACTGTTGGCTTTTGTTTCATGCCGTTATTCTCCCCCTTCTAATCACTATTACAATGAATGTTTATGAATTTGGTGGCTTCTAAAATAATTCAACATTAAGGGCCTGATTACAACTTTGGAGGACGGTGTTAATCCGTCCCAAATGTGACGGATATACCACCTACCGTATTACGAGTCCATTATATCCTATGGAACTCGTAACACGGTAGGTGGTATATCCGTCACATTTGGGACGGATTAACACCGTCCTCCAAAGTTGTATTCAGGCCCTAACTGTCTTAGACGTAAAATAATCTTTCAGTTCTGGATGTGAAAATTATAATTACAAATATTAAAACTGTTTGTACTTGTACAAACCTGCTTCTACTCTTATTATAACTTCAGATTAAACACATGAGAAAGTGCCTTGAGTTTGAAAACTGTGGGCAACCTGCACCAATATCCAGCAAAAAAACGCGACCCACTGTGGCTATGTTATCCTTGCTGTATGGCAGTGGTTTTCTCTTCAAAAACAACCCTTAATGTTCAATTGCTATAAGTAAGATGGAAAGAGTGGGCTCATTTGAAGGAAAAAACAATGGCAAAGCGTTTACTTTGTGTCAAAATACCACAAAGCTGTATGTCGTGCATGCTACTTTAAATGTAAAACTTGCACAAAATAAGTGTGCAATCAACATTGGACGTTGGTTGGTAATCTGCAAACATTTTGTTGCTCTAGTTTGAGGCCTTAGCATTTACCCTTCATCCAGGAGCCCATGCCTTTTCCTTTTTTGTGCATAATTACTCAAATATATTTTCTCCCTGTCCAGAGGGTGCTACAGGAATTATAGGATGGATTCATAGGATTGGAATTGCTGTGTCATCATGCCCCATGAGACTTTCCTGTTCAAGAATTCACTATGTGAACTTGGGTTGTCACTACTCCTTTTCCCACTTTGTAGAATGAGAGGTTTAAAGATTACAGAGTGGGTTATCTGCATGTATTGAAACTTCTGTCACTGCACTTTGGCCATTATTTTTATTTAGTTTCATAAATCAGATTCCTCTCTGGTATTGCCTTCATGCCCTCATGCAGGGTGACTCTGATTACTTTTCAAATTACAAAACTTAATCATACAAGGGCATTTTTTTCGTAGTGGGTGTCCAGCAAAAATATTGTATAAAACATTTCCTTTCATATAAGCAAAGTAGCAATGATGAGATGAAAAAGAGAAATATGAGGTAGGATATCTATTTGCTCGTTGATGGGACTCCGTTACTCAAGACATTCTTGGTTCATAGCTGTACCAATATAACTTAGGTCTATTTCTCAGTGCTGCAGTGTAGAAAGCTGGCTCTGTATATACTATATAAAAATGAGAAATAGTGTGCACAGCGTCCAAGGGTTCCCCAGAGGCTTAACAGAGGCTAAAGTAGATAATACTAATGCTCTTTTTTGTGGTAGTGTGGTCGAGCAGTTAGGCTTATCAGAGAGTAGGGCAAAGCATTTTTTTGTACACACACACAGTCTAGAAATGAGGCACACACTCAATTACTAACTCCAGGCCAATGTATTTATATTGGAAAAATATCTTTAGTTACTTTATTTCTAGAACCAAAAGGATCTTGATGCAGGTAAGTATCAAGCATATGTATCAAAGGCACTTTGTTTAGATTTAGTAAATAAAACAGTTTACAGGCAAGTAACACTTTTCAATTTCAAAGGTTGACACAGCAATTTTTAGAACAGTCCTAGGGGGAAGTGTTAGTGGAGTTTTGAGGTAAGTACTCAACTTACATTTCCACTCTCTGGTAGTTAGGATATGCACTGGTCAAGGTTCACGGTGACCCCAAACATACTCCACCAGCACAACGGGGCCGCCTGGGTTCAGAGGTCAAAGTTGATGTTGGATTTAGAATGGGATCCCAGGGAGACTGGGGGCACTCAGAAACAGATCTGCTGGCAGGTAAGTTCCCCTGACTTCGGAGGGCAGACCTGGGGGTTTTAAAGAGCACGGGGCCACAGGCTAGCGCTAAACACACACCCTCTGTGGCACAGGGGCGGCTGGGTGCAGGGTGCAAATACAGCATCAGGCTCCCAATGCTTTTCAGTAGGAGGGGACCCCAAAGGTCACAAAGATGCTGCAGGCTGAGTCCATGGGGTCGGTTCCGGAAAACCACAGCCTTGACAAGGAGGAGGGGCTGCCTTCTGAACGTTGCTGGACTGGTAGTCAGATTCCCCAAGGCCAGGGGGCTGCAGGTACAGGGGTACCTTGAGGCATCAGATATCTTCGTCCGGTTCTATTGCGGTCATGGTGGGGTCCTCTGGATGTAGGCTGCTGGTGTCGTTGTGTTGGCCAGGAGGGGGGCTACACAAGGTGTACACAATTTTAGAATCGCCTGGGGACCTGCTCTGGACCCGTGGGCCACCTGGTTTTGGTCCATGGGTGTCGGGGCAGATGTGGGCAGGCAGTCCTCTGAAGGTTTGTAGAGGTCGCTGGTCCTGCAGGATGCGTCACCTTTTTGTACAAGAGCTTCTGAAGCTGCAGACAGGCCAGTAGCGCTGGGGCTAAGTCAGTTGGTGTCTCAAGTCTCCTCTGCTGGGGTCTGCTTAGCAGTCCTTCTTCTTGCTTCTTGTCTTCTTGAGCTTGCCAGGACTGTGGTGAGCTAGGTTCAGGGATGCTCCTAAATACTAAATTTAGGGGTGTTACAGGGGTCAGAGGGCAGTAGCCAATGGCTACTGTCCCGGAGGGCAGCTATCCCCACTCCTTTGCCCACTCCCTTTGGGGAGGGGGGGCACATTCATAACCCTGTTGGCCCCTGTCTTCCAAAAGTGGGGCTTAGTCCGGGGGCGGGCCTCTCCACTAGCTGGAGAGCCCTGAGGCACTGTAACAGGAGGTCTGAGACTTTGAGGCCCACCACCAAGTGTTACAGTTCCTGCAGTTGGGGAAGGTGTGAAGCATCTCCACCTAGAGTAGGCTTTGTTTCTGACTCCAGAGGGCACAAAGGCCCTCACTGCATGAGGTCAGAAACTTGTCTTTTAGCGGCGTGCTGGTACAGACTGGTCAGCTTTACACAAAAGGGTTCATTAAAATACAGGGGACATCTTTAATATGCCCTGTGGGTGCATTGTACAGTAAATCCAACACTGGCATCAGTGTGGCTTTATTGCGCTGAGAGGTTTGATGCCAGGCTTCCCAGCCTTGAGTGAAGCCATCATGGAGATGTGGAGTTCATAATGACAAACTCCCATCCCATGTACTTAATATGGCCACACTGCACTTACAATGTCTTCACAATAGACTAAGTCACTGTAGGGGCATATTGCTCATGCAGCTATGCCTTCACCTGTGGTATAGTGCACCCTCTCTTAGGGCTGCAACTCCTGCTAGAGGGGTGACCTACATATGCCACAGGCAGTGGCTGTGAATGCCATGTCTTTACCTTTATCTCCCCACCAGCACACACAATCTGCAATGGCAGTGTGCATGTGCTTGGTGAGTGGTCCCTTGTGGTGGCACAATACATGCTGTAGCCCTTAGGGACCCTTACTTGTCACAGAGCACTTGGCACCACTGGTACCTTTTACTAGGGACTTGTGCCAGAGGTGTGCCAATTGTGGGAACAGTGGTGCACTTTTATGGAAAGAACACTGGTGCTGGGCTCTGGTTAGCAGGATCCCAGCATACTCTCTCAAGTCCGTATCAAGATCAGACAAAGGTGGGGGGTAACCATGACAAAAAGGGCACTTTCCTACATGCAGCTATAGAGGACAGTCACAAGTAGAGGGCATCTGAGGCTGTTTGCCCCTTACCCTTGTTAATGTTGTTCAGTGCCAATGATGGGGGAGACTGGGGAAACCCCAGCAGATGTCTGTTGGGCTCCCCTGCATGCCGCAGCCAATAAAAGGCCAAAGCCAAGGGTGGGACTGTGTCAGGAAGTATCCACGTTGCAGGCTAACACACAATACCACGGCTCTGTGTAATTATTTCAGTGTGTGCTGCATATAGCCAGGCTGCCCTCCTCGCAACAGCTGCTGATTGGGCTAAGCGACCACCTCTACACTAGTGATGAGGCCAGTTCTTGGCAGTCCTGCATCCCTCTGGACCATGCCTCCTCCCTACAGTGCCCGTTCGGCTTACTCATGACAGGGGTGTTCGTGCTCCATAGGGCGGAGAGTGTGTGAATACTGGACTCCACTTTCCAGAACTCTGCCTCACCTGTTCAGGCCTGCTTGGGCCCTACTTTCACCCAGGGGCTGTCATCACCCTACTCATTAGGTCACCACGTCAACTAGCCCGCTTTTGCGTAGCCTGACACCGCCAGTAAGTGATTGCCATTAGGAGACTGGTGCGGACTGCCTAGACCTACCACCAGTGGCTCCCTACCATGTGCAATAGTTACATTTACTTGCACCGTGACCATGCGGCTCATCTGTGCTTCAGAGGTGGACATTGCTTGTGCCGGAAAGGACATCTTGATCCAAATAAACCCTGAGGGGCTGGCCCGTGACCATGAACCTCACCGAATTCTCCAATCAATATGACCACTGTGCCTGCCATCTAACCTTTTCTCTTTGTGGATGCACCATCTTCCCAAGCATCCAAACGGAGAGACTGAGTAGAACGTCTAGAACTCTATTTTTATTTTTATTTTTTAGGCCACGCTTCACTTGGGAGGCAAAGACATATAGAAAGTGTACAAGACGCACACAGGTGCAGCGTCCAGAACATATGCCATGCTTGTGCATTTTGAGCCAATGGCCTACAGGCACTAAAAAAAGATTCATCTTTAGACAATCGCACCAAGAACTAGAGGAATTGCTGGATAGGTGCTATGGTAAACTAAAGGAACTTGCCAGTACATTAAGATTCAACGATGATCAAGAGAAGATCAAAGGCCAAATAATTTGAGGCATCATTCAAAGCTGTACCTTCTCCTTGGAAGGTCTAACGAGTTGAAAGCTTGCGTGTCACATATGGAGTCCCCACTCTTCATAACAATCAAAGCAAAACCAATCAATGCAGTGCAACCAAGGCACCCACTGAGCCCACGTATAGACTGCCTGATGCCAGGAGTCTGTGCGGATACTGCGAAGGGCCATCCCAAAAGCCATGAGACTGTCTGGCCCCGGGGTGAAAGTGCCCAGCATATGGCAGAGACAACCATTTTGCCAGAGCGTGCAGATCGTCACAACACGAGGCCATGAAAGAAACTGTCCACGCTGTCCCAGAAGCCACAAGCAGGACGGAAAATATGGATGATGATGTTGCTGAATACACTGTTGCCGCAGTCTGAACTGTTGGGCAAAATAGCGCCACTGGGAGACATATTCCACAATGCCAAATCAGAGTCATATAATACCCTGTCACTGCAAGCATCGTCACGTAAGCGTCCATAGTCCTCATGTCTGCGGATACATACCAGAACAGTAAGGCCAAAGTCTGGGTCTTTGCCTACAGACAAACAAAGCCACTGCCAATATTAGGGTGCTTCAGAACTTCAGTTTCACATGAGGACAGAAGCATTAACACCACCATCTACATGGCAGAAGGAGTCCAAGGCATGCTGGTAAGCTGTACCACAGCCGGGACCCTATGCCTATTCACATTCGTGTTTGGAATGCAGCTCGAAGAACTCTCACACTTGCTGGCTCGGTTTGAAAAAATGCTCAATGAAATTGGCTGCTTACAGAACAAAGTTGGGTGGTTGCACATTGACCAGTCTATACAGCTGGTGGCCCTACAACATCGTCACATTGTGTTCCACCTCTGACCAGTGGTGGAAGAGGAACTCAATAATGTAGAACATGCCAGCATCACTGGAAAAGACACAGGCCCCACGACATGGGTGTTGTCATTGTGGTGGCAAAGAAACAAACAACCCAGAAAAGTCCACATTTGCATAGACATGTGGATCCCAAACATCACAATCAAATGCGAGCGCCTCGTGACTCCCACCATTGACAACATCCTAGGACAGCTCTAGAGAGTTCAGTGGTTGTTTAAGGTAGACCTGCTTTCGGGATACCACCAGCTGTCCCTAAACATCGCTTTGAGGTACATTACTACCTTCTCTACTCACGTAGAGAACTGACATTATCGTCGCCTTAACTTCGGGATATGCTTGAGCTGTAGGAGTATGACTGCAAAGTAGAGTATAGGCCAGGCACCACAATTCCAGCAAACTACCTTTCCTGTCACCCGCATGAAGCCACCCAGAAAGAGAAAGAATCCTGGTCTGGGAAGATGTTTTATGTCAGTCTGTATAGTTTAATAGCGGTTGGGTAATAAAAGTACTTGTATATCTGAAAGACAAACCTATGTTGACTTTCTGCCACTCTGTATTATATGTTTCTCTCTCAAAGCAGACTGTTTTTTGGCTCAAGGGTTGAATGGCATAGACTAAATATATTTCAAAATATTGATTGGGCAAAGGCCAGAATTTCAGTTAATTATAATGGATGTACAATGCATGCCCACATCATCACATATATATGCATATATCAGATATTAGCAAATATGCCTTGTCCATAAAGTCCCATTAGATTTTATTGTGTAACCAGCGCAAAGCCAATTGTTCTGGCTTATTAGAAAAAGGGCTTTGTATTGATTTGTAATTGTGCATGGAGTTATATGAATGGGCATGCCAATAAATATAAGGCTTATGTGAGATTACCCCCTCCGCTACTAGTCCCCACCCCCTACCCCCCTCGCCCCAAGTCTAAGCCTTTTTTGGCTATTTGGAGGTAGGTCTTGCTTAAGCCCCTCCATAACATTTTGTCCACATAAGCTATCTATGCCAAATTTTGTGTCCTTTTTTCCCTTTCCAACATCCTGGGGATTCTAAAGGTATCCAGGGTTTGTGGATCCCCCGGAGGCAACCGATAACTTACCGAAAATACAGCTACATTTTGTATTTTTGGGGAAAAATGGGTAAAAAAGTGCTGCAGAAGAAAGCATCTGTTTTTTCCCTGCAAATGGAATGAACGAAGGGTTTGCAATGCTAAAATCACCACCTTCGTAGCTTTCAGTAGCAGGCAGACTTGAATCGGAAAAACACATTTTTCTGCACCGTTCTGGCATTTTACTTGGACATACCCCATTTTTCCAATTGTTTGTGCTTTTAACCTTTTTCCAGTTAGTGCTAGAAATGGGTGTGAATGGGGGTGAATTCAGCAAGGGGTCATTTGTGTAGATCCTTCAAGCTTTCCGTGCCGAAAGTAACACTTTAAATACAAAAATAATGAAACTGAGTTGAAAAAAACAGCCTTTGTTATGTCCCAAGTTTTGATCTGTAGCTTTTTTTTTTTTTAACGTGTGACACATTTTCGAAAGCGATATACCTTTACGTCCGCTGGACCTTTCTGATTACAGAGATATATAGGGCTTGTAGGTTCACTAAGAACCTGAGGTACCCAGAGCCAATAACTGAACGCGCAACGAGTTTCCATTGTGTACAGAGTATACAGCAATTCATTTGGTAAAATATAGAGAGTGAAAAATAGGTATCAAGGAAATCTATGTATTTCCAAAATGGGCACAAGATATGGAGTTTAAAATAAGTGGTTATTTGCACATATCTGAAATTGGGGGTATCCATGCTGTAGGAAAGTACCCCTTTTTTAAGCATGGTTACCCGCACTTTTCGCCTGATGTCAGTGTGCTTCGATTGTTTTTACTGGGATCCTGCTAACCAGGACCCCAGTGATTGTGCTCCCTCCCTCCAAATTTGGTTACCTTGGACCTTTGTGCACTCCACAATTAGCATACTTATAAGTCCCTAGTTTATGGTACTTGGGTACCCAGGGCATTGGGACACCAGGGGTCCCCCCTGGGCTGCAGCATGCATTATGCCACACATGGGAGCCCATGCAAAATGTGTCTGCAGGCCTGTCATTGCAGTCTGCGTGAAAAAGTGCATGTACCCTTTCACCACAGCTCACTACACCAGGTCACTGTAAGTCACCCCTATGGGAGGCCCTTCCAGCCCAAAGGGCAGGGTGCACGTCTCTTTGTGTCGGGCACCCCTACATGAGCAGAGGTACCCCTATGAACTCCAGTTCAATTGCACTGGACTTCGTAAGTGCAAGGGAGCCATTTTACCCGTGTACCGGACACAGGTCACTCACTACCTGTGTCCAGCTACATAATGGTAGCTCTGAACCTGGGCATGTTTGGTATAAAACATGTCTGAATCATACCGCAATACTAATGCCAGTGTTGGTTGTATGATTCCATGCACTTGGGGGCTCCTTAGTGGACCCTCAGTATTGCTCCTACCAGTCTTCTAGGAGTTTCAGGCAGCTTGCGCTGCTGCAGCCCTTCAGAAAGGTTTCTGCCCTCCTGCAGCTTGACCAGCTCAGGCAGGAGAAGACTGAACAAAGGATTTCCTGTGGGAGAGGGAGGCAATACCGTCTTCCTTGGAAATAGGTGTTACAAGGCTTGGGAGGGGTAGCCTCCCCAAGCCACCGGTTTGCTTTGAAGGGCACATTTGGTACCTACCTTGCATAAACCAGTTTACACCAGCTCAGGGACCCCCGGCCCTTGCTCTGGCGTGAAACTGGACAAAGAAAAGGGGAGTGACCAGAGCTCCTCCAGGTGGCTACTCGATTCTACCATCTTGAATCCAAGATGGGCAGAGGCCCCGGGAGCATCTGAGTGGCCAGGTCAGGCAGGAGATGTCAGAGACGCCTCCTGATAGGTGGCCACCATGCAAGGTGACCAAACCCCCTCTTAGGAATATTTAGGGACTCCCTTGTGGGTGGGTCCCCAGGTTCGACGTGCAAGACTCCACGAGGACTCCTCTGCATTGTTTTCTTCTGCTCCTGGTCACTGGAACCGCAACTGGACACTTCAGAAACTGACAAGGCTGCAACTTCCAAGACAACCTCACCTTGCAGCATTGTTTTCCTGTCGCTTCCAGCAACTGCAACAGTTCCCAGGCTGTGCATCCTCTGGGGTCGGCAATACTTCAGCTGCACCAGGAAGCAAGAAGGAATCTCCCTTAGAGTTATAGTCACTCCTCTGCATCAGCAGCCACCTACAGCAACGACTTCGGACTGCATAGATCCTGCATCATTAGGTGGTCTAGAGTGGTCCACTTGGCCTCTCTACCCGCTGTCCAACTTGGGAGGTGAGCCCTTGCCTCTCCTTGCAGGACAGTACCCCTATGTACCCCGCAACTCTTACAGCAGCCAAGGCTTATGGTCTCCTGCTTCAGGCTTCGAGTAGCCCTGGCCCCCAGCACTTCATCATTGCAAGGACAGTCTCTCCTCTGTTGCTCCAGCGACATGGGACTCCTCTCCAGGTGTGCTGATTGGGCCGCACTGCAACTTACTGTGCCTCCTGCCAGTGGGTTGCCTGTGGGGGTTGTGACTGATTCTGCGGTCTCTCCTGGCTGCTGAGGGTCAGCCTGGACTACCCTCCAAGGTTCGAGTCCCCTGGACCTTGCTGGTCCTCTTCAGCCTTGCCAATCTTCTTTTGCCTCGTCTTGCATCTGCCAATGCTTGTTGATGGTTCTCCTAATCACTGACCATCTGCGACCCGACGACCAACGTGGGACACCATCTGCACTGCTCCACTGACTCCTCTGCAGCTCCTGAACTTCACAGCTGGTCCTCTTCCCTCGTCGTCCTGGATCTTAATCCACAGAAGGTTGGGTAGTGAACAATGCCCCAACTGGACACTCCATCATGGACTGCAATCTGTCTCCTTCTTTTGCAGGTCATCTTCTTCCAAAATCCACCTTTGGATTCCTCTGGTCTGGTCCTGTTCTTGCACAAACCATTCTCTAAGACCTCTTGTTAGTCCTTGGGAAAATCAGGTACTTACCTCTGCTCTTGTGGTCGCTGGAGGTCACTTAGGTACTCACCTCTTGGGGTCCCAACTTCCTCCAGCTCCCCTCTAACTACTCCATATCCTTGGGTGGAGGATTTCACTTTACATTCTACTATTTTAGTATATGGGTTGGTCCTCCCGTAACTATTTTTGCCAGTGCTTGTTGTTTCCTTGCTAATTTCTGATTTTGTGTGTCGGTGTGTACGTACACACACACACACACACAAGTACTAATCTCAGGTTAGGGGGACTGCCTATAAGTAATCTAGTGTTACTGTAATAAAGTACTTTTATTTTTGTAACACTGTGTGGTTCCTTCCGTGTGTGATAAGTTACTGTGTGACTATTGTGATATTGCATAAGTTTTGCATGTCTCCTAGATAAGTCTTGACTTCTAATCCACAGCTACCTCTAGAGAGCCCTGGCATCCTAGACACTGTCTTCATTCATTAATAGGGGTTGCCTGGTCCTGGTATAAGGTGGCAACACCATAGGTGTCCACTACACATGCTAGCATGTGAATTAGAGCGCATTTCTCAAAATAACTTCTTTCTTACACTCTGTCTTACATTTGGAAGGAGCAAATACAGTGAAAGATGATTAGTAATAATGCTTTTTCTGTTATTCTGTGGCTTCCCAAGTCTCCTGATTTAAAAAAAAACGTGCCTCACTTGTATGGGTAGGCTTAGTGCCCCCAACAGGAAACGGCCCAAAACCCATTGCCATCACCTTTTTCCACTGAAAACTAACTTGTTGTTTGCAATGTGCCTAGCTGTGGATTTTGGGCCCTAACACAGCCGGCACCTAGGGAAACATAACAAACATGTAAAAAAAAATTAAACTAGACACCTAATGGAATCCTGGATGAGGTGACTTGTGTGGCTCTCTCTATGTTCTGTTACCCAGAATCCCTTGCAAACATCAACATTTGTCTAAAAAACAAATTTTCCTCATTTCTGTGATGAAATGTTCTGGAATCTTAGAGCCACAAACTTCCTTCCACCCAGCATTCCCCAAAGTCTCCCAATACAAAATGGTACCCCCACTTGTGTGGGTAGGTCTTATGCCCGCGACAGGAAAGGTCCAAAAAATTATAGATTTTGAGGGAGAAGCAAAGCGGGTCTAAAAGGGCAGGTTTAAAAAAAAAATACATTTTAAGGTTGACAATGCTTTGGGCACCAACACAAGCAAAGTATCCTTTTTACCAGGAGACCGAGGGGTACACTGGGTGATTGGAAATGTGAGGTTTATTTCTGTTTCTGGGAGAATATGGCACAGAAATGCAAGGTAAATGTGTGATTTTAGTCACATTTTGAGGTTTGCAGGGCATTGTGGGTAAGAAAACTTGTTGGGATATACAGGAGGCCCACCACCTGGTACTCCCCTGGGTTTCTAATTTTTGAACATATCTAGTTAGTAGATTTTCCCTAGACAAGAAGCGAGCACGCTATCAAGTTTCTTACTTCTGTGATTTCCCAAACCCTCAAATTGTGAAAAAAATCCCTTAGGTTTTGTTAGAAAAAACCCTCACCCACCAACCTAGCTTGTGGTATGCTTCATCACTGGGGTCCCACGAGACACCTAGCATGTCAGGGGTGTGCTTCGATGCCTCATTACAATGGAGTAAGTTTTTCTCATGAGTTGAATTTGCTACTGAGAGGGAGAAGTGCAATAAAATGGTCTTGTGGCTACCCACTGTTATAACGTACATACTGGTTGAATTTGGCACAAGAGAGAGTGATGGTTCAATACATACAATTTTATTAACAAGAGATTTCACAAACATAAAATGCACTCTTAATAATTGAACGGTCAAAAAACTGAACCAATGTCTCACAACTTCAACTGAATACATCACACTAATGTCAATGATGAAACTGAACAGAAAACAATACAGACCGAGCATTTTACTGTTACGCTCACCGTTGCTCCCAAAAACTCTTCTGTGTGGTACTGTCTAAAACATGCAGGCGCACACAGCCCAGGTTTAGGACAGTCAGGGCAGTACATTTGAGTCTCCTTCGGCATACCTGTTTGCATACAGACTTTACATCTTCTACTGGGACATTCTTTTTTGGGCATGGGAGGAATGTGATCAGCAAAGTGGTAATCTTTCAACCTAGCCACATCCTCCACCACTTCCACTCTAGGAACACCTGCCTGTTCCACTACAATAAGACTGCTTGTCACAGACTCCTGAAATTGAACAAACGTCACCTTTGACTCTAAAGAACAGTCCTTGAACACCACAAAAGCATTAAAGGTTGCTAAGTGGAAAAGATAGATAGCCAACTTCTTCTACCAAATGTAAGCCTTATGAGCAACCGTGTAATGTTCCAACCTCTGATCTACTCTATCAACACCACCCATGTGCTTATTATAGTCTAAAATGCACACAGGTTTGTGCACTTCAGCAACCTGGCCCCAAACAGTTACAGGTGAAGTACTTTCATCAAGGATGGTAGTCAGCATGTAGACATCTGTCCTGCAGCAAATTTCACAGCTATAAGTTCATCATTACACAAGGCGTTTCCTGTCCCCTCAAGTTTTTTTTTTTTTTTTTTCTTTTACAAACAAGCTCTTTTGGGTAACCTTTATGGTTATAGAGGATTGTGCCACAAGCAACACTGCCCACTTTGACCAATTACCCAAACAATTGCACACCAGTGTAGAAGGTATCTACATATAACTGGTGACCTTTGTTAAAAAGCCCTCTACCAAGTTCCCACACAATTTTCTCACTAACTCCGAAAGTGGATGGACAACGATGGGACTCAATACTGGAATCTCTTCCAGTGTACACCCTGAAGTTATAGACCTATCCCGTTCTACTCTGACAGCATACACATATTAATTCCAAACATGCCCTCTTGCTAGGAATGTACTGCAAAAAACAAAATGGCCTTGAACAGGACTAAAGACTCCTCTGCAGCTATTTCTTTCCCTGGAGCATAGATCTTTGAAAACTGATCAACAAAGTGATCAAAGACAGGGTGAATTGTAAGATGGTCACAATCAGGGTGATCTCATGGCATTGTTAAAGCATTATTAACAAAATGAGGCATCCACAGCAGAAGTAAATACCGATCATGACTCATGGTTGCAGGAACTACAGCCGTTGCCATCCAGGGACTAGAAGACCAATATGAAGACAGCGACATCTTCCTTATCAAGCCCAAACAAAGTTAAACCCAAGAACTACATCAACTCATCCAGATTTGTGGGAGTCCACCGGCTTGCTCTAGAGTGGGGCTTAAGTCTGTCACTGTTGCCCCTCAAATACTGTTCAGCATACAAATTAGTCTGCTCAACAGTTTCATCCAAAAATTCATGGTCCATAAACAACTGAAAGGCATGTATATGCAAAATGTTTTTAGTATTCACTTTACACCCTACCATGCGACACCAGTAAATGCAGGCAACACTGGCTGCACCATGTTTGGGAAACCCAGAGTTCAGCTCTTCCAGTGGGACCCTTGCAGCATCAGGCTGCAATCCAGATGCCACTTGCTGCACTATCTACACATTAGTTTCCTCCTCTAAAAGAGGCACTTCCTCCACACTGGGAGTGGCTTCATCATCAGATGGTTGCTCTCAGACAGAACATTCACTGCCAGAATCAGTCAGTCTCACAATCATGGTCAGAGGAAGATTTGAAAAGCATGCTAACAACCTGCTGAACGGTAATGCTACGGCTAGTCATACTTCTTACTAATAAAAGTAACCTGACAAATAAGTCAACAATAGCTAACACTGTGTAAAATAAGTAATAAACAGAGTGTGGCTTTATCACAAAGACCTAGTTACTAAAAAAAAAAAAAAACAATGCCGCTCACTAGCAACAGACAGCTAGACTCACCAGCACCTCCTTTGCACAGACACACAAGCACCAACGATTTCCCACTAGAAACACATCGTGCACAAATGCAAAGAGAATTTCACACACAATACAAAAGAAGCTAAACATGCAGCTCTAATTACACCATTTACAAAAAAAACTCTTCATGCAGGGATATATCACTCATTTAGAGTAAACAGTACGAAAATGGGTTTTCTTACCAATCACACGCAACTACACAAATAGCAGATCAACCGTAAGTAGGAGTCACTGGAAATCAAAAGCCTTGCACTAGAATAAAAAAGAGAAATGGAACATTACTATTACAAATGCAAATGCTGACAATCAATAAAATAGTTAACATGCTAAAACGCTAACCATCACCATCACCACTCAAATGCCAGTACACAGTCGGCCAAAGGTCAGTACGCGCAGACTGAAACTTTCTCTGGTGTCTTGTGACTTTCTGCCTCAGTTGGGAGCAGATAAGCCTAAAAATATGGCCAATCTGACCTTGAGGGAGCAGAAAACTGTCAAAAGTATACAAATTCATGTCACTACTAAAGGGCCCATTTAGCCATCCCCAACATATAAAAAAAAAATTCCCTGGTGTCTAGTGGACTTGCCAAAGGGGCCGCTCCGAACAAATTTATCATAAGAAATTGCTGGTGGCCTAGTGGGTTTGCACCCCCCACCCCACAGGGGGGCAGATCAGCTGTAAAATAAGCCACCTGGGAGCGGGTGGGGTTCAAACACAGAAGAAATATTGTCCCCAGGGAGCAACCCTTGCCTTAGAAGTTGCTTCCTTAGTTTTTCATAAAAACATAAAATCCCTGGTGGCCTAGTGGTTTTACCACCCTCCCCCTCCCCCCCTCCCCCGGGGGACAGATCATCCGAAAAAGGTTGCTCCCTTTATGTATTTTTTCTAAAAAAAAATAATTAAAAAAAAAAAAAAGATGATGATGATCTTGTTGGCCTGGTGGTTTCCACTCCCCTTCTCCCCAGGTGGGCAGATCGACTAGAAAAAGTAGCTGATCTATCCCCGGGAAGGCCATAACACAGTCAAATTGCCTACCCCCCCTCTTTCCCTAAGGGGTTGCTCCCCAACATAGACCAAAAAATATCCCTGGTGGCCTAGTGGGATGATTGTTGCTTCGTGATCACAGGGCTCATCCAGTCAAGGTGTTCGCATCTGGATGCACATAGTGTGATGACCAAATGTGGCTAATAGAGTACGTAGTTGTAAGTTTTCACCACATTTGTTCACAATAGGCTGTTTGGGCAGAGCGGTTGATGTGAAGGCATTTTGTTTCACTATGCATGGTTGCATTCGGTGTTCTGTTTTAGATTGTCTTTCAATTAAAAAAAAAAAGAATCTTGGACTTTGCAAGTTAGGGAAGGCAGAGAATTAATTCTGTGTTAATGAGTTATGTTGTAAGAATCAGTGCACATTTCCAGTTATAAATAGTCACATACACTTCTTAAGTGAGAGGTTCCAAACAGTCAGTGCCTTGTTTAGATTTATGTGAGTTTCTATTAACACTTATACTTTTCCTACCGTAGGAATAGGTTTAGAACTTGCAGGTTAACTATCTTGTTACTGATGTTCATTAACGCCACACAGAAGAACGGTTATGGGGAATAATGCATCTTGGCTCTGAGAGGTTTGATGCCTGTTTTACTGCAGGTTGGCTAAGTCGTTTATTTTGGTGTAGTTGGACCCCATGTGTAAAGGCATGGAAGATCCACAAAAAATATAGAAAATGGTTCTGGGATGTTATCAGTGATCAGCTAAAGGATCCCCATCATGATTTTTGTTCTCTGTGGAATCTCCATAAGTGGTATGAATATACCCAGAAGTGAACACTTCACTGAAAGGGCCTATAGATTGAAGCAGTACATCTCTGATATGGCCAAAAGACTAAACATTATGGCCTTCTCACATGACTCCTGTAGGAAAGGGCTATGCCTCACTCATGCATCGATCACACTTCTTGGATGGTCTGTTGTCTAGACTGCAAGACTCGCCACTCGTGTTGTCACCCATCTGGGGTTGCTTGTTGTCTATTTTTAGAATTCCACCTCACTGATGAGGAAAATTGTTTCTTGGGATTGCTTGTTCCACAATATGTCTTAATAGTTCAGTTTGCAGAAACCAAGGGGTTTGGCCTCTGTAAGCAGAAGAGGGGTTAGATCCCTGATACAGTAAAAAGAATAAAGATAAAGGCCACACTTAAGCAGTGACTGCAAATTTTATTACAGCATATTTAATCAATTTCTGTTGATTCAAAAACATATAAAAAGGCTGTTTTACAAGAAACTGAGAAACATTGTGAATCAGAGGTAGAAATGCATAAATAATCATTTGGTGTCCATTATGCTTTGTGATTTGTGGAAGACAATTTTGTGGCCACTCGAAGCCCATTGTTTTTAAATTAAAAAAACAGTGCAAAGTACTAACTGCCAGAGGATGAGGTTTCTTAGTTGCAAAAACTACCTGCTTCCCATAATTGTATAAACAGAAGGAAAAAAGCTCTCAACTGGGACACAGATAACTTCTAATTATATATTTATATACGCTTAAAAGCATCAGTCCTTCATGTGTTAATTGGGATAGTGGCTCCTTGCAGTTAAGTGCATTGCCAGTACGTAACAACATTGAAAACTATGATATTAAACAATACCTAATCAGTAACAAAATTCAACATTCAATTATCTCTTTTATAGTATTATGGTAATAGGATGATAAACTCCTCTGTCAAATTGACATTTGTAATTACATCTCTCACATCAAGGGTAAGGTGAAGTGCATTGCATCTGGTGTGTGTGTGTGTGTGTGTGTGTTATGGTTTGCATGTTTATTATATAAGTTACAGATAGTGGTCCTGACCATAATTTGCTAATTGCAGGGTTATTTTGATTTAAAGGTTTAAACATAACGTCCCTTAAATTGTTGTTTTCCTTTAATTTCTAAGGTTTTTTTTTAAACATGGTAATTTTTATTTTAACCAAGCCTAACCATAACTTTACTTTAACCATTGGTAAATATAAATATATATATATCTATATATATATATATATATATATATATATATATATATATGTGTGTGTGTATATATATATATATATGTGTGTTCAATGGCATGTGTAGCTGCAGATACACATGCTGTGCACTGTTCCTGCCATCTAGTGTTGGGCTCAGAGTGTCACAAGTTGTTTTTCTTCGAAGAAGTCTTTTCGAGTCACGGGACCGAGTGACTCCTCCCTTTCGGCTCCATTGCGCATGGGCGTCGACTCCATCTTAGATTGTTTTCTTTCCGCCATCGGGTTCGGACGTGTTCCTCTTCGCTTCGTATTTTGAATCGGGAAGGTTAGCTAAGTATCGAAAATTTGTCGGTATTGTTCTCGTTCGGTACCGGTTTAGTGTTAGTGTATCGGCACCGACATCAAGACCGCTTCGGCGGCCCTTCGGGGCTTCCACTCTTCATCGAGGCCTGGTCGGCCCGACCACACCCGTCGTCCAAGACTAATGGACCGTGACCCCCTTCCGTTTCTGTCCTAAGTGTCACGCCAAGTATCCTTATACAGACCAGCACCGGGTCTGTAACCTGTGTTTGTCGCCCGAACACAGAGAGGATACTTGTGAAGCTTGCCGAGCGTTTCGATCGAAGAAAACCTTGAGAGATCGACGCGCAAGAAGACTACAAATGGCGTTGAAGCCTAAACAAGATCTCGACGTCGAGGAGGAAGAAAGAATTTCCATCCAAGAAACAGACTCAGATGAATCCGACGGTGAACGACCCTCGACGGTGCAACAAACTGTGAGTAAACCTGCCCCGTCCCAAACCCAGGGTCACACCAAAAAACTCAAGGCCACGGGGACGCCACCGCCAGCAGGCCATGGCTCAACCCACAGAAGTGAAGGTGACCAGATAACATCGGCACCGAAAAAGTCCAAAGAGTTGCCGAAGACTTCCGACTCCGGTCGAGATTCTGGCACAGTAAAATTTCGGCATCAAGTTGTCAAATCAAGCAAGCCCCGAAAAAGCTCCTCGGAACCGAAAGACAATTACATTAGGAATTTCGGTACCGAAAAAAACGGCTTCGGAGCCGAAACGATCCTCATACACTGAGGAGCAAGGGCTTTTGATGCAACTCAAAGAAAGACATAGATTTGAGCAAGATCTGGATATAGAAGAACCGAACCAAACGCAACAAAGGTTGCAAATTAAAAAAGATACAGGGAAGATTCAGACCATCCCTCCACTCACATCTAAAAGAAAATTAGCCTTTCAAGAATCAGAGATGGTCACCACCACCACAGGTCTCACCACAACCATCCCCACTGCACTCACCACACTTGTCACCAGTGGGAACACCGATAATGCAGTCACCCACACATACTGGGATGACCCAAGATGACGCTGATGCATGGGATCTATACGATCCACCAATATCGGACAACAGCCCATAGTGTTATCCAACCAAGCCTTCACCACCAGAGGACAGTACAGCATATACACAAGTACTAGCCAGGGCAGCTACGTTCCACAACGTAACAATGCACTCTGAACCAGTGGAGGATGACTTCCTTTTCAACACTCTGGCATCCTATCAAAGCCTGCCAATGCTACCGGGCATGCTCAAGCATGCACAACAGGTCTTCCAAGAGCCTGTAGAGGAAAGAGCTATCACGCCTAGGGTAGAAAAGAAATATAAACCACCCCTGACAGACCCAGTGTTTATAACGCAACAACTCACACCGGACTCAGTGGTTGTAGGGGCTGCAAGAAAAAGGGCAAACTCACAATCGTCAGGAGATGCCCCACCACCTGACAAAGAGAGTTGAAAGTTCGACGCAGCGGGCAAGGGAGTGGCATCACAAGCAGCCAATCAATGGCGAATTGCAAATTCGCAAACCCTACTTGCACGCTACGACAGGGCACACTGGGACGAGATGCAAGACATCATCCAGCACTTGCCCTAGGAACACCAAAAACATGCCCAGCAAGTAGTTGAAGAGGGACAGGCCATATCAAACAATCAGATAAGGTCTGCATTAGACTCTTCAGATACAGCAGCACGGACTGTCAACATGGCTGTAACGATTGCAAGACATGCATGGCTGCGGAGTTCTGGATTCAAACCAGAAATACAACAAGCGGTACTAAATATGCTGTTTGGGCCGGAAGTCGATTCCGCAATCGAGAAGATGAAAAAGGACACAGACACGGCCAAAACCATGGGTGCTCTCTACTCCCCACAATTCAGCGGCACTTTTAGGAAACCACAATTTAGAGGGGGGTTTCGGCAACAGACATCTGAACCATCCACCTCTCAAACAAAATACACCTATCAGTCACAATACCAAAGGGGGGGGGGGATTTCGTGGTTCCCATAGAGGACAATTCCCAAGAGGAAGAGGAAAATTCCAGCCCACCAAGCCCTAGCAAGCAGTGACTTCAATGTCCCACTACCTGAACACTCGTCACCAGTGGGGGGGAGGCTAACCAAATACTACCACAATTGGACACATATTACCACAGACACATGGGTCCTATCAATTATCCAACATGGTTATTGCATAGAATTCACAACATTCCCTCCAGATGTGCCACCAAAACCGCACAGACTGTCTCCACAACACTTAGACCTACTACATATAGAGGTCCAAGCACTGCTACAAAAACAAGCAATAGAGCTAGTACCCTATCACCAAAAGGGAACAGGCGTTTACTCCCTGTATTTCCTTATTCCAAAAAAGGACAAAACATTAAGGCCTATCTTAGATCTCAGAACACTGAACCTCTTCATCAAATCAGATCATTTCCACATGGTAACACTTCAGGACGTAGCTCCCTTACTGAAAAAGGGGGAATACATGACAACACTGGATCTCAAGGATGCGTATTTCCACATACCCATCCATCCATCTCACAGGAAATACCTAAGGTTTGTAATACAAGGCAAACATTATCAATTCCAAGTGCTGCCGTTCGGAATAACAGCCCCCAGAGTATTTACAAAATGCTTAGCCGTAGTAGCAGCTCATATAAGGAGACAGCACATGCACGTATTCCCATATTTGGACGATTGGCTAATAAAAGCCAACACTCAACAATAATGTCAGTTTCACATGCAATATGTCATAGAAACTCTACACAAACTAGGGTTTTCTATAAATTACCAAAAGTCACAACTGCAACCATCCCAACTACAGCAATACTTTGGAGCAACACTCAAAGAGCAATTGCCACTCCAAGTCCACAAAGAGTTCAATCGTTCCAAAATGTAAGATCAAGCATGCAACCAAACCAATACTTCACGGTAGGGTTTGTAATGAAACTACTAGGCATGATGTCCTCATGCATAGCTATTGTCCCAAACGCAAGACTACACATGCAGCCCTTACAACAGTGCCTAGCAAAACAATGGATGCAAGTACAGGGTCAACTACAAGATCTAGTGTTGATAGACCGCCAAACATACTCTTCGCTCCAATGGTGGAACCCTATAAATTTAAACAAAGGGCGGCCTTTTCAAGACCCAGTGCCTCACGCCATTATCACAACAGACGCTTCTATGGTTGGGTGGGGAGCACACCTCAACAATCACAGCATACAAGGTCAATGCGACAATCAACAAAGACTACTTCACATAAATCACTTGGAACTGCTAGCGGTATTTCTAGCATTAAAAGAGTTTCAACCGCTGATAGCCCACAAACACATTCTTGTCAAGACAGACAATATGACAACAATGTATTATCTAAACAGACAGGGGGGGGACACACTTGTCACAGCTGTGTCTCTTAGCACAAACAATTTGGCATTGGGCAATTCACAACAACATTTGCCTGATAGCACAATACATACCAGGCATTCAAAATCAGTTAGCTGACAATCTCAGTCGAGATCAACAACAAACTCACGAATGGGAAATACATCCCCAGATCCTACAGGATCACTTCTACCGCTGGGGTACACCAAACATAGATCTATTTGCAACAAAAGAAAACGCAAAATGCCAAAACTTTGCGTCCAGGTATCCACACCCTCAGTCCAAGGGCAATGCTCTATGGAACAGCTGGTCAGGGATATTTGCTTACGCTTTTCCCCCTCCCCCTCTCCCGCTCATTCCTTATCTGGTCAACAAACTGAGTCAAAACAAACTCAAACTAATACTTATAGCACCAACGTGGGCTCGCCAACCATGGTACACAACACTGTTGGACTTATCAGTAGTACACTACATCAAACTACCAAACAGACCAGATCTGTTGACACAACACAAACAACAGATCAGACACCTGAAACCAGCATCGCTCAACCTAGCAATCTGGCTCCTGAAGTCTTAGAATTCGGATATTTAAACCTTTCAAAAGAGTGTATGGAGGTCATTAAACAAGCAAGAAAACCCACAACAAGACATTGTTACACGAACAAATGGAAAAGATTTGTTTGCTACTGTCAGGCTAATCAATTTATGCCACTAGACGCCTCCACACAAAACATTGTAAGTTATTTACTACACTTACAAAAGTCAAATCTAGCTTTCTCTTCCATTTAAAATCCATCTCACTGCAATATCTGCAGATTAAACATACAACATCGCTTTTTAGAATCCCAGTTATTAAAGCCTTTATGGAAGGACTAAAATGAATCATACCCCAAGGACACCACCAGTACCTTTGTGGAATCTTAATATTGTATTAACACGACTCATGGGCCCACCATTTGAACCCATGCATTCTTGTCAAATCCAATTTCTAACTTGGAAAGTAGCCTTTCTAATAGCCATCAAATCACTTTGAAGAGTTAGTGAAATACAAGCATTTACTATTCAAGAACCCTTTATACAAATACATAAACATAAAGTGGTTCTCCATACGAATCCAAAGTTTTTACCAAAAGTCGTATCCCCATTCCATCTAAACCAAACTGTGGAACTCCCAGTTTTCTTTCCACAACCAGACTCAGTAGCTGAAAGGGCATTGCATACATTAGACATAAAAAGAGCACTAATGTATTACATGGACAGAACAAAACAATTTCGTAAAACAAAACAATTGTTCGTAGCCTTCCAAAAACCTCATGCAGGTAACCTTATATCCAAACAAGGCATTGCCAGATGGATAGTTAAATGCATTCAAACCTGTTACCTTAAAGCTAAAAGAGAATTACCCATTACACCAAGGGCACACTCCACTAGAAAGAAGGGTGCCACAATGGCTTTTCTTGGTAATATACCAATGACAGAAATTTGTAAGGCAGCCACCTGGTCTACGCCTCATACATTTACTAAGCATTACTGTGTAGATGTGTTAGCAACACAACAAGCCACAGTAGGACAGGCTGTATTAAGAACAGTATTTCAGACAACTTCAACTCCTACAAGCTGACCACCGCTTTTGGGGAGATTACTGCTTTGTAGTCTATGCACAGCATGTGTATCTGCAGCTACACATGCCATTGAACGGAAAATGTCACTTACCTAGTGTACATCTGTTTGTGGCATGAGACGCTGCAGATTCACATGCGCCCTCCCACCTCCCCGGGAGCCTGTAGCCGTTTTTAGTTGCATGAAAATGTTAAATATGTAAATAAATATTCTTTTACTACACACTATGTACATACATTTCTACTCCATTGCATGGGCACCTCTAGTATCCTCACTTTACCAACTCCTACCTCACCCTTTGCGGGGAAAACAATCTAAGATGGAGTCGACGCCCATGCGCAATGGAGCCGAAAGGGAGGAGTCACTCGGTCCCGTGACTCGAAAAGACTTCTTCGAAGAAAAACAACTTGTAACACTCCGAGCCCAACACTAGATGGCAGGAACAGTGCACAGCATGTGAATCTGCAGCGCCTCATGCCACGAACAGATGTACACTGGGTAAGTGACATTTTCCAAATATATATATATATATATATATATATATATATATATATATATATATATATATATATATATGTGTGTTTGTCCATATATATTTCCTAGTGTTGGTCACCACTAGGTATAGTTAGGACCTAGTTTGTATAGTAAAAGCATTTTTTGGTTTTGCTTATAACTTTGGCATCATATGATGAATCTTCATGAAATTTTTCCAAGAAAATGAAATCCTCACGTCACCACCTGTCTACAAAGTTTTGGGGTGATTCGTCGAGCAGGGACTGAGAAAAAGGTGGGGTCCCAAAACGCTTTTATCCCATGCATTTTTCCATAGGTATTTTGAACAGCGATAGCACCCGAACTACTGGACTGAATTCCACAAAATGTGGCAGAAAGGTCCAGAAAGCACCCTGTTTGTGATTTGGTATAAATCAGTCTAGTGGTTTTCTAATTATTAAGGGAAAAACAAATATCTAAATATAGGGATGTGGATCCATTGCAGCTCCTGAGCACAGTGTTGCAGCTTCTTGTGTTGGAAGCAGTACTGCGATTGGCTGGCTGCAACGTGTGTCAAAAGTTGCGGCCAGCATTTTATGAATCAGGGCATGGTCCTAGGAGATGGAATTAGAGGCTGAAAACAATAGAAGGGGTCAGGGTTGAGGTATTCTGACCCCATGAGGCTTATTAATGGGTGTCTAAAGGACCCCTTATAAGTAAAAAAAATAAAATAAAAAATAAAAAAAGATAAAAACCTTTGCTACCCTGTTGTGGCACTCCGCGCAACCCCCGTGTAACATTGCAACAGAGTTGCGAACCCTGCCAATTTAAAAAAGAAAAGAAAAACATTCACGACTCGCTCACACTCATGCACCCCACTCATAGACCCACTCAGATATATACATATATATTCACTGAAAAAAACAAAGGTTACAAGGATGTTACAGTTAGGCTCACATTTTAATTGTACAAAACCATATAAATTCACCTGTTATAGTTAGTTATCTCAAGTAACTATAACTCATGCCCTAAGGCAACTTTAACTTGCACCCCCATCATGCACAGATTTTTTGTTAAAAATTGTATTTAAAATATTACATTGATATTGCCAATTAAGATGTCCTGAGTGCTGTCATTTGTGGGGTAATTAACAGTGCAAGGCAAGGGCATGAGTTATAGTTTAGGGCACTAGTTATAGTTACTTAAGATAACTCTAGCTATTACAGGTGAATTTCTATGGTTTTGTAGGTTTCAAATGTGAGCATAACTTTAAAGTCCCTCCTGTAACCTTTGTCTTTTCAAGTGTGGGGGGGGGGGGGGGGGGTGACTAATTATATATATATATATATATATATATATAAATATATAAAACCTACTACTGGCAATAGGACCTAGTTTTCATAGGAAAAGCATTGTTTGTTTTTCCTATAACTTTTACGCCATTTGGCGAATCTTCACGAAATTCTCAAAACTAATACGCCAGTCACTTTAGCTGCTATATGGTACGTTTTGGGGTGATTCGTCAAGTGCTATCCAACAAAAATAGGGCATCCCAAAATGTGTTTTTCCCATGCAATTTCCCATAAGGATTTTAGTCACAACTACAGCCTTAATGTCTGGACGGAAATACACCAAATTTTGCAGAAAGCTAGGTCTTGGTCCAGTAAGAATCATAATTGTTATTTGGTGTAAATCCGATCAGTAGTTTTGGAATTATTATAGGAAAAAGAAATCTAGATATCTAGGGATGCGGATCTGTGAATCCGGGGAAAAAGCAGAGCCCTGATTGGCTGGCCACAACCTAAGAGGATAGTTGTGACTGCCATTTTCTTTCCTGCATTGGGCCGGGGGTAGGAAAAATCACAAACAAAAAAAAACACAAACATAAGAGGTAGTGCACAGGTATCCTGACCCCATAGGAGAGATAGATGGGTCCCTGAGGGCCCCCTCATGGGGATAAATTGCCCTTTTTTTTTTCTTTTTGACAAAACATGGATCCTGGGTGGCACTATGTGCAGTCCCTGTGTAGACTATGGACGAATCTGTGGATCCAAAAAACAATGGGGAAAAAAAACCTATTCGCACACCGAAAGGCTGTGCGTGGCTTGGGTGCCCTCCGGAGTGGGGGGTTGGCCACAGGGCGTGGCCACAGGCCAGACCCTGCAGCCAAGTGGTGGTTGAATTAATGTGCTGGATTTAGATTTTACTTTACATTAGAAAAACCATAGAACTTCACTGAAACACCTTTAGGTTACAGGAACATTACACTTAGGTTGACATTTCACCAATGCAAAACCATAGAAATTCAGCATTTATTGGTATATTCATAGTTTCTTCAGATGAGTATAACTATAACTCATGCAGTTAAGAAACTATAACTCGTGGCTTAAAATTACTTAACATAAGTATAACTACATCTGCTGAATTTCTATGGTTTTGTTTGAGTAAAACGTCAACCTAACTAGGAGGTCCCTATAACCTTTGTTTTTTACAGTGAATACATTATTATATATATATATATATAAGTGTGTGTGTGTGTGTATTGCACAGTGGTAGTCACCACTCTGTAGTTATGTTAGGTCACAGTTTCCCTTGGACAAGTGTTATTTGTTTTGCTAAGAAGTTTGTTGCTAATTGATGACTCTTCATGAAAGGTTCCACAAAAAAAAAAAAAAAGTTCATCAACTTAATTTCCTGAAAGGTTTTTGGAATGACCTGTCGAGCAGGAGCAGGGAACAATATCTTTTAATACAAATTCCCATAGGAATTTGGGGAAATGATACCGAAAAAATGGCTTAACAGACTTACACCAGATTTGTCAGAAAGCAATATCGTACTCAGAAAGTGTGCTTCTTGTGATTCGGTTTAAATCTAGTCTGACTTTTTTGAGAAGTTAAGGATCAAACTATAGTGTTATGTGGATGGTTGGTCCAGAGGGAGTACAGCAGTACTATTTGCTGATGCAATTTTTTGTTTTTTAAATAGAGCTTTCTGATTGGTTAAGGTTTTTTTTCACTGTTGGTCCCATGTGACCAAGCAATCGGATTGGGTGGCCACAACATAAACAGGAAGTTGCAGCCAGCTTTTCAGGACTTGTAACCTCAGTCCATGTGTTCTGTGTTTTGGAAAAAAAAAGAACATTCGAGGGGCAAGGGTAGGGTAGGGGCATCCTGACTCCTTAGCTCTTGTGGGAAGGCCCTAGTGGGACCTCTCCTGCAGCCAAAATTAAAAAATAAATCATGCTAATCATGCTGCCGTAGGACCCAACATGCCCTCCTCCCCCCATGAGTTGTTGCGGCTCTCACAGGAGTCATAGTACTTAAAGACCACGCAACCTCAACACTTAAAGCTTGTGTAGTTTTGCAGTACCACGGGTGGCTCTTCAGCCAGTGGTACCTCAAGAGTACTGCTGTTTGAGGGGTGGGAAGGAAAAATGTGGGGTGGGGGAGCTGTGTGCAGTTGGGTGCTTGGCCTGGTTGCAGGCCAAACACAAGCAGCTTTGCACACGGTGGGATGTTAGCCTTTCGTGGAAGATTGGCTGCAGGATCTGGCCGTAAGCCAGGACCTATGGCCAATCCAACACCATGCATTGCCTAAAGCTATGCTCAGTGAGGGAGTTGGGTGAATCTGATGTTTTTTTTTTTTGTTTTTTTTTTTTTTTTTAAACAGAAATTCTCTGAAAAATACAGTGGTTAAAGTGATGTTATAGTGACTTTATGTAAAATTTTAAAAAACTCAAATTCACTGAAAGAAAACAAAAGTTAAAGTGAAGTTATACTTAGGTCTTGTAATAATATAAAAACCAATGTTTAAAAAAACGCTGAAATCCACCAGTTTACACAATACTGACCTAACTATATCTTGTGCACCCACCATGCACTGCTAATGACTTGACATTCTACATCACTCATGATGTGGTAAATAGCATCATTGATAACATATCATGTGAAAACTGAATTTAGCTATGATTTACCTTACTGAGATGTCTCTTAAATATATCATCTGACATAGAAGTTTAAGTCAACAACTTCACCTGTATACATTAGTCAGTGTAAGGCATACACTACTAAGTCATATGGACAATCCTCCGTGGTATTTGAAAATATCTTAAACATATTCCTGAAATGAGCAGATCGTGTGCACCATTTGAACAATGCTTACAATCCTGGATCACCGTTTAATGAAAGCATGTAAGTATGAAATGTGTCTATATAGCTCGATCTGCAGTATCTTTCAAGGGGTATGCACTCTAAAGCCTGTTCTCTTTGTGAGGCATGCTCGTGCAAGTCATAGTTTTCCTTTCAGTTCCTTAGTTTCGCGTCTCTATTAGTGATGTGGATAAAGAGTTCAGTGGATTAAATGTCACCACTGTTCTACTGTTTTGTACACCTATGTTTCCAGAGCTGTATTATGTATATTGTCCAGAATCTCCTGCAAAGAGCAGCAGCATACTGAAATATTAAGCAAGGCACTGTCCTCTAATAGTCACAGGTTCTTTCGAATTTATAGACAACACCCAACTATGCACGTGCAATTTGCGGCAAGGATTTCACAACTGTTACGGATTTCAAAGTTTCATTTTATGTTAATCAGACCAAAGGAACAGTAAAGATAAGGAATGTGTATCAACGTCCCATCTGATCTTTGTTACCTCGGTTCTCAACCTTCACTTCTGCAGCAAAAAGTGGGCCATCCTTACCACAGTCGATTGAATCACTGCTTAGGCAGATTCACTCATCTAATGTACTTAAGTAATTGAATAGAGACTATTGATAATGAAAGACTTCTGGTCTGATCCAACCTGTGAGTAACACTTTATTCACGCAGTGGCTGGAAGTGAATGATGCAAACCTAGCAATGCTTGAAGGGGTATGAATAAACCCCTGCAGGCATTCTTTTGTTCATTTCCATGATAAAACCCTGACTGTGCCTCAACTAAAATTCCACTCTGGTACACTATGGTGTAGCTATCCAGAATATGTGTTGGCTCACCTAGAAGCCTATATAAAAGACAGGCAGGCCTTGTTTGATGGTCATGCTGATTAAAACAGGCACTACCCGGGCTTTTATATATATTAATAGCTTGCCTACAATTACTTGCTTAGGGATGTCTGAGCAATATTATGAATTGGAACCTGTTGAAGGTGTACTTAAAATAATGTTGCAGTTTAGGAAATCGAATTACTCCAGCCTCTTCTAAATTCCTGCATTCACAGAGAGCAGGCCGACGGTAGTGTGATTTATCATAGATTTTTTACTCCGAGTGGACACACTAGGGAAGAATGCGGTGTTTGATATAATCATAGGCCATTAATATTTAAATCAAACACAAAAAAGTTGGAGGGAGTAATGCTTGCAAATAGTCTAACCCTTGGCAGTCGCTCATGTAGCACCGCAACCCATTGTTTTTTGCCCACTATATCACCTCACATTAGACCCAGCTTTGTTCAAGTCATCCTTGGTCCTGCTCCATTAGGAACAGTCCGGGCCGAACTGCAATGACAGGTCCTTTGTGAACTGGAGCACAAGCAATCAAGGGCCAGTTTGAATAGATTTGCATGCTTCCCGGAGCAATTGCCAATGGTTAGACTATTTGCCAAGTATTCCTCTATTTGTTTATGGTGTGCATTAATATTCAGAACCATAAAATGCCCTCACCATAGCTTCCTTACTTGCTTTTCATTTGTCTCTGTCACTTTAAATTTCACAAAAATTTCTTTCCTGCACAGTTGCCCTTTCTAAAGTTGCACTCCATAACTTTATTTCTGTTCTTACATCTGCAGCAGGGTCCAGCAGCTAGGATCTGAGCTCTACATCCCTGAGCTAAGGTGGAGTTCAAGATTCCTTTGATGGGGTATACTTGCCGTCCAAATTGTGGGCATTTTGCAGATATCACTCATTTGCTCCTAAAGAAATGGTTTGTTCTTATTAGAAGTCAACATAGGTCCATTAAAGTTATTCATCAAGACCCTTAAAAGAAAATATGGTATTACGTTTTTACTAAATTCAGAGGCGTAATAGGTCTCCAGCAGCAGTGGAAAACAGTTTCTCGGTTTACATTTTCTCTAATTATATTCTATGAAACTGAATGTTGTAGTTCAGCCTCCTTGCTTCCTTTATGCAAGTGTATCACACTACCATTATAGATCCCTAAATAAGAAGCAATTTGCCAGTGAGTGTTAGACATTTTCGAGCAATGAATACCTTTGACGGACGTTCACATTGAAACTGCTCAAAACAGTGGAGTTATTCTTAGCTGTATCATGGGATCACTGAATCTAGAAAGAACATTTTCCTCAGTTAGTATTTTCATATATAGAACTTATGCCCGTTCCTTGCTTATAGATTGATAGCTTTTTCATGACCATGTTGAATTATTTAATTTCTACTGCAGACAAACTGGTCAATTGTGGTAAAGTTAATGGATTTCTGTGTTGATGTGGTTTCCCAAATTCTTAAAGTGAAGTCCGTTCCCATAACCAACTATCACGGTTTTTAGGTCTGGCTTGACAAATGTAGCAGTCAAATACCTTGTGCAATAAAAAGTGCTTTAATAAACACTATTAGGGAGGGCCTTTGGCTCCTCGCACATATTGATTTTGTAATTACAGTATTTAATTGGGTAGATGTAGTGTGCTTCCACTGGAAAAAGAGTGTTTGCATTACACTTTATGCCGTGTTGGAAAGCTTCTGTCCAGTACAGTAGACACGTTACTTATGTTGTCTAGCCAATGTTGCCATACATCTGATTTGTTATGACCAAAACTGTAGGACTGACATATTTATCATGAAAAGGATATGTTAAAGTCAATAAGCCTATAAGTGTGGATTTTTATTACATTTTTGTGAAACCTGTACACAGGGATTTTATTACAAAGAATCTCACAGATTGCCATACGAGGCATGGAGTTTGGTGTTAGTTACTCTGTCTAACAAACCCTTGCTGTAGAAGATTTACACCATGAGAATATGAAATTTCCTAGCTTTAGTAACAGTTTCAATTCTATTAAGGACAAGGAGGCAATGATTATGCTAAATCTTTCCTCTCTTTTTATTACAGAAGCCAAAAATTTTAATAAAAAACACAAACTACGTTTCCTAAGAACCTCTGGGAAAACGACAACAATAATGTCCAATCTGAGCTGTTCATGACTCCAACAAAGTCATTTCATGATGTCAAGGCTCCTTCTTTCTTTGTACGACCATCAACATCTTGAAGGTCATTCTTAATCCTGTTTAGAAGTCATTCCCTGTTGAGGCACATATAAAACAACTCTGTAATTGAACCATTTCCAAAATATGACCATAAGCAACAATGTGTGTCGAATTCGAACTTCATAAAATCCTGAACATTTACACCAAAATCCACACAATAAATTCTGCCAAGAAATCCTGAAATACTTATACTCAGAGAAGTACATCATTGACCCCTAAGCCTCCTCATTCGAATTCCGAGGAAGGAAAAATGGGGTTCTGGAACTCATATGGGTGGGGATAATCCTTTCCTCCTAGTCCTTAATAGAATTTAAACTTTCTGTTACTAAACCTTGTAAATTTTAAACTCTATATCAGGACCGGAAGCAATGACTATGCTTGTTCAAAGCTTCTCGATGACCACAGTGGCCATATTCTCTATTGGTTTGAAGTAAAAGGATTTAAATTTAGAGGCCGATCAAGATGTCTTCCAATCTGTCCCCCAAGAAAAAAAGCTTTGAAAGTCATAACCCGTCTGTCAGAATGAGTGCCAAAAACAGTTGTCCATGCTGGATTCTTGCATGACAAATTGAACCCACCTAGCAATCGTGGGAGAAGAAACCTTTTAAACGGCTTACAAAGAGAGATCAGAAGCTGCAATTCTCCCCCACAGGGCGACGTTCCTCCGTCGTAGCTTCATAGGCTTTTAGACATCTGACTACACACAGTTTAGGGTGAGAGGGAAACACAGGATAAGAAACCATCCCAGAATTGGACTTGGTACGTCTACAAATATGAAAGGTAACTCCTTCTGGAGTAGAAATCCTGCCTGTAATGTCCATAGCCCAGCCACCAAGACTCTTGCAGGATAGTAGACATAATAACATGGCCAACATAGCTCATAACTGTTTCCTTGTCAAATGCTTTTTACTAGGCCAAGAGGAAAAGAGATTAAGGACCTTGTTAACATCCCATAAAGAAGAGTACCTGAGTTCTGGAGGAAAAAACGAAGGGATACCTCTCATGAGTTTCCCGACTATAGGTTACTCTCCCACTGGAAAATCTTAGATCAGCTCAAGACCCACTGAAATTGCAGACCTGAAGGTAGTGACCAAGCAATAGGCCAATCCCTCTGAAACAAGAGAAGAAAGGTAATTCAGAATGTGGACCATGCTGGACCCCAAGGTATCTGCATTCCTCTGAATACACCAATGTACCCATCATTCCCAAGGTGATCTTTATTGCCTGTTAGTTCCTGCGACCCATGCCTTTGAGAGCAGTGCTTCAGCTTTGTGTGAAATCCTCCCAATCGTCCATCTATTCCGGAAATCTTCCATGCCACAGAGGCTTCCCCTCAGTGTCCATCAGAAGATTCCTCCTTTGTGGGGAAGATGGAGTGGGGAAATCCCAAGAAAGTTCCATCATCACTGGAAAAACAAACTTGAGTCCTCCACAGATCCATGTTCTGCCAAAAAAACGGGACCAGCACCCTCATTATCATAGCAAACGGGGGAAAGGCGTAACCCTTCTCTGCCCTCTAATCCTGGAGAAACCCATCTGTGGCCACCACCAGAGGGTCCGGTCTCCAGCTGAAAAATCACTCATGCTGATGGTCCAGGTGAGAGGTGAACAGATCCAACGTAAACGGACCCCACAATCTCTAAATCGCGTTGAACACCTCTGATGCAGTCTCCATGCACTGAGATCCCCGGTATGATGAGAATGTCAATCCGCTACTTCGTTGCTCACCTCCAATGGGTACTCTGCCCTCACCAAGATCTGCTGGTCCAGACATTATTGCCAAAACTCCTGTGCAAGATCGGCAAGGACTCTGGAATGGGGGGGCAGGTGATTGATGTACCAGACAGCTGAGACGTTGTCCAGTTTTAGAAGTACACAGCAGCTTGCCCTGTCCTTCATTCAACACCAAACCATGAAGGAGCCGGCCAGGAGCTCCAAGCCATTTACATGTAAACTCTTTTCTTTGGACAACCATCTTCCACCGGTAGACACATCTCTGCAAGTTTCCCCCCAACTGGGCAGGCTGACATTGGACTCTATGACTAGATGCGGACTGGAGCCGAATATCTAACAACCATTCCAGGACTCCCTTTGGGGTAGCCACCATTGCATCTCCTCTTGAACTTCGTCTGTCAGGTGAATCAACTCTGGGTATTTCAGACCCATGTGCAGATGGGACGCCTTCAGAAGTTGCAGTGCTTGATAATGAAGCGGGCCAGGGAAAATGGACTGTACCAACAAAGCCAACAGTCCCACCCGACCAATTTGGCAATCTACCTCTGATACACTCTCCTGTGTTAACCTTCTCTGAAGTTTGTCTGATTTTGGCCGTTTTCCTGGCCAGGAAACTGAGAGTGGATTCTTTGGAATCTATGATGAATCCTAGGAAAACTGGCCGCTGAGCTGGGGTTAGAAGCAGCCTGCCCTCGTTGGTAACAAACCTTAATTGTTCCAGCAGTCGATTGCCATCTGGAGTTGATCCACAATGGTCTCAGGGCACTGATGTGTGATCAGAATGTCATCCAGATACACATCATCCTGGGGCACTGGCACCAAAGGCTCTCCATCACATGTTTTAACACTTTGATGGAACACCATGGAGCTGAGGATAGATCGAACGGCAGAGTAGTGAACTCGAACGGCTGCCAACACCACAATAATTGGAGATTGCACCAATGCAGAGAAAAATGGGCATCAAGTGTACCATCCAATACCCCAGCTGCTGAAGGTCCCTCAGTAGATGGAGGTCTACTACTGGACAGAAACTGCAGTCCCTCTTCTGCACCAAAAAGATTGCTGACGAAGGCCCTTGGGTTGAAGCGAGGTAACGACTACTGCCCATTTGTCTAAGATATCGGAGACCTCCCGGTTGATGAGGGTCATCTCTTCCAGAGAAAACTGATTTGGAGAAGGTGCGAAGGCTTGAACAGGGGATTCTCAAACTCTATGTGGAACCATGTGCCTTCTAAAGGACCCAGGCGTCCGAAGTCAAATCTTGCCAACTGTTTAAATGACCTCCGACTTTTAGTTGGGAAGAAAAAAAGAGTCCTCATCACCACAGGCTCTATGGTTGTGCTGGAAATGTCTTGAAGGGTAGAAGCTGCCGAACATTGACTGGTCCTGCCGTTGCTCTGCCTGGGAACCCTAGATTCCCTTGGGTCATTGGTGGTGAAGCAGCCAGAAGAGCTCCCCCTTCCACGTCTGGTCCCTGCGAAAACTTTAGCGCAGAAGATTTTCTTTATGGAGTTCTGTGCCTTATCCAAGGAACTAAATGTGACAACGGATTTGCCAAGCTCCTTGATCAACAAATCTCCAAACAAGCTATCCTATGCATCTGCCCATGTTCCGAGAAGGCCAAGTCACCCAACTTTGGATCCACCTTTATTAGTAAGGAGCATCGTCTCTCTGCCAACAGTGAGCAAGTCCCATTGCCCAGAAAAATTATGGCTTTCTGGGCCCAACCGGAGAGGATCTCCGGCGAAATCAACACACCAGACTGTTTTACGTCTTCAGTCATGTCCAAGATTTTGTTGAGTGGCCCTGAAATATCCAGCAGCTTGTCTTGGCATGATAGCCAGGAGCAATTGATGCCTTTCCTTTGGTAGCGATGAACTTCACCAAGAACGTAGCCATACAAGAGTCAACCTTTCCCTCCAAAGAAGGCCGAGGGCATTCTGATCTCAATTGTGCTCAGACATCCTTGTCAAGGAGCTTTTTGATGTGGCGGCCACCTTATTGCTAGGGACCCACATAGAGGACTTAGGGTGTAGAAGGTCATCCAGATCCAGCTTGTCAGAAGAAGACTTAGCATCTTGAGCTCCAGGTTCTGCCTGCGGTTGGAGTTTCTCCTCTGATGAAGGATACCATGGGCAGGAAGTATCCAGCTCCACGTTGGTCACCCTGTGAAGCATCATTCCCTAAAGGGTCCCGCCTTATCGACCAGCAGGGCAAAGGGGTCCTCTTCAGGAGGCTGCATGGGGCTGAGCTCGTAGGAAAACCTTCTTGAGGTTCTGGAAAGCATCAACATTCGCCCTAAAGCTCAGGGACTCTTTTGCGACGGATGCCAAAGAATTTGTTCCCCCGGGACGTCTGTTTTATTATGGTGGCACACCAGTTGTTCAGTTTTGCTTTGCAGGCATCCACTGCCTTGTAGAATTCACTGTCTGTTGGCAGCACATTGGAAGATTCCTCTTCCAAAAAGGTAGTCTAGGAGGCCTGCTTCTCTGTGGCCAGTAATTACACAGCCCTCTGCAGGAACATTAGGCCTACAGGCTGACAAAGGCAGGAAGAGCGTAAGGATCAAAGTGTCCCTGAGAGAAATAGGTAGATTAAATATATAAAATATATATGCTCCCAGAACCAGTCCTGTGCAGGCAGGGATCAAGGGCCGTTCACACACACTCTTTGGATTGGGGACAACAGGGCAGTCTGGGCCAGCCCAGAGGTGCCATTAGGAACAGGAGATGCTGATACAGACCTGCAGCGCAGGCGTCAAAGTTCACTCCAGTAAGTGTTACAGTATTCAAGCAGCAAGAAACAGACATGCAAGGCAGGCATAGTATTCCAGGCTGCCTTCAGGCATAAGCGAAACCAGGGCTTGCCAGCACGTTTGGCGGTTTCTCCTCTGACGGAAACTGATGCATGGGAGCCCTGTCCAATTCTGTGTTGTGCAGGTGCCCTCTACTGGCTGCATTGCCACTCTGCACACTACCGTCCTGGGAGAAATTTACCCCGCCCCCCCATACGATTGCCTAAAATGATCCCTTGGACACCTAAATCAGGGGAAAAAAGGCAGTAAGGATCAAACAAGGGATGGAAACCTGAACACTGCCACCCAAAATAGAGGCCTTAACTATTTTATGTTTATGTACTTAACTGAATGGCTGCTGAAGCAACAAAGAAAGAGGGAGTCTAGACGTTGTGAAAGGACTGTTGGAGTCGTGGACAGTTGCGATTGGACATTAGTTGTTGTGGTTTTCCCAGAGGTTCTTGGGAAACAGAGTTTGTTTTTTCTATTAAAAACGGTTGACTACTGTAATAAAAAAGTGATGAAAGATAAAACGTAATCCTCTCCTCCGTTCTTGACAGAATCCCTTCTGTGCCAGCATAGCAGATGCTATTTATTGTTTTTCCAACTGTAAATTTCTGCATATTTGTAATGTTGTGGGACTGTATGCAAATGGTTATCTTGTGGGAATTTCTTGGTCCATTGTAGTAGGCATGAATTGGTCATGATGACGAGCCAATGATAAAGGCTGTAGGCTTGAGTGCTTAATTGGGGAGACATAAAGGCAGATGGCGTATCTGTGATCTGTTTATTATAAAACCTTACAACAAAGCCGACTTTCCTGTAGCCAGTAGATTTTGAAAGGCTGATTGTTGTTCTTTTTTTAAGCCTTGAGGGAGGGATTTTGTTACACAGATTACCATAGTAGGCAAGGGTTTGTGGTGTCAGTTACCCCCTCTGACAAACCCTGAAGTTTGAAGATTTGCATTTTAATAATCCTTGTTAGATCTGTTTATGATGACTTGTGAATTGTTTTCCCAGTTGTAAGTTTGTACATATTTGTAATTTTATAAATGTTTACTTATGGGAAGCTTATGTAAATACATTAGGCCTAATTGGTATTTTGATACACCAATGAGAAAAGCTATAGATGTGATTAATTCATTGGGATAACTTATATTTGATACCGTAGGTCTGATGTGTTTATTATGAAACGTTATAAGAAAGGCAGTAGTCTTGACTTGTATTTTGGAATCTTAGCAAGCAAGAGATTTTGTTTCTTTCCCTGGTGACAAACTCTCATGGAAGAAGATTTTCAGCGTAAGAATCCTTGTTGGACCCATTTAGGAAGAGTTTTATATTTTTATGCATCTGTTATGCATCCATGCCTGCTGGTTGTCTTGCGACAAACTGTATGTTTAAACAGTAGGCCATAGTTGGTGATGTGAAACCCCTGTGATAAAGGCTTCAAACCTGACTGGTTAAAGGAAAAAGCTATGCCCTTTCCCTTGTATGTTTAGTTTATTGCAAATTATTATTACAAACGCAGTAGGGCAGATTTATTTAAAGTGGAAAAATATATGTTAAAGACAATGAACCTATAAGAGTGGACTTATCGTACACTGTGTTAAAATATGGATTTCTGTTACATTGAATCTGACAGATTTATATACGAGGCAAGGGGTTTGATGTTTGTCAGCCACCTCTTAGAGACCCTGGCAATAGAAGATGTGTACTAGAGAATCCTTGTGAAGCCAGTGAAGAGGGGTTGTTTATTGGAATGCCACCTTTAATTTCATGCAAATTTGTATTTTCAGCATTGCGTTTAAATGTCAGTGTATTAAAGGGCTTTTAAAGTCCGACCTGACAATATAGTCGTCTGCCACTCTCTTGTAATTAAAAAAAAAAAAAAAAAAAAGAATGAAAATGAATGTATACACATGCATACATAGAGGGACCATGGATTTGTTCTCTGTGCCATTCGTCTGAGTGTGGCTCACATTCTGTCTAACCATCACAGCATATATCGTGAGGCATTGCGTCCACCTACTTCAGCCATTTGCTTCATTGCCCTCTGAGTCATGGCGTTTTGCCTGATCACTTGTGTACATCTGTCTGACACTGAGTGCATGTCAGCACCAAGCCCCCGTGCATCAATCACTAATTTTGCATGTTCTCCTTGTATATACCACCCCTTTTTATTTCCTTCTTTTTTAATTTTATATGTTTTTTTGTTGCGTATGGCACCTTCACTGACAGTGCTACCTGGACACTCGTTTACCGCTTATTTTGCTGCACTCCACCGCATTCCGCATGTCCATTGGTTCTAAACTGACTGGCTGTCTTGAAGCGTACTCTTCATAGTATATCGTTGCTTTATTGTTCCAACGTGACTGCCACAATTAAAAGCAATATGTCATTCATCTTGGATTTATACAGTAATTAATCAGGATACACAAACCGGCCACTCACTGCTACATTTGACTTTTTACTTATTCTTAATTGCAAGTAGAAGCCTGGCAATGTTTTTCTACTTTTCTTTTAATTCATCTTACACAGTATTATTGAGTATGTGTGGTTGTTTTATTGTGGCTGAATGTGAAAAGAGTCAGTGGGTGGCTGAGTATTGGATTGCACGATTGGTGAAGTACTGAGTTCAGAAACTCATCAGTAACTGAAGAGGGCACTGTTGGTTGTGATCTCGAAGGACTGGCATGGCCGGTGCTTGTAAACGAGTGAGTGTACCACCCGTCACGCAGTATCTAGTTTATTCACCGTTTATTAGGCTTGGAAGCTATTGCGTTTCTTTTGTCAAAGCTCTGCCAACTTTTTTTTCCTTTGTGTGAACCCATTGTTGCCTAGTACTAGAAGCAAGTTTTCATAAGAGCTGTTGTTCCACTTTAACAACTGCTGTCTTTGTTTACTGATTTAGTGGAGAACTGTGCATTGTTTCACTAGGCAAATGGCCATTCTGTCTCTTTTAAAAACACAATTTGAATTTCTGGCCGTATCCTGTTCTACACAATCTAATAGCAGCTGCAATTGATTCGTTTAAATAGAAAGTACATGAAAGAATAATTGGTTGCATCATGGCTGTGATGGGCCCTTCGCAGTCCTGAGTTTTGCAGCCTTATAATTCGGCTGTCAGTCTACCACAGAAAACATGCTGTTGTGTGCACTCTACCTGCCAGCTGTCAGTCAGCCCTTAACTGAATTCTGAGAGGAGATCAGCACAGATTTAGGTTGGACAGGAGAATCGAATGTTATCCTAAATGTGGACGAGTCTGCTCCATTTCCAGGCACGCGACTTTTGCCTGCTCTGCTTTTCTATGTTAATTTCTTACCTATCCTCTTTCTTTCCCGCAGGTCAATTCAATTCAGAACCAAATGCAATCAAAAGGAGGCTATGGAGGTGGCATGTCAGGAAACGTCCAGATGCAACTTGTGGATACAAAGGCAGGATAACCTGGTAAGCATCGTCTGTAGGTAATGTATCATTTGAAACTGTTTTCTCATACCTGTGATACAGTAATACCTCTCTAGTTAGATATCCGACAAGCTAGCTCAGCAGTATAATGACTGACTGTGCTCATAACTTGCAGGCGAAAATATTGAATCGGGGGAAGAGATATCCTTTTCATTGTCACTAATAAAGTACATTATTGTATTGTGAAATAATGAATACCGTAGCATGTTATTCTTCAATCTTCATTTAATCACTCCATACAATACAATTTTTAATAGACAAACTTTTGTTTCCACTTGAAGAATTAATGCAGTTCAGTTTTTATTGAAGTAATATTCTGATATAATGCTTCTCTTTAATTAAATACTAACTGTTTAAAGGAAGATTGACAAATACTATGGGACCTTATTGCATGCATGCATCTGTGACAATTTACGTGGCCCCGATATCCGCTGAGGTCTCTGAAATGGTGCTTGTTTAGTGAAGTGATGACTCTTTCTAGAACAGATGTTTGGGTATTTTACCATCTTAAATGTTATGCGAAGTAAGCTTCCCATGAAAGGTAAGTCCCTCTGAAGTGAGTTCATTAAAGTAAAACCTCATGATGTCATAATATTATTTCAGTGGAAATTGAACAATGGCAATTACTTAAGTGAAAGGAAGTGAACTCTGAAAGAAGACTGAAAGGTGAAAAGAGTGCTAACTGAATGTGCCGATCTGAATTTGTCCACCCACAATGCATGCTAATGTCTCTCCAAGTGCAGCTGGTTGTAGTTAAGCAATGCAAATAACCCACTATTAACTATACAGGCTTGCACGAGTGTCAAACATTGGAGAGGTTGAGTGCATCTCAGAAATACACCTTCCTAATAGAGAGGGTTTTCTTTGACCTCCTGCTTGGTCTAGGGTGTGATGAGGTTAGTGCCAGCTGCTCCTATGGAAGAACATCCCAGCGAACTGATAGGAGGGGTCAGGACCCTACTCATGATGAGCCGTCAAGTAGCTTGACAGAGGCTGGACAGTTAGTTTTGGGGTGATGGGAACTGTCTAGCTATGCATGGATTTTATAGAAGGAATGTGTCTGTTTGCCGATTCTGCTTCCATGGTAGGTGCAAGAAAGAGGCGGTGAAGGTTGAGTGGATTAACAGGGTAATGCAGGCTAAACCTGGTAGTGATGCTACAACCATTGAGGAGGCTGTTAAAGTACTCTTGCTTGCTCACTATGAGGCTGATGATCAGGATCTTGGCCAAGTGGGAAAGAAGCTGAGGATGCGTGTTTCTGATAAAGAGGACAGTGGAGTAGCAAAAATTGAGATGGCCCCCTGCAAAGTACATGGAGGGGGGCCACCCCTCTGACCCACTACCTATCACATTGCTCAGTGTACTGGGCTGAGGGAAGGACCCCTGGAGCTCTCCTGCCACACCCCACCCCACTCCGTGGGGGCTAATGTTACACCATTGTTTGAGGAGGTCGAGGTGGATGGTGCTTATGAAGGCGAAGAGGTGCATAAATGTGAAACCCGATATTCCATCTACCAGTGAGGGGCAGCAGAAATCCAGAAGGGTATAAAATAAGTGATGTTGTGTTAAACAGGTTATCCATGATGAGAGAGCTCAGAGCATAGTACCTAATTGGTTATGACTCTACAGGGATGTGAAAGTCCCAATTACGCAGCTTTGAACCAATTTTTCTTTAGTGCATCATTGTGAAACAAGCATTTGCAATGCAGTAGGTCTCGCATTTCTGAGAGTTAGTTATTGGCGTTGTAAATGCCTAACTGGACTATTCTTGCCACATAAATTTGTCAATCCTGCCTCATAATTTGCTCTTTTCCTGCCACATAATCCCAGTTGCCCTGCATATAACTAAAGCACTTCCACTTAACTTTCCACAAGTTGCATACTTTCCTCTAGCTGAATAAAGCGCATAAAGCACTATCATATAGCAGCTCATTCTTTGCATGTACAAAGGCAGTCTCAAAAGAAAGCGCTGCTACATTATAGCGCTTTATTATGGTTGCTACTATATAACATATTTTGTTCGATGTCATGTTCCGCGTAAATGTATTTTTAAAAGCAACCTTTTGTGTGTTTATCTGCTTATTTTGTCACCACAAAGCTTCAGTTACCATATAAACACACAAAATGTGTTGTTTAAAGTGTATTTAAACACAACCGCAGCATGTAGAGCTTTATTACTTTTGCTACCACCTTGAACAAAACCATTGTTTATATTACGCAAAGTGAGTGAAAAACATGGACAAGTACATGTTCCAAAGCAACCTCAAAAGAAAGTGCTGCCACATCATAGCACTTTATTACAGTTGCTATATGTTATATTATAATTTTATAGTGTGCAACTGTAGTAAAGCGCCATAATATAGCAGCGCTTTCTTTTGAGATTGTCTTCAGAACATGTACCCATCTAAGGTGTGCACTCATGTTGTTAGATAAAAACAGTGGTTTTATTCCAAGTGGTAGCACAAGTCAAAAGTGCATAAAGTGCTATAATGTAGCAGTGCTTTCTTGCGCGTACAAAGGCAATCACAAAAGAAAGCACTGCTACATTATAGCACTTTATTATGGTTGCTACAACGTAACATTATGTTTTGTTTGCTATCACGTTCCGCATAATATATTTTGAAAAGCAACCTTTTGTGTGTTTATCTGCTTAGTTTGTCACCACACAGCTCCGGTTACCGTATAAACACACACAAAATTGTTTTTAAAATACATTTACACACAACCGCAACATAAACAAATAACCATGACAATAAACAAAAAAACAAACACTACCTAAAAACAATGTAAAAACAGCAACAAACACGAGCATAGACACGCAAGCAATCATATGCTTTTAAAAATGCATTTATATTGGTTGGTGCTATCGAGGAGGGTTAAACACCGGAAAAGCCATGATGGATGCATGCCTCTCACCAATGAAATCAAGAGAATTTTAATAGACAGGCCCACAAACGAACAACAGTGATGAGCTTGACATGGGCGTGATTAAAAGCCCAACAGAAAGACAGATTGGAAGCGCTTGCGCGCTCAACCCAAAAATGGGAAAGAAGTCTTGTTAGCAAGCAGTTGTATATTTACCAAAAACACAGTGACGCCATATTTGCCTCCTATAATTGTCCTTTTCCTCTTCCCACAGGTTCTTTCTTGTGAATTTTATTGTATCATCTCCTGTGTCCCTCCGTTTTTGCCTCACTGACTGCTTTGTATTCTTCGTGGTGAACGAGACAGAAAGAGAGTTGTCAGTGGCTCGTTGACCTTGTGATTACTGCAGTCAAGCGTGTGCTAGTCTGTCACGAGGATGCCTCTGTACGACTGCGCCTCCCAGTGGTGCACGCATGTTAGGCCTCCGCCAGAACTACGAACTACGGACATCGATTTTTTTTTTTTTTAATATGGGCAAAAGATTGGACTAATGTTATCTTTTTCTGCGAGTGCATATAATTTCTTTAGCTTTTTTCAAGTTTCCACCCATCCAACAATTTTCCTCGTGACTGCTCGATGAGCAAGCTCCCAATTGATCTTTTTTTCTTTCTTCATAACATTTTCGAAGGGCTGGGTTCATGCAAGCACAAGGATACTTTTGCTCTTGGAATGTCAGCACAGTCGACGGCCCGCATGCTTTGCCTTTGTGTGGAAACTGCCTTCTTGGTGCCAAGGATATAAAATAAAATAAAGCGCTAGCGGCTGCCAGCTTGATGATGCTCGTGATGATGAAAGGTTTGCTGCGGCACCCATGTCAACTGAAAAAATCAGCAAAAATAAGACTTGTAATTTAGCTGCAATAGAGATTGTCCTTTTAGTTTAATAACCCAACTGGTCTTGACACAATAAAGATGAGTAATAATGACAAGCTTGCATCAGTAAGGCATTCTGTTGTAAATGTTCAGTATATTTATTTTGAAAGCTCTGACCTCAAGATTGTAAATCAGTGCAGTAATGTGCAAAAAGTGTCGTGTCTGTGCTTCTGTCTGTTTAAACGAAACACCATCAAGTTTGCTGCTTAGGTTTGATTGATTTTGCCTAGGTTGAGGTTAACCTCTCCAGTAGCAGCATGTCGAACTATTAACTAAAACCTTATAGTCCTCTTGCACAGTTATCATGTTTTTGTGTACTAAATGTTTAGTGGCCAAGTTGCCAACAAAACGGCAACTTTGTGAAACTGGCGTCTGACGCCATCGGCGGGAGGAGGGGAAGCTAGCATACAGGGTGACTTTTTACCTAGTTGGTAAAAAGCATTTTGCTCAGGTTCTAAAGCATGTTTTCCTTTCACTGGTTGTAGAAATTGTGTTTTAATATTGCACTGCATTCAAGTATCCATTTCACGTCACAGAGGTTTTCCAAAATGTAAATTGACAGTGTGAAGCTGGCAAAAATCATCGGTAATAGAGTGCCAATTTCAACAAACAGTTTTTCATTTGGTTTAGAAAGCGTTCTGCTTAATACAAATGAGGCTCAACATGCTATTGATACCAGTCATTTCAATTAATATGGATGCCAACTATCACCTACGATTTGTATGATTTCTTACTCTCTGCTATCCTCTGCCGTGGTGCAACATAGGAATTTCTTAATTGTCTTGGAATGCATGGTTTCTAGACTGACAGGGAAAGGTACATTTTTCTCACCAACCGTTATCGAGATACAGACTGTCAGTGTTAAATTTAACACAATTATATTATCTTTTACGTATATTTGGATACCGAACTATAGCTAAGGGCAGAGAGAATTTAGAAGGCCCGGCAAATTCTGATAACCTTGCCTTTCTCTGCTACTTACAATTAAAAAATCATGATACTGACAAATAGCTCTTACAGTATTAGCTAACAATTCTCCTGAGCACTACCCTATAATTTTGATACATTTCATATTCCTACCCAACATTATCCGTTATGATTTTCTTTGCAAGAATGTTTGGATTTTCTTTTAACTTTGGTTGTCACCCCATTTATACCTTGGAAAGCTGGTTTATCCTATATTCATCAAAGCTGTAGCCAGAACAAAAAAAAAACATATTTTTATAACAAAAAAAACATACATTTTTTGTACATTGTGTTCATTCTTGAATAAAGTCAGTTTAGTGTTGACTTGTAGATATTAATAGGAAAATATTGACTTTAATTCAATAAATGTCTTCTTTCAGTTTTCTGCTGTTTTATTTTTTATGTTTGACAGTAACAAATAGCAGTTTAGTATATGAAGATTTTACTACATTTTTACAACATATTGGATAGTTTGGTGGTCCTATCACTGCCGGTGATAAATTAAAAAAATATTAGGTTACTATATTCCAAGTATGTAGTATATACAGTTCTTTAATCTGGCTAAATTTACTTGTACTGTTATGTTGTATAATACAATTGTTTCATTATTTGAACCACTGCCACTTGGTATATACCTAGTTGTTTTCTTTGTTTGTGCAACCAAAATTATCTATAAAATCAATCCATAAATTAGCCTTTAACTTGTCCTCAGAGAATTAACTTGGTGTATACAAAAGGCACTTCACCAAATGCAGGATGGGAGGAGGGATAATGGATAAAATAAAACAACAAATTACCAGTGGTATGTGAACACTCAGAAAATATGTTTGATGTTCCTTATTTGATATTATGCCCACATTTATTAAAGTGTATTTAAACTACCATCGCAACTCATGGACACTAAACACTGCATCTAAATGTAAGCTAAAAACCTACATGATACAGTTGTAATAGACTTACTACCTGACTCTTTATAACCATATCGGTGGCCATTACGAAGCTTCTTTCTGTACTAGGAAGATGGGTGAAGAGCTGATTGACAGAAGGGCACGAGGCACCAAGGAAGAGAGACAGGAGAGACTGGCCTTCCTAAGATATCCTCCGTCAGACTATCCACTGCTGATTAGTGGTGCAGAGGTTTTCTCCTTTCATCCTGCTACTTTGATCTGTTCACTGGTTTAGTGTTCATGTTAGGTTACCAGATAATTTCATGTAATCGTGGCCATTTTACTTCTGTCCAGTTTTTTTTATTTCACAAAGTAAGTAATATAACATTTTACTCCAGTTAGCTCAACTATAGTTAGGGGGGAATGCAAATTCCAGCATGAATTGGATTTTTATCAAATGCACAAAAGTCAAACATGGTGTCCCATATAACTTGGAATCATCTTTTAAGTTTATGTTCAGGACCATGTGATTTGCAAGAGAATATTTACGGTGCATTCCTTTTCTTTGAACAACATTTCTCTATTGTAACCAAGGGACCCTGTTAGTATCGTGCCCATCAGTATTTACAGTCAGTCAACCAGCATGTTCTGAATGTATCACGTTTGTGCCCAGGCTATTTTCAAGCGTATGTGCATAGTACATCACTCTTTGTTAGACAAAAGTCTTCCTTTTTCATAAGGTGACTCCACTGTTATCTTTCCAGTTTGTATCATTGGTGATTCAAGCAAATATCTCCTGGTTATACCCTTTGTTTTCAAACAGAGGAAAAGTGAAAATAATTTCTTGTTTTGGTTCCTGCCATGCCATATTCCCCTGGGAATTTAAAAAATACTCATTCTCTTCTTTTCTGTAAATCATGAATATAATCTTTTTATCATCAGTGTTAGCTGTATGTTCCGGTTACCAGCCTGTTAGCTGGTGCCAACTGATCTTTTGGGTGTAATGGTACTCTGTACCAGTCCAGTATTTCATGACATAATGTAAAGGCAAACTCACAGGAGGTGTTGGTGGCAAGCCACTATATAAGTGAATTCAGAAAATGTAAGAACTAGGCAACTAAGTTTCAAAAGTTCCCACAATACAACCACTGATACTACTGCTAATAAACTGAAACATTTTGTAAACAGTAGCAATTGAAGGAGGTCATTGGAAATTCACTCTAAGTGAGTATATAACACACAATTCATCAGAATCAATCAGCATTGTGGATGGAGAATTGCTCTTAAAATGGTTAATAATTAAATATTCAGAAAGAATATCTCAGAAGCCAGATTTAGTAATTGATAGTAACGCGTGATCTGCTGATGTGTTGAGAAAGTGCAAACAGAAAGTAAGAATTCTCTGTCAAAAGTTTCCACAATTATTTTCCATGTACTGGGTGAAGTTTCACTGCTGGATTCTCCTCCTGATTTAGCACATCCTCAGTAAATTAAAGAAATATCTTTTACTTACAAAGTAGGACTTTGCTGTCTTCAAAGTTCTTCCAAGGCTGTGGCTGAAGTGAGCATGTCATACCCTTCTTTATCAAGAGCCAGCTACAAAAATACCTTTCAAACCTGACTGTTCATGGTAATTGAAGGATGCACAATGAGGTTTGTGGTCAGTAGGGCTTTGCCTGCATTGTAATAGGGACAAGTTCATGCCTTCCTCACAATGGATATTTTTTTTATTGAGATACGAATCAAAATTTCAATTCATGTGGTAAATAGTTCTTGTTCTGTGCTCCTTGATGCCATTCCCAGTGCAGATGAGTCAGATGTTTCTCTCTTACTCACAGGTCTTGAAACTTGTTAAATACCAGGTAAGTTTGTCAAATAGCTATATATCTATTTCTGGAGTTGACAGTGATCAACCAATAGTTTTTAAGGCTACAGAATGAAATGAGCCCATAATTGTGTGGCATTCCTTGTTATGATACAGGGTCCTTCACTGATGGAGGTGGCATGCTTAGTCATTGGGACCTGCTACTCTTCGGGTGAGGTGCAATACCTGACCAGCATCCTAACTGAGTTGTTTACAGAGATCTTTTTATCCCAAGGTTCAAAAAAGCCTGTGTGACCTCTTGAAGTCCCCTTATGAGAATTATCTCTTAATGTCCCTCGGGATGGCAATGGTAGATTGGGCCAAAAAGAAGAACAGTGGTTAAAATTACCTGTGGTAATACGTAATGTAAATTTTTTTCATTAGTGGCTGTTTTCTTTGGCAAGATTGAAAACTAATGGATTCACTGGGCGCACAATTATCCAGAGAATCCTGTTGGGTCAAAATGTTTCTTGCCCCTAAAACTGTTTAGTGTCCCTGGCATTCATCAAGACCAGTGTAGGGAAAAAGCCCTAACCTTGTAGTGGGTTTAATTAGTACTGAAAGCCCTTCACCTCTTATTGCAAAAACACAATGGAAGGCTCACATGAGAATCTTTTCATGACTAAAGCCCTATCTAAAAATAATCTAGACTTCATTGTGAATGTGCGCTTGGCTGCATCCATTCGAAGGACTATTTCTCCAAATAGGAGCTGCCAGTAATTGCACCTCGTTATTAGCCCCAGTTTCCCGAATGGTGCTTGAAACATTTTCTCCTAGCTGTGGCAGTGAAAAAGACACACCTTGTACCTAACTCAGTGCTCTGAACCTTTGGTGAGTAAACTGCTCACATCTAACAGCAAGAGATGAGAATTGACCAGTTTGTGGCAATGTCAAAAACTGTATTTGTCCATCAGCAAATGCTCGTGGTGCGACAAACCGCTTTTCCCAGCACTAAAAGCCACCAGACCTCAAGGTACTGCAGGCAGAGATCTGGTTACTAAAATTGCTGTAGTCTGCATCATTTTAGGGGCAAGGTTCCTTTGCCAACAAATTTTCTTAGTCATGATAATACCACTCTTCTACAGAATAATGGTAATATTAATTGAAGAAATAACTTGATAAACTTGTTTATTTTATAGTACTTTACACTGCAGTTTGCCCTCTCTCTAAATTGTTAATGACATCTCTTACCATTAAACAGTTTAACAATACTCCTTTTACCATGCTTGTAAGTGGGAACAGCTGATTTGGCTATTCTGGAAATTGAACTCATTATCTGCAGGCCATAAACAGTGGGTGCTCAAGACCTAGTGAGTTTCTGTGTATCTGAAACTCTAATTTTAACCATAATTGGAGTTTCCTTACACAGAATAGTTTCGCAGTATATATGCAATGTTGTGTTCTTCCTAACCAGAATGAAACAAAATTTCAGAACATTTCATGCTCATAGCCTCTGTAAATAGGAAACTCCTCGGCATGACACAAATTGAACAGCCTTTTCTTTTTAAAGATCAAAACAAAATGTCTGTTGCATTTTCTAGGGCAATTTGGTAACGTAATCCATAGTTTAAAAATCTTTTTATAGCAGCTTGTTCTTCTGCCACCTGTGAGTTATTAATTCTGAAAATTATTGCAATAAATCGTCATCTCATTTTTGTGTTAAACCTTGTATGGAAGCTTTTTATCACCACTTTGTATACACAGCTAGGACATCACAGCCTAAAACCCATACATATGCAAAGTCAGACTGACCGTTCGTGGGTTGGTACCCTCGCAGTTTAAGTAAACACTTCAGAAGCTACTTTCTTGTAATGATTTTCCTTGTATATCATGCCCATGTTATGACTGCCATCAATGTCTTCCAAATCAGACCTAAATTTGACGAGTTCATGTTTTTGTTGTCTGTTATGAATTTTCTCTTTCAGTGCCACATAAATGTGATATCCGAGAGCCTCTGATAGTTGCTTCCAGGTGTACATATTTCACCCTGGAGTGTCTTCTTTCCGGCTGATCAATCATTAGTAAAAGTTAAGCCCTCTCCTGAGGATACAGCCTCATAAAGTCAAGAAGTAGCACCCTGTTAACTTGGAATAATTTAGTGTGTCCTTTAAGAATCAGAAAGTAGCAAAATGATTCCCTAGCTACCCTGTTTTGTAGTATCCACAGTGCAGACTGCAGTCCCTCTTCACATCCTACAGTGATAGTGTCATCTGTGGCAGTGTCATCTAGGTGGTCTGTCTTGCAACTCATCTAATAAGTGGTTATAGTAACTAACCCATAACAAGAGATCATTGTTGTTATCTAGTCACTTTTAAAAAGCAAATTAAGCCCTACCATGCAAACCTTTCTCCAACTAAGCTCTACAGTTTACACCCCCACTGTACCACTTTGTTCATACTGGAATCTTTTTATTCTTTAAGGACTACCTTTCCCAACCTTGTTGGTTGTTCCTCCTTTTGCACAAGTACTGAAGGTGGAATAAAAACCGTAGATTTTGTTAGCCAGATTATGCTGTTTTCTTAATCTTTGAAGCGTGCATCTTAGGTCCACTCTGTTGTGTACTTGCTGATTATTGAGTCTTTGTATGATTAGGCATGACTAATGTAACCTGCCCCATTTAACTTTAAGATCTATGAATATCCTGGTGAAGCTACCACTCTTTGTCGCTTGGGTGACTGCAGTAAATCTTCCCATATTACAGAACTGAACTTTAATACCCACATCACCTCAACATTCTTCCCTGTGCCCAGAAAGCATATAGGCAAAAAAGCCAAAACCTAAGAAGAGCTTTCTTGCCCCACTTCTCCTTTTTGCATGAACTCCTATGTAGAGGCACTAGAAGCAGAATTTAATATCCACGTCACAAATACATGCAGAAATAATTATTCAAGACGCAACTGAAATAGCCACGTTGCCAATCTAAAAGCCACCTCCCCCTGAAACACTTCCTAGACGTGAAATAGCACTGTTGTGGATGAACCAATGCTTTAGTTGTTAAGACTTTTGCTGAATACTATAAGTGTTTTCGGAAAAACTCTCCTACCCAAACCCTTCCACTGAAGAAATCAGAGCTGCCTCCCAGCTATTCACTATTCTCTGGTAATGGATACACGCTACCTGAGAATCCACAATGTATTTGATGCCCATAATGTCTACCTTGTTATCAGAGTTGTAGTTTTGGAGCTGCTTTACTCTAAATAAGCCGTTTCCTGCTACTGTTAATGAATTTGGAAAATAGTGGAACCTCGTAGAATCAGTGAAGTCAGCAACTATTTCTAAAACAAAGTTCTAATACTGGCTCATCATTTGGTGTGCAATGGTAAAGTTTGCTTGTTCTAGCAATCTTTTTTAGGACTAGAGATAAAGCCAGAGAAGCTCAAGGACTTGCTTAATCTAGCACCACATTCGCAGTCAATAGAATTTCCATTCTTGGAGACTTGCATATCTAGTTAGGCAATTAGAATAAATAATGGCTCCCTCTGGAGAGGCTGTTTATTGACTGTGTCTGCAACTTATTCGGTGGCAACCTGAACTCTTTGCTGAGTGCTCTTCTGTGTAAACAAGTGTCACAGCTGTGTCGGATGCTTTATCCCTATATGAATAAACTCAAGGAACCTCAAATTAAACTCCGAAATGAGTATGGCACAATACAGGCTGTAGAAGAAAGGTGATCACTATTTCATCAAATTCATTAATCCAACTCTGGAAAGTAGCCAGTTAATGTTTATCATGGATTCTACGAGTTTCACTATTCTCCAAATTCACAGAGTAGCAGGAAGCAACTTATTTAAAGTCACCAAACATCTGGAGAGAAACAGCCTGCTGGACTCCTTCCAATCCGGCTTCCGCACAAGCCACAGCACTGAGACCGCCCTGATCACTGCCACTGACAAAGTCAGATCCCTCCTATACCATGGGGAGACAGCGGTTCTGATCCTTCGTGACCTCTCTGCTGCATTCAACACTTTATCCTACCAGACACACATCAAAAGACTCCACCTCATCAGGATCCAAGGACATGCCCTCAAGTGGATCACATCTTTACTCACAGGATGAACCCTCCTACCGCCCGCCACCTCAGAACCTAAGAGCACCTGTAGTGTCCCACAAGCGTTATCACTCATCCCCACTCTATTGAACACTTACATGACACCCCTAGCCTACATGGTCTGAACCCACGGCCTCAACATCATTTCCTACGCAGATGATATTCAGCTCATCCTCTCAGAAGACCCCACCACCTCGAGGTCGAACTTCCACAACTGCAAGACGAGCGTTGCCGACTGGATGAAGACCAACTGCCTGAAGCTCAGCACTGAGAAGACCAAAGGGCTGATCTTTGGGAACAACACCTTCCCGTGGGTAGACACCTGGTGACCTTCTGAGCTCAGACTCGCACAGTCCACACCTACAACCTCACCATGAAATGCCTGATCAACTCAGTTTCCTCCACCTGCCTCCTCACTCTCCACTTGCTCCAAAAGGTCTTCAAATGACTCCCCCCTCAATGCCAGGAAAACTGTCGCTCAAGCCCTAGTTACAAGCCACCTGGACTACGGCAACAAGCTCTACGCAGGAATGACCCCCCAACTCCTGAAGAGACTCCAAACTGCTCGGAACGCAGCCACTTGTCTCACCTCAGGAACCTCCACTGGCTGCCCATCCATAAAAGGTACCACTTCAAGATGCTTACCCACACCTACAAGGCCCTCCATGAACTAGACCGGCATACATCAACCACTGTCTGAACTTCCACCAACCTTCTGGACACCTCCACTCCGCTTCCCTCACCCTCGCACGTAACCACCGCATCTGCCACAGCTACAGTGGGAGGACGATTCTTGTCCTACCTCACTGCCAAGTCTTGCAATGACCTCCTCCTCTGAAAAGCACTATCTGTGCAGGAATTCCGAAAAGGACTCGACATGGCTTTTTGACTGAGCCCAACATGACCGCAGTGCCTGGATACCCTCTTGATTAGTCGCGCAATATAAATCTGAGTTGATTGATTGATTGCAAATAAATCACAAGAACTTTCTTTTCCTTGTAGACTATGAGAAGTTAGTGACACTTGATCTTTCTGGCTCATTTGACAGCTGATCAACAAATTCTGACTTCCTGCCTGCTGGAGGACTGGATAGCTATACCAGAATCCATGTGTTAATAATGCATGTGGGTGGATGGCCCTTGGTCTCTTACTATCCACCTCACAGCTCAATGTGTACTCATACTATTTACTCTTAATATTCTTCCATTTCTGGCCAGAAGGCTTATCATCCAAACTTTGATACTGTCTCGCCTAGATTATGGAAATTCCCTTTTCCTCAGTTCTCCAAACTATGTAATAAACAGACTGCAGGTTGTGCAAAACGCCGCTGCACGCCTTCTTATGAACACACCCAGACATTTGTCGGCTAAACCAGCATTGGCCTCGCTTCACTGGCTCCCAATCAAACAACAGATTAATTTCAAGGCTATCTGCGTGATACACAAAGCCCTTCATAACAAAGGTCCTATGTTTCTTAGGAAGAGTATCAGGCCCTATATCCCTCAGAGGGTACTAAGGTCTTCACCTGCCTCACTGGTGATCATACCTCATTTTAAGAAAGTAACTTGGGGAGGTAGTTCTTTCTCAGTTAAAGCTGCGTACCTCTGGAACTCTCTCCCTTTGTATCTCCATCAGGAACAATTGAAATCTGGGTTTCGGAAGAAGTTGAAGACATTCTTGTTTACAGCATAGATCTTTTTGGAGTCTGATTCCTCTACCTTAAGCGCTGGGAAGCCTCCGGGTAGCCATGCGCTCTATTAATTCATTAAACTAAACTAAACTACAGATCATCAAGCAGCAGAGATCCCACTTCCGATTGTACACAGATGACATACAAATACATCTCAGGCTGAAAGAAGGAACTGAACACCAGCCTGATATCTCTTAGTGCTTTCAACAGATTCATTCTTGATAAAAATGTTTTGAACTAACAGTTCAAATACAGAAGTCCTCATTTTCAGGGGCACACCGAATGATGGAATCTCATTTATCGCTCACTGTGAAATCCTTTGTTTTTAACTCCGCACAGAACCTGGGAATATTTTGAATCCACCTCGCCTTTTCCCCCCAAATAATTGTGGTAGGGATGGGGAGTGAATGACCAGTTTGACATCCACATAAATAACCTCCATTTACATTCTGATAGTTGGTGTGAATGTGAGTCCTAACTCCATATATGGATAATCCAAAATAGTATTTTGCTTTATCTTCTAGAGACACTGACCCATAAGCATCAGAGTTTAGAAAAAGAGAGCTGAATTGTGCTTAATTAGTCAGAAGCAGTATCACATAGTCCCCACAATTAAATAGCTCACATGCACCAGCTTACGAAATATTTATTTTCAATAAAGAGCTGGTGCACCAGCCATACATTTTCTGAGGGCAAGATACTATAAACCTGCTGAGAGAGCTACCCTTTTTCCATACTAATGGTGACTTTTGAATGACCCCCACCTTACATAATACACACACTAAACGGTCATGCTTTACTTCTTATGCTTCTGATTGATACTTCTAACTACAGATTCCTCAGCTTTAAAATAATCCCCTGGTACCACACTGGATATGGTGCTCCTGTGCACCAACAGGTGGTATTTTGTGGCCCGATTTGACTTAATTCTTCCCTAGAAGTGACAGCGCTGAGCCGATATAGATTCTACACCTGCACATTGATGTCAGTTCCTTACTATCTGTGTCTTCAGACATGGATCATGACTTTTGCTCTTTTTCTTCACCTGACAAACTGTGTGCCTATAATGTTTTGGCCAAATCCATCCTTTGCACCATCTTTACCCTCAAACCTAGTTGAGGTTCTGCACCAGAATTGGTGGCAATTACCACTCTGGGACCAAAATCTGCTATAATCCCTTCAACATCGATGCCAGTATGGTTGCCGCCCATGCTGTAGAAAAACCTTCTACCGCTTTCAGTGTCTTACTCTGAGCCAAACTTATTTTGGCTTTGGCCGAGGTCACATCTGGAATCCACATTCATGTGCTTGGTCCCATTAGATGTGATAGTAACAGAACACTATCCCTGCCAAAGAGCTGCCCTAAGGAGGTCCATCTGCTTTTTGGTTCAGATTCTAATCAAAGTCTTCCATCATTTGGAGATAACACTGTGGATGATGGGAATGCATTATCCCCAAACTACAATGGCAACAATTTGTATGTAGACTTGAGGTAGGCCTGTGGGCTTGATACTGGGTTGATTTCTCTCCCTATACACCAATCAAAGGCAGTGCTTCCTTTGCTGTGGTCATTAGATGTGCAGCAGAGGTCCAGGACCTACAGTATTCCTGTGAGGAGGTCAAAAGTAACATCCTTACAGAGGTCCTGCAACCTGGACAAATTACCTCTGAGCACTTGTTGCCCAATACTGAAGCCCTGACTCATACATCGATGGGCAAAGCCTTGTTCATGCCAACCAGTAAATATGCAGTTTGCCAGATGCCACAGGCAGATGCTAGACAGCCTTGATTTCCTGATTCAGCATCCAACTCTTTGGCGTTTGGTGTTTCAAGCCTTTACCAGCAAGGTGAATCCCAACTCATTACCTGCAACCCCTACTGTAGAGAGAGTTGAAAATGATTGTTATTCAGTAAATTAATGTTCTCCTCAGCCAGCATGCTCTTGAAGTCAGTCAATGCCAGTGGCTTGGCCAATATATGCATGCGTTTTGGGACATGGTCATGAACACTTACCAGCAGTCCCTGAGGACCTTTGGGCCTCCCTCATGCAAACAATTTAGGATGTCCAGCATGTGGCTAAGTACGTAATTCGGTAATACCCTGGTCACTACCGACTGCTTAGGTTTAGCAGCCTGTACCAGCATGGTCTTCCATTACCACGTGTGGATTGAACTACAGATTTTTCTGGGGATGTATAGTCCTCATCGATGGGTAAGCCATTTGATGGCTCTTGCCTGTTTAGTGAGAAAGTGGATTCAGCCCTGGAAAACAAAGGTGAGTCACAGTGCGCTCCTTGGGCCTTTTGGATCCTACTGGAAGTTCCCTCAGCAAACCTGTACCTTGAAGGTATTCTGCATAGATTTTGCCTACAGACAATGCCAGGCCCTAAATTGCCACAGCAAGCACCCCAGTCCTTTTGCGGTAGGAGACAGTGATCAGGCAGACAATGTGCTAATCATCAGGGACACTTACCCTGCTCAGACCCCCAGCCCTGTAGCAGCCCTTAAGCTGCTTTAACTGCTCATGGCTACCCTGAAGGAGACCGTAAAATACACTTTCTCTGGGGTTGGTGGCAGATTACATCAGACATATGGGTCCTGCAAATTGTACAATGGGATAACTCCATTCCATTCTTTATTGATCCACCATGCCACCCACCTACACCAGAGTAGCTTTATGACGACAACCTAGCTGTCTTACTGCAGGGTCTCTTGTCCAAAGGAGCCAGAGCGAAGGTGCCGGCCTTGGAAAATTGGGAATGGGTGTTATTCCCACTATTTCAGCGTGCCGAAGGAAGACTGGGCATTCTTCCTGTTTTAGATCTTTGCCCTCTGAATATCTTTGTGCAGAATGACAAATTCAAGCTTCACATTGTACCAGAATTTGTCTGCCACGGAACCGGGCAAATGGATGGCAGCCCTTGAGCTTCAGGATGTGCTTTTTCATATACCCTTCCTGCAGTCCCACATATGTTACTTGTGGGTCAGGCCAGGAGCATTTTCAGTTCATCATGCTCCTGTTCGGTCTTACCAGTGTCCCTTGCCTGTTCACTAAATGTATTACCATGGTCGTGGCACATCTTTGGAAGCTGGGGTATATCAGTCTTCCCCTACATCTAATACTAGCTGTTGAAGATGGGCTCATCTCCTAGCAATAGTGAACCTTCTTACATCTCTAAATGGTGGGGTGGGCTCCTGGGTTTTGTGCCTGGAGGCTTTTGGCCTCTGAAGTTGGCTTGACCATTGGACATATCCCTGGTTATGCACCAGGGCGACAAACTTAGATGACTGCGCTTAGCAGATCACAAATGGTGTCTACGTCCCGAGTTGGCACAGCAAATCTTCCAACAGTTGGGAGAACCCAGTTAGATATTTTCACCACCATCCAGAGTGTGGGCTGTCTGAGACTACAGTTTCCAAAAAGGCTTCCTCTAGGAGATGTATTCAGGGTAGCGTAGAGCACGGGATGCCTGTACTTCTTTTTGCTGCTCCTTGCCTTGTCCCACGTTGTAAAGAAGTTCAGGAACAAACAAGCACAAGTCATTCTAATGGTTCTGGCTTTGGCCAGGAGAGTGTTGTACCCTTAAATTCTGGGAATTATCATCTGCGTCCAATCAGGCTGCCACTTTGGGAGGATCTTCTGTCATGGAGATTGAGCTGCAGCAGTTGATTGGTTTTGATCTGCTTTAAGGTTACGTATGATATTGTTGCTGCACTGTGTCCATATACAGAATCCATTTATGCAGGGCACTGGGAAAGTTTTGTGACCTGGTGTTTAGCCTGCAACACTGGCCTTAAAACTTTTTTCTTCATTGCGATTACTTAAACTAACCACGTAGGTGAGCTTCAGGCCATCTCGGTGCAACCACCTTACACCACCTTTTTTTCTTGACAAACTGGAGTCGAGGACCAGGGCTTCCTTTTTGCCAAATGTTGAGATTCTTTTGGATGTTTGGCAATCCATCACCCTCACAACAGTCTTTGCTTCATCCTACTATTTGAAGGAGGAGGAGTGGCTCCATTGGTTGTAGCGGAAGGGAGGATGGAGCTTTTACATCGTGTGGATAATCAGCTTCTTGTGGAGCTCCCTTGGACAAAGAAAGGCAAGACAGTGCACAAAATGAATTTGTCTAGGTGGGTGTAGCTCTCTGCATTAAGATATGCTAAGCATTGTCCTAGAAGCAGTCCCCAGAAGTATTGAGGGTTCATTCCTCCAGGGCCAAGGCTGTTACTATTGCATTGCTACGCATAGTGTCTGTTCTGGAGATTTGTCAGGGTTGACTTGGGTTACAGTGCACTACGGCGTTGACAAGCGAATCTGACAGGAAGGGAAATTTGACCATTTGGTACTGCAGGATTTTTTCAGTCTAAGCCGATTCCATGAACTTTTTACCTTGGACGATACTGGTTTGGTATCTCTTCTAAAGGTGTGGACTCTGTGGTTAGAAGTATCTATCAGAAGAATGTTACCTTCCTTAACACATTCTAGTGTATACTCTAACAGCAGATTCCTCGCTGCCCTTCCACCTCCTTGTTCTGTGGAAGAGCCTCTTTACTCATCTATGAAGATCCAAATCTAGAGATCTGGACACTGGTATATCTGATTAAGTTTTAGGCCCACATCTAAGGTTGTGAACAGACTTAAGAAAAAAGCTGATGTGAGTACAGAGAGCCTGTATCCACTCTGCTCCATCACTTTCCAGGAGAAATTAAGTCATCATGGAGCTACACAATGGCACCCACTGGCACGCTGGAGCACTGCTGTAAAAATCAACTGGATCCAATCTGGTGCCATGGTTTATACGAAAGGTGAGATTCTGCAGAGTGTCCACCAGAAAGAGCATTACTTGAAGGTTAGTAACTAAGTACTTTAGGTTTAGGCTTGATGAAGCTCTCAAAAAGGTCTGGAAGTCATTTGTGACCCATGCTGAAACCAGGGTCTGGACAAGGAGTTTAAGGTAAACAATACAGTCTTTTCTACTCTCTAATGTACCTGGGGGAAAACTGCTTCCACCCACACTTCTGGCATCCACTGTGTAGATGGTCTTTAGCCATATTTGAAATGGAACTAACACCACTTTCCCCATAGCCCCCTGCATTGGTGAAGTTTTCAGTAAGAGAAATACCTTTTGCTGTAAAGCTTCCCCACTCATATTTCTTCCCTTTCCTGGGGAGAATCCTTAAATCTTCAGGCTTCACCTCATAAAAAATCACAGCTTATGTTTATCATCCAGCACAGCTGCATTCATAGTGGCACACACCAGGTTAATTTTCTGCTTCACACCTTCAGCAGATATGCGATACTGTAGGAGGCTGGCCTGGGTTGTAGTGGGTACCAAAGGTACTTGCACCTTATTCCAGGTCCAGTTATCCCTTATTAGTGAAATGTAGCCAGTGTACAGTCTCCCAAGGCCTATGTACGTAATGAAAATGGGTACACTTGTGCACAGTATTTTTCACAGACCTTATCTCCAATTATTACATCACTTTCGGTTGAGTGCCACCACCGAAGTGTGGTAGGCCCGCCAGACATTGCAGTACCGGTCTGACGAAGCAGCTAGCCCAATGATGATGCTCAGCATCCTAGTGGATGCGTGAGGGCTCTCCTGACAATACTGACTCCCTCTCTCTCTCTCCCTGCATACCTACTTATTGGAACAGTGTACCCATTTTCATTACGTCAATGTCTAGAAGCCAGGCACTCTAGGGGGTAGTGTGGATGAATAGCCAAGGCCTAACTAGGAGACATGCAAAGCTCATGCAGTACCACTGTAGTCACCCAGTACTCACACACATGAAAGAAAATACTCAGTGTTACAAAAATAAAGGTACTTTATTTTGGTGACACAAATGCCAAAAATACCTTCCAGACTATACTTCCTTAGGAGGTAAGTAATATACACAGAATATATAGTACAATGCAGAAATAGCTGTGAAAACAGTTTGAAAACAGTGCAAATCGTGAAAATCACAATAATAAAAAATGGGCCTAGGGGCGACACAAACCGTATGCTAAAAGAGTGGAATGCAAAGTACATTTCTCACCTAGGCAAGTGTAGTGTGTAGAAGGACGCTGGGGGTATTCGAAAACACCAAGGGTAAATAATAGAATCCACCCCAGAACCCAGGAAATTAGGAGTAAATCACAGTAACTTTCCTAGAACACCCAAGAACACGTGATAGAACATTTTGCAAGAACCAGAAGAGACTGCAAAACACCAACAATGGACCGAAAGACCTGTGGAAGAAAGGGACCAAGTCCAAGAAGCACTGAAGAGTCCAGGGAGAACAGGAGCCCCAGCTAACCCAGATGAAGGTACAAAAGAAGAACCACCGGTGAAGGACAGTCAATACTGCATCCAGGAAGAGAGATGTGGGTTCCTGGGTGGTGCAGATGATGTCCCACGCCAGAAAATGGCGCTGCCTGGGACCAGGAGGGACCTGGTGGCCTCTCCCAGGAGGAAGAGACAGAGGGAGTTCTCAGCAACTCAGAGAGCCCTCAGAAGACCAGGCACTGTGCAAAGGATTCCCACAGCACAAGGACAAAGAAGGTCCAAAAGTAGGCCCATGCAGCACTACACAAAGGGATCCCACGCCGCCGGAGAACCACACAGGATGCTGTGCGTTGCTGGAAGGATTGCTGGGGGCCAGTGTTGCACGGTGCATGAAGAACTTCATGCACCTTGGTACCTGCAAAACATGAAGTACATGGGGAGCTGACTTTCATGGGGAGGCATGCTCTTACCTCCACCAAAATCGGACAGCTGGACTTCAGGACTGTCGGGGCCACTTCAGTCCACTACATGTGTTGCTGGATCCATACACTTCTTCAGGAGAGGGGACCGAAGCCACCGGTCATTGCTGCAGAGGGGGTGCCTGCTGAAGCAGGGAAGTGACTCCTTCACTTCAAGGGAGAGTCCTTTGTCCTTCTGGTGCAGGCTGAAGACTGGCTGTCCTCTGAGGATGCAGGACTGGGAAACAGTTGCAGTTGCTGGCAGGAGCTGAATATACAATGTTGTAGAAGTCATCTTTGCTTCTTTGTTGCAGTTGTAGAGTTCCTGGAGGGTCCAGATGCAGTTTCTTTGGTAAGAAGGGGAAATAAAGGATGCAGAGGATTCCTGCTGGAGTCTAGCAATCTGAATCTGAAGAACCACCCAAGAGAGAGACCCTAAATAGCCCTGAATCAGGGATTGGTCAGCTAACAGGTAAGCACCTATCAGGTCTGACGTCACCTGCTGGCACTGGCCACTCAGATGCTCCCAGAGTGCACTGCCAACTTGGAATCCAAGAAGGCAAAACCCAGGGACACTCTGGAGGAGCGCTGAGCACCACCCCTGGGGTGGTGGTGGACAGATGAGTAGTCACTCCCTTTTCCTTTGTCCAGTTACACACCAGAGCAGGGACTGGGGGGGGGGGGGTCACTAAGCCGATGTAGACTGGATTATGCATGGAGGGCACCATCTGTACCGTTCAAAGCATTTCCAGAGGCTTTGGGAGGCTACCCCTTCCATGCCTGTAACACCTATTTCCAAGGGGAAGAGCATGTAACATCCCTCCCCCAAAGGAAATCCTTTGTTCTGCCTTCCTGGGCTTGAGCTGCTCAAACAAGCAACAGGAGGACAAAAACCTGTCTGTGAGGTGGCAGCAGCTGGGGCTGCCTGGAAAACATCAGAAGGCTATAATGGCAGTACTTGGGGTCCTCTAAGGAGGCCCCAGAGTGCATGGAATCATACAACCAATGCTTGCAAAAGCCTTGGGGTATGATTCCAACATGTTTGATACCAAACATGGCCATATTCGGAGTTACCATTGTGAAGCTGTTCATAGGTAGTGACCTATGTAGACTGCACGCGTAAAATGGTCCCCGCACTCACGAAGTCTGGAAAAATGGTCCTGGATTAAATGGGGGCATCTCTGCTAGTGCAGGGGTGCCCTCACACACAGGTACGCTGCACCCAGCCTTCAGGGATGGAAGGCCTGGTATATGGGTGACTTATAAGTGACCTGGTGCAGTGTAAGTGGCTGTGAAGGGGTGCATGCACCATTTCACAAAAGTTGCAATGGCAGTCCTGTGGAAGCCTTTGCATGGGCTCCCTATGGATGGCAAAAGAAATGCTGCAGCCCATAGGTATCCCCTGAACCCCGATGCTCTGGGTACCTAGGTACAATATACTAGAGACTTACAAAGGGTGACCAGTATGCCAATTTTGGGTGAAATACTGGGCTACCAGTATGCAGTGACAACATTTAGAGGAGAGAGAGAGCATACACACTGGGGTCCTGGTTAGCAGGATTCCAGTGACAGTCAAACACACTGACATCAGGCAGAAATTGGGGGGTAACATGCCAAAAAGAGGGTACTTTCCTACAGATACCCTGAGTATTCAACTTCTTAAACCAACAACCTACACTTGTCTTTGTCAAGAGTTGACCCAGAATTAAGATTTCCACCAGTTAGTAGTGCAGTGTTTCATTATGCACCTTAACCGTGTCACCAAAGACCAGAATGTCATCTCAGAGAAGATAACAAACTTGAGCCCTGCCAAAACACTTGGCATATGCCTTTAGAATACCCTGACCACTGAGGCTAAATCAAATGGTAGCTTAGGAAATTGGTACACTCCGTCCGTAGCAATAAAACTGTTAATGATCTTGAAGCTGGATATAGTCTTAGCTGGTTATAGACACTTCACAGTTGCTGTTTGGGAAAAAAACTTGATATTTGGAATGCGGAAACAGTCTTACACAATGTTCTGTTTGATAATACACACTTCCAAACAAACATCTGAGCATCCTATCAGATTGCTTGATGATGACAATAGGAGAGATCCACTCTGGGACCTGCACTATCTTGATCTTTCCATCTTGAACATCAATCCATCTTGAACTATCTGTTCTAGAATCATTATCTCTCTCTGATGGTCATAGGAACTCTTCTTGCGGCACACCTGAAAGTTACTGCACTTTTTCTCAGGATGATTTTATGTTGATACCCTTTAGCATTACCCAATGACCTGATCAATTGCCTTGGGATTAACAATGATGTGGAGTATCGATGTGCCCACTCCAAAATTGGCAGACCAGGCTCAGCTAGATAGACCTTGCCCACTGTTGAACTTAATGTTAGCAACCATTAAGCCATTCTCTCCTTTGCTCTCTCCTTGGTAACCTTTCATGTTGAATTCCGTGGCTCTAACACTTCTCCTGGTCAACTAAGATTAAACAAATCTTTGGGAATAGTGGTGTAAAACAGGACAAACAGATTCCACTGCCATCCTCTGCTACAAGTTAGTCATCACAAGCCAGACTGGCAGCATGGACCCAGGCAGTTAAAAGGAAGTAGTAGTTTAAGTATCCTGAGCTGGAGGTTCTGACCAAGGAGTTGGTAAGACACCATGGCACCTTGAACATCTAATGTGCCATCTCATGCCAAAGAGGCTCCAAAACAAACAAAACATGCAGAAGGAGATAACTTACACTTTAAGTACTGAATCAACCTAGCCACATGATGTTAAGAACATTTAAAAGAGATTCTAGACCTTGAAATTCTAGGTCCTTAATCGAGTTGACAAGCACTAATAGAAGTAGATGTGGTTGTTTAAAAAGTTGACTTGGTTGAAAATCATCATTGTGAAGAGTGACCAATGTAGTTTGTTCCACATATTCTCATTGATCCATGGATGTGTTGTCATAAGAGCTAACAACTCTTTAATAGTACTTCTGACATGTATTGAGATTGGAATACTGCAATCATAATGCTTTGTAATCTTGATGAGCAAGTGTTGATTACTCTGCCCAGTACCTTAAGAGGGATGCGCTACCAGAGTATGACTAATGTTACTTCTCATCATGCCACCTTTTTGTGATGGCAAGAGAGAACTGAAACTAAGGAAAAGAGAAAGCCATTAGACCTTAAAATGGTCTTAATAGAGCTGCACTTTCGGGTACTCTAATTCTGAACATCCACGTCTAACCCTGTTATTGTTAGAAATGGTTTTAACACAAATGCAGAGATGAACTATGGCTAATCCAGCTCTGACCATCTGTGTTTAGCCTTGCCCCTAATAATAATGAGTTTAGAGAGTTCTGAGTTCCCTTTTGATTATTTTATTTTTTAAGACAGATTTTTCAACCTTGTTTGAACACCGTCTAAACTGGTTGACTGTCTTATTTGCCAACTAAACAATTCTGTTTTATAAAAATATTCTTCGAACACTGATGAAATAAATTTTACTTGTATGTTACAAATGTGTATGATGAGTCATAAAATTCAGGAAGGGACAAGGGCTATGGGTCCCAGCACTCACTGTTGCAGCCAGAGGTAGGAGGCAAACAAAATACTCCCCTACCACTACAAAAGCGCTGCTGTTTGGGGGCATTTTGGACATTGCAGGACCGGAGAGGGACCTCAGGTTGCAGCACTCACCGTTGCAGCCAGAGGGAGGAGGCAAACACCCTCCCCATGTGCTATAAAAGTGCCAATGTCGCCCTGCTGCACGGGTCATGCCTTGGCAAAGACTGGACCAAGAGTGAGCTCATCTGTACCCAGAGGTTGGGCCAGGCCCCCCCCCCCCTTTGATTTTCTCCACAGAAGGTAACTGTACATTTTCCTTCTGCCAGCTCCAGCCTCAGATACTGTTATTTTGAAAAAGGTGGCGCACTTAGATGAGTTTCCACAATCGGGCATATTGTTGCTGACTAGGATGGGAAAAAAGAAAAGTACTGATGGCTCACCTGTCCATGCTGTTAATAGTACCTCCATTGACGGGATGTTAGAAAGGGCTGTGGGGGTGATCAGCACAGAAGTAGATTTTACAGAGAGAAGTCTCCCATTGAACTCAGGAGCTGTAGCTGATTTATCTACTGCTGTGAATTTAGTTTGGAGACAGACATCATACAGACCAGAAGTTTGGTGCCTCAGAATACCCCCAAGTTGAATGTAAAGCCTGAGAGGATAAGGTATTATACCAATTCGGTGGAGGCCGGTGCTGGAACTTGTGATCCTCAGGGTGAGCTCCTTATGGAAGGTTTTAGTTCTAATCTTAGAGTTGTTGTTGACCAAGCTAACTCCCTTAGTACACTGCCACTCAGTTTCTCTTTTGGGGTCTAGGGGACCCAGATCTGTGTGTAAGGATGTTGGAATCCTTACGGATGTTCATCCAACCTTGGTCCGTAGTCCCTCCATGAATGGTGTAAGTCAAGGGCTTGCAATGAGGGGTGCATCTGAGCTCTGTTCCCAGATGACTACGCCATCCCAGGGGCCTAGCTGTATTTCTACAAATACCATCTGAAACTCACAGCCAAGTAGACCCCGCCAAGCTGAGGTGGGGCGTGTGCAAAAGGGTGACAGGATAAACTGGGTCAACAATAGGATCAGTGAGTTCAGGCAAACTGGGATGGAGCTAGAACCAAATGTACCCCAGGTCTAGCACACAATCTTCCTCCTGCAGCCTGCCCTTATTTTGCTGTTTTCACTGGAGTATCTCCCTTACGTGACAATCGGTTGGAGTCTCATGCACAGCTGGTAAATAAGATTCTCGACTGGCTATTGTACCACAGGGGTTTGTAATTCCTTTTGGGATAGAACATTTTGCTAATAATGAGGGTTGGTTGGATTGGCCCCGGACCTGTGGAAGCTGAAGGCGATTGTTATTAACTTTATATCCCCACTACTGGTTCAGAGGCTTTTTGTTGGCAGATCAATCCCTAGCCATGTGAGGAGCATCATCTCTCTTTGCTATTTTTATAAGACTCACCAGGTATTAGCTCCAAATCATAACCATAAAATATCCAAGTTCTGAGAGGGTGGCCCCAACATTTTTCAAAACTACTGTTCTCATGATTTGGTTCTACAGCAGGAGCTATCAAGTTCCCATTTTAAGCATCCAAAGGATCTGTTCTTGGTGCCAGTTGTTAATCGTTTTGAGGTTCTGTCTCATGTCAACTGACCATCAGCAATGCCAATTTCTTCACCTTTAACAGTGCTCAACACTGGGTCAGTTTCTTTACCCGTGTCGGTCTCAGTGGAGATTAATGGTAATAGGAGCCATCTTTCCTTATTGAGCTGCATTGTAGTAGGCCTTAGGGGGAACATAACGGACCATGTTTGGTTCAATTTTATTTCTGCATTTGATATTATTGCCTTTTAGGAGACATGGGCCACCTCTCCACTTTCCTGCTCTGGATTTGCTTGTTACTCCAGTCCAGCTGTATCATATATTCAGGGCAGTGCTAGGCAAAGTCTCTTGTTGTGGTTTCAACTGAACCTTAATGTTAAAGTGACTGTGATTGACTCTGGCAGTTTGGCGTTTCAAGTTTTGTGTATTAAGGACAATTTGTGTGTCTGCCATTTTTATTTTATTAACTTTTATAATAATGACTTCACCACAGCTACTTGGGTGTATTTTAAGGAGTTATTTGCATTTTTAAGCAAACCTAAATCAGCACCTTTAATACAGCCAAAATTCATAATTTGTGGAGATTTTAATACTAAACTCATTAATTCTGAGGAGTTGGGTACCAAGGGTCCTGTCATTTTAGACACAATGAGTAAAAGCAGAGGGGTAGAGTTGAGAGTTTACCGAACAGAATCTGTTCTGGTAGACTTGATTTGTTTCTTGAATAGTGCAGCCCAACCTTACCCACTTACAGAGGGAATGGACGGGCTCCCACCATAGCCTATATTTCCATAACTAGAAATTTTCTTCCATGGGTTTTCTCAGAGCAATTACATGAAGACCTGAGGAGGGGAATCATTTTGCTCTTCAGGTGATTGGTTATGTTCCGATTAGTAAGAGAAAACCCCCAGCAGCTGCAATTGTGACTTCTAAACATTCTAGCAAAGGTTTGAGATTGGTGTGGTATCTCAAGGAACCTAGGGCAACGCTCTGTCTTTTGGTGAAAAATCTCCTGTCACTTTTCGGGGGGTGTCTGGCTGTGGAGAGTGGGAAAGTTCTCGCAGATTATTATAGTTCCTTATGTGTTAGTATTGGGAGACACCTGATGAAACCAATCACACCAACTCCAAAATGCCCAAGGTGGTTTGATGTTTTATATATGGTGGCAAACCATTGTTTGAGAAGGGTTCTTGCCTTGAATCCCATGGACACTGAGGAAGTTTGAGAAGTGAGGAAATCCTACGATCTCACCCTTAGGCATAGGAGGGATTTCCTACTTAGAAAGGATTGGGAGCAACTTGAGCTGTCCGCTTCGGGTAGCTGTAGTAAAGTATTTTGGGAAACAGTAAATAATATCCGAGCAAGAGATACCCTGTTTAACTCTCTGCTGTCTTGTAACATAATTGGTTTTGCTTGGGTACCACATTTTAACTTTATATACCAAATAGCTGAAGATGCGTCACTAACAAGCTTACTAAGAGACAGGTTGTATGATGTACCACCCTTGCAAATCACACTCCCGGAAGTTGAGGATGCAATCAACCATAGTCTTGTTGCTAATGCGCCAGGGCCTGATGGGGTCTCAATGGGACTGTTTAAATGTAAGACTGATCTATGAGGCCCCATGTTTGCAAATTTATTTAACAACTCCTTTTGCCATAAGATCCCAAAACCATGGACACTTTCAACCATTGTCCCTATCTTTAGAGAAGGGTATAGGAACATGCTTAACTGCTATTGTCTGATTTCTCTCATCGACAGCAAAGATTATAGGCAAGGTAACGTTCCAGAGAATTAGGGACTGGACTTGCCAAAATAATATCATAAATCCTATTTAATATGCTTTTTTTCAGGAAAGGGTACTGTGGTACAGTGTTTAAACTCTCAGTTGATAATGGGCTAATATACCCCCTGTACTTGGCATTTATGGATTGGTCCAATCTTTTGATTCCGTTAACAGGACTAAGCTTTGGTTGAAGTTGTTGGATAAGGGTGTGTTATGCCAATTAATTGTGTTTGACCAATGACTGTGTTTCACCACTGCGCGTATTAGTTGTTCAATGTTCATCAGTAGCACATTCTGTATTCAGTTTAGCTGCCTATTGGCTTTAACGTGTCATTAGACATTACATTTGATATTTAGGTTAGCTGCCTATTGGCTTTAACGTGACATTAGACATTACATTTGGTATTTAGGTTAGCTGCCTATTGGCTTTAACATGGCATTAGACATTACATTTTGTATTCAGTTTAGCTGGCTATTGGCTTTAACGTGGAGTTCAACATTGCAGTTGAGCTGTGTTTTTCCACATGATAGACCAAGCTGTGTTTTTCGTGATAAGAGAGCGTATATTTTGTGTTTTCCTTTCTACTCAGCCTTGGGAAGAGGAGAGGTTTAGGATATCTGGACAATCTCCAATGGCTTGTTTATTTCCTAACTCTGAGAGGAAGGGGCCTGTTAGAAGGCTTTTTACGGTGTCCCTGGGTAGCAGAAAGGGGGAATTTTCCAGGACTTCAGTCAGGAGCGGACGTCAGCTGCCTGACCTCCCGTTTGGGTGGAAAATCTCTTTCTCGCAGTTGAACAGGAGTCATCAACTTGCAGGCATAAGAAAGATGAAGCGGAGTGATAGCCCTACGGTGATGAAATTTTGACTTTTATTCTTTGCTTTGAAGTTATGCTATAGTATAATCACATGTATTTGCTGTGTAAATTGCAATTGAGAAGTACTTTGATATATTTTGCTTTCATTGCTGTGACTACTTTTAAACGTGTGCTTCCAACCTACTAATCTTGTCTCTCAGGAACCTCGTGGTGAAGTAATAATAATAAATGTCTTCTTTAAACTAAGAAGTGCATTCCAGAGAAGTTTTGTCAGCTCGGTCGTAAGATAAGGAAAGCAAAACAGGGTGTTGAAGACACTATTGTAAATTTCCTACATGTTTTGCATGAGAACCTATGAGCCGCAGTATGAGATGGTCTGGCAGGTGAAATTTATCTGAAACCTTCCCATTGCCTCGAGGAGTGCGCCAAGAGTGTATTTTGGCCCCCCTTGGTTTATTTTATGCCAATAACCTATGCCCTCATCTGATTGTACTTACGAATGACATGTCAAAAATTGCTAACACTCCAGTACTGGCGGTACTTTACACCAATGATGCTGTTTATCTGGATAGGACTCTAAGAGCCTTACGTAGCTTAGTTCAATCATTTGTTTCATAAATGGGCATGCTTGATTTGACAACAAATTTTGGGAAGTACAGCATAATGGTGTGCGGCCCAGGTAAGAGAAGTATGGCATCTATGACCGGGTCAGTCCCTGAGTTGTGTGAATAACTTTTGTTATCTCGGGGACACTTATAGCCAGGGAGGGCCTTGACAACCCCAGCTTAATATTTCATTTATGAAACTCAGTAGGGCAGCTGGTACCATTCTGAATCTCTTATGTCTAGCTTTAGGGGCTCAGTTCTTCCCTTCTTAAGAATCTATAAACAGCATTGTATCCCAGTGGCTCTACACAGAGTGGGGATTTTGGGGATACCATAATACAGCTGCTGTTCAGACCGAAGAAAATTGGATCTGTAGATGTCATCTTGTTCTCCCTCCATCTAGCTCCCATTTCATTCTACACTCAGAGCTGAACTTTGCGTATGTTTTGTACAGGATTAGGTTGGCCCCTTTACTGTTCTGAGTTAGTGTTTGGGAAAACCTTGAAACTGGACTCTCAATGAAATAGGTTTGCCAGATGTATTTTTTGCGCCACATTCCATAGTTAATTTGGTTATTGGTTAAAGGCAGATTTAGAGATTTCTCCCTCAACCAACAATGGGATCTAGAATTTTATAAATGTTCAGTAAAGGACTACATTGTGACCTTAGCATCACCAGAGCCAGCGTCTATCTTGCCCTGGAACTTGTTAACACGCGGAGAAACCTATGCTAGCACCTCAGATCAGATAGTAGGTTTCACGCATCATGTTGATTGGACCGAACCGACATTGTACAGAGGGGATGTCAATTGCATGATGCCATAATCATCACAACAATATAAATCAATACTATCTATATTCTCATATTACTTCAATAACCACACAAAGTTTAATAAAAAGGTTAATTTTGTTTCTTATATTATCAACGCTAGAGTCATGAAAATAATTCTCAAGCACAAATGATACATATAGAGAGTCAACAAAGACTGATTAGAACGCCTCATATATCAGAGTTTAATCAAAGCAAATAAGCAATTCAATAATTATAACGCAAGAACATAGCACCAAGATCTGTGCTAAAGTAATCAAATACATCAGAACAAATGATAAAACATCAATCGCAATTTAAGAGCATAGGAAGAAAAACATTTCCCTCACTAACCACTAATTAGCATCAACATGTTGGGCTTCATGTAAAAGTTTTAGTAACACAAATTTAGAAAAAACATCTAAATCGGATTATGTCAAAAATCATTAGCAGCGGTTGAAATTAGTGAGTTGCACTTGGTACCTGAAAAACAAAAACACATAACAAGTACAATTTATACATGACCCAATGCCCTACTAAATCAGCAAGTTTGTCTGCTTCATCAGTGGGACACCCTCAGTAATCGCCTTCAGAATGCAGGATACAGAATGGGACAGGGTAATGGTTTGATTTTGGACCATAAGCTACACTAAACCATTAAAATATTTAACATAAACTACCAAAAGATCTGTCATAGTGACAAACCTAAAATCAACCCAAAAGACTCTCTCTGACTCTCAGTAAGACTGACTCTCAGAGACGCAAGAATAACTCTCCAACCTCCCCAAAGATGACTGCTCTGAACTCGAGAAGTGGTGACCAAACATTAAATTAAAACTAACAAATGAAAATGATTGTACAAAACATAAGGGGAGCAAAATATCACCAATTAGAATAAAAACGGAAGCCTAAGAATTATACATTTAAACATCATTCGTAATTTCATTGGTTGTCAAATCCCTAAACTAATAAATTTGTATCCTAGACTTCCTTCTCTTCCGTCTCGTCTGTGGATCCTTTGTTTCCCCCTCATCAAGAACTTGTGCTCAGGATATGCAATTTAACATTGTTTCATTCATTTCCACCCTCGAGGAAAAAACACACGCTAGTAACATTCCTCTAACAATGAGAACATTAAGACTTTGGACATCAGTTGAAACATTTCATTAATTATATCATCCAACAACCTTGTATAAGCTTATGTTTTATTCCTGTAGATGTAACTGAATGCACTAGAGACCATATGTGCAGAATAAATTAAAATAATTCTATTCATGCTAAGTTAACACAGGCATATAGAAGATGTTGGCCATTTCATAAAACACTTGTTTTCATTAGTACATTGATTAATCAAAGTTAAATTGCACATTAGTCTATAAAATGACTATATTATCAAATCTAAATTTTTATCAATAAAATCTCTGATTTCACAAACTCAACAGCTGGGAAAGATCTTTGCTGTTTCGTTTCAAGGAAGTTACTGTGTGTATATTTTTGTGTTTTCAAATAAATTATTAACCTTGGGGAACCAGTACACCCACCTGCCCTTACAATGTGGCCTCTGCACTGCTGCACTTTTTTTTTAGTTTTTAAAAAAAAAAATCTATAGACTCTATTTTGTCCTCTTTCTTAAACTGATGTTAAAATGTTAATGTTTTAGGAAGGGTAATGAAGTCTTATTGCACTTGGAGCAACTCGGTAGCTTGGATGTTTGCTTTAGAATTTGCTCCATTTTTAAATCCGTGGTTAAGTATAGAACATCAGTGGAAAGTCTTTAATCCTTTTGTTGATGATGTGTATTTTTCTGTATGAATAGATAGTTTGCTTGGGCTGGGTATTTGCTGACTTTGGGCCTTGTGTGTGCTCATGGTTCTTAAATGTGTTTATGGAGAGACATTTTAATTCACTACTACTTTAACCTCTGTTTAAAAGAATTTGTTTGTATAGGTTTTTACCTCTTATGTTTGATGCTACCAAATAACAAATGTTTGTTTGATTCATAAAATTCTAAAAGTATGATCAAGGCTCCACAAACACGTGCCCATATGGTGAAATGCTGCCTTACACATTGAGACAGACTGTTATATGGTTGACCCTATGAATTCATTGCATAGGGCTGCTAGTGATAAACAGGATTAAACATTTAATACCCTTCAAAAGGATTTGGGACTTTGAACTCACCAAATCTGGCAATACCTACAACTGAACAGATGCCTACACAGTGTCCATTGAACAAAACCCCTCATGGGAAGTACTGTGCAAAATTTCTGAGAATTTGGGGACACAGTAAAGGGGTAATGACAGGACTATATAGTACGTTAGTACACCAACATTGTTCTAAACCCAGTAGTGGTCACTTAAAGATCAAATGGCAAACATACTTGAACCAGGACTAAAAGAGCAAAGGCTGAAAGCCTCAAATTGCATGACTTGGGTCTCTGTGAAGCCTGACTGAAATGTAGTCACTTATCCGGAATATCCAGGACTGATACTGGACTCTCAAAACTGAACAAAGCAAGGCTATCCATGAATCTAGGCTGTTGGTGAAGCCAACAGAATGACTGTGACCTAATGCATGTTCGATGGAAATGCCGGTCTCTACAAGCTGGGTGTTTCTCTATTTGGTACACTCTAAAGGTTCTACAGAGTTTCCACTAGTTCAGTCTGATAGAGCAGCACTCCTACATAATATGTCAGACTTCATAGGCAAGGCATCACCTCACCTCACAACACAACACTGGCTGTCACAAAAGTATGCATATTGAGACTGGTGCTCCCCTTCCACGCAAACACACAAAGAAAGGATGATTGACATGTACAAGATTGCATCTTATAAAAAAATGATATTGTGTCTACAAGATAGAATGTCACTCCAATCCTTTCTAAATCCAGAGCAGCCCTTGAATGCTGTAACAAGGTTTCCACCCTTGTCCTTTATTTTCTCAATCTTACTCTTCCACCTCAAAGCCAACAAGAAGAGTACTGCAGGGGTCGTAGGTTAACTAGGACCTCATTCAACAACTGCCCCACATCCCTTATTCATGTTTACAATAGATGTGGAGACATTGTCAATGATAGATACCCTTTGCCGCAAACACAAGCAGGACATGACCGCAATATTGACCTTGTAATGTTGAACTAGTGCTAACCTCCCCCCAAATCCCTGCTGTTCCAGGATAGGCCCTGGATTGGATTAGAAAGGGCTATTTCAAAGAAAAAACCCTACCCAATGACAGAGTATTTAGAGACCTTCGAGACCGATGGGTTCCTTTCAATAGCTGCATGTGTACATCTATATGAAAGTCCAATTTCAATTAATTCAGAAATGTTATTACTTATGGCAACTTATATGCCATATGCCTGAGTTTTCTTTGTTGAAGAAGGCAATAAAGGATTACAACACAAAATGTTATGTCATCCACGTATGCTGCAAGTGTGTATTTGTTAGTGTCAAACACAATTTGTCATTCTTCTAAGGGACAACAGCAGCAGCAGCTCAAGGGGCAGCATAAAAAGAGAGGATAATGGGCAGCCTTGCCTTCATGTAGGTCCAAATATTTTGATGATGTTATTTTTAACAGTAGCGTTCAGCCTATGATAGAGCGATGTTAATTAACCTATGTAACCTTCTATGAGATTAGCTTTGGAAGAAGAAACTCCCACGACCCCCGCAACTATTTTTTAAAGGCATTCTTGAAGTTTAGTGTTAGCATAGCTTTAAAAAACCTATGGATTTTGCTGCAGACAGGACATGACCGATAAGTCTCTGGCCAGAACATGACAGAGAAGCCTCTGGATATCTCTGCAGTCAGAATATGACCAAGAACCCTCGTATTATCACTGGCGAGAAACCTTTTATTGAAGCTGTGTAATACTCATTACTTTTTGTAGTCTCCTAGTTCTTTTTTTTTTTCTTAATTTTGCAAAGCGAATTTAGTAATGAAATGTAATGAGAACTAGCAGTATGAAGGAGATCTGTTCTCTTTTGCACTAAGGATTATCGAAACCTCTACAACTGTACCTGTCACCTTCCAGCCTCAGAAAATTTCAGAAAGAGTCTTTCCAAACATGAGCAAAGAGTGTCACTAAAAACCTTAGAAAAGAAACTGCACATGCCTTTGAGCTGGGGGTCTTCCCTAATAAAAAGTGATTGGATTTTCTTCTGGATTTATTCCTTAGTAAAGGGAGACACAGGCCTTGTGCATAAGTAAGGTTACTCAAAAATCTAGAAGCCAGGACTGGACACCAGATTCTCTCAACTGCTCATGCAGGGGGGCATTCCCTTCCAACAATGTTTTTTTTTTTTTCCCTTTTCCTAAACTTCACTGATGAAAATAAAATTGATTAATTAGCACCTTTTGACCGTACACTTACAGCCATCATCATAAACATTGCATACGAGAGAGCAGAAATCGATTCAAGAATAACTGGTGATTTTTCCGGAACTCCAGAACATACAAGATTCTGATTCAACACCAATACAACTTCAGACCTTAGGATCTTGGCACAAGGTACTAGATACAATCTGTCACAAAACACAATGGCAATCTTTCAGTTCATGTATAAAGAGTTCAGATCGCTACAACAAAAGAGTCCAGATCGCTGGGCCTCAGTGGGAGGATTCAATGCTCCAACAATGTTCAAAATCCATAATGTGCTCACGCCTTCAAGGAATAAGTTTTGAAATATTGCTAGACTATGTATTAGTGTGCATTAAACTGAGAGTAAAGTACTTAGCCTTGATAGTACTTGAAATGAAATCTGAAGACGGCAGGAAACTCAATGCAAGAAGCTCAAGAAGAGGCAGAATTGTAGCCCATGGAGGAAGACACTGGAAGAGTCATAGATGCCAGAATAATGGAAGCATCAGAAAAGTTCAGAAGACTAGAATGTTGGAAGCTCTGGGCTACTCAGGAATGAGCACAGGGAAGAGACTTGTGCAGGACTGTAACCCTGGAAGGTGAGTGCAGAAACAAAGCTTGTGCATACCCAGAACATGTTTGAGGCCAAGTACCAATGCAAGTTTAGAGGGGGTATACGTATAGGGAGCCAAGATTGTTCTGGAATTGCATGTATACCATATCAAGCCGTTGAATATTCCAATTAACCTGGGGAAAATCATGTGTTACATAACAGACATGAGGCCTAGCAAGTTCAAACAGTAATTGACAACAATAACAAGTACAACGGAACACCATGTGCATTTTGGTACAATTCAGGAGTTCCCAGTGGAAACGTGACTATCCCCAATAGCCATGATATCTGCACTTGCAAACTAGATAAAACTTGCAGAGCAACTAAACAGGAGAGTCAAGGGTTTAGGCTTCCTGGAGGGAAGAAGCCATTGAGAGCTTGGAGCTGGACGGTGCCACAAGGGAAGCATGACTGGGAGTACTCAGGGCAGGGAGGCGCCACAGTGGAAGAGTGACATGAGCCCTGCCAGTAAAACCCACCACACATAGGGCACAAGATGGAGCTGTGGCAGACTGTTGGGTGCGGCCTAACAAGATCGCCGCTCAAACGTTGTAAGCCCGAGTTTCGTAGCCCCTGTGAATTATCCTTCACCATCCTCCCCGTAGACACCTTTGATTGCACACTCCAATATGTGCCCCTAAAGTTTGACAACCTGCAACAGGGGTTTAGAAGCCGAGGAGCGGAGCTAAGCGCCTTGCCATGCTGAGGTTGCTTTCAAGTTGAGCTGTCGCATGTTAATATGGCTTGCCTGAGGGGAACTACCTGAGAGCAACAGCAGCGCTGGGACGCTGACTGAAGCGAGCAGCAATCCAGTCGTGGAGAATATATGCTGTAGAGTCCGCACGTTGAGGATGGGCCCCATGGTGGTCAGAAATGGTGGGCGGTGAAGAGCGGAGAGGCAAGACATGATGTAGCTTGTGTGGGCGCCACAGGACGGCCTGGCCCCGACTGGAGCTGACCGAAGGGTGGCTGCTGTGGCACCTGGGTGAAGTGCTGTGCCCCAATGTGGCATTTAGAACTGTGCTGCGGCATGCCGTCTTTGCTGGATTGCCTGTGGCCGACATGGTTGAGACCAGTGCGTGCACACATACAGCGATAGCAAGAGGGCCTTGCAATTCATGGTCTGACGAATGTTGCCAGCCCGTTGTAAAATAGTAAGCACTGAGGAAACAGAGAGGTGTCAGCGAGCCTGATTGGGACCCTGCAAGCAGCCAGGTCCCTGCGGGACATTGCACAGGTACAAGGGGCTTGTAATTGGCAGCCTGGGGCCCTGGGTGTGGGGAGCCGGGGTCAAACAGCGTGGTCCCCGCCAGTTCCTGATTGGAGATGTGCCCCACTGAATGGGCAGGGCCGGTAGACCGGTGAGGCCTGCCCTGGTGACCTATAGCTCCTGAAAGAATGGTGAGGGGGACCCATTGTAATGGGCACCTAAGAGGAGTGGATCCTGCCTCAGAGGAGTTTGGCCATGGCTGGGACCCCAACTGTTAAACGGACATCTTGTGTGGTTTGTACCGCCCTGGGTGGCTTGGCTTTGGGTGCCTGCTGGGACTGGAGTACTGCTGGAGGTGGCTCAGGACACGGAGATGCATTGTGGGAACTTGGGGCACAGATTGTGATATGGATTATTGGGCCCATTGGAGAACCTACCCTGACGGGGATGATACTGCCTGTAGTCTGGTTTAGTCTCAATGTGAGACTGATCACTGGGGGCAGCCAGGTAAGAGTGCCAGGTTGTGAGGAAAGAGAGCTTGGTGGTAAGCAGGTGAGGCCTGCAGACCTTCTGTGCTGCACCCCCTGAGGCCTATCATGGGTGAAGACAAGGATCCTAAGAGTCAACAGAGTAACACCATTACTCAGTACGCTTTGCCAAAGGGCCTGCTGTAGCACAGCACATGCCAGATGGGGCCCCTGGCACCCAGCCCGGAGGAGGAGCCATAGAAAGTGGCATTGTTGGAAGTGATTCAAGGATCTTGCAACGCCTTGGAGGGAAAGATCAATACGTTGGCGATTAAGGTTGACCTCTTGTGCATGGACCTGCAGAATATATTGGAGAGGGTGTCTGTTGTAGAGCAATCAATCTGCAGCCTGGGCCAGGATGAGGCCACCCCGAAGATCAGGTTGTATGACTCACAGCAATTGCAAAGCTGTTGAAGGATAGGGCAGAGGATGGGGCAGGTCCCACCGTAACACTGTCCACCTAGTGGGGTTCCTTGGATGAGCAGATGGAATGTGCTGGATTGCCCTGCCCCCGAGTGGTGAGGAGGAGGGTGTTGCTCTGACTCCCCTGGAGATGGTTGTGACTCCATCTGAGTGAGACTTTTAGGTACTACCTGCAAGGGGTGATTGATCATGAACCTGATGTATAAGTATGTCATGCAAGTGGGCGGAGGGCACTGTTGCTGCTCACTATGGGACCCACAGACTTATGGTAATGGAGTATTAGTCATTGAACATACCCTAAGAACACTGTATTGCATTGTTTTCTTTGAACTCTACAGGAGTACATTAGGGCTTTTTAGGACAGCTGGAATGAGACCTGGTGTGAGTCCCTGCCTCTACCGGGTGGGGATTGCGCAGACCTGACTCGCTCCTTCGCAATGGGGGATTATCTTAGTTTGTCTGTGTGAGGGATGGGGCTCTAGTCTTGTAGGTAGAGCACCAGGCAGTTTGGTCACAGTGGGGTGGGGTTAGGGCATCTGTGCAGTATCAGCACAGGATGGTGCGCACCCAAATGTCGGATGTTCTTTCTTGTCAAAGGATTGACTGGAGTGGACTGGGAAGGGTTTGAGGGTGTTTGTTTCAGGGGTATTTCATTAATGTTTTGATGCAATTTTTGTTGTTGGAATTACACATTGCCACACTGCAGGAAAGGCGAGGTATCACCTGTGTTGAGGAAGTTGGTCTCAAGGGGTAAGGGACATCCAGGTTCTTTTAATCGGCGCGATGTGGACCTATAAGATTGTCACAAGGAATATCAGAACGTTATGTGAAAAGGCATACCTGTGTTGCTCTGGAGGGAATATAGTTTGCCTGCAGGAAGTGCACCTTATGGAGGAGGAAGCGGGTATTTTTAAGAAAACGTGGAAGAGTCAATTAATATCCTCCACATATTCCTCTTATGATCGGGGGTGGTGGTCTTGTTGGCTCCTGGGATCCTATTTAGATTGATCTACTCCGAGGCGGACCCATCTGGGTGGTATGTATTGGTGCAGGGAGCGCTGGGTGGTGCGGATAGAACTATTTTGAATGTTTATGCCCCCAACATGGATGATAGAGAGTTCTTTCAGCACCTACAGGTGCTGGTGATGGGTTATATGGCTGAAGGACTGTTGCAGGTGGGGACTTCAACCTTGTGCTGGACACAGATATGGACAGACAGCTTCCCATGCCCTAACCAAACTTGCTATGTGAGCAAACGCTAGCGTAGGTAATGCGCAACCTAGAGTGTGAGGACATCTGTAGGGAGTTTTACCCGGCCAAAAGAGAGTATTCTTGCTACTCTGCCGCTCATGGCACTTAGCCTGTTAGATCGAGCCCTGGGAACAGTTGACATACAGGCTGACATGCAGGCAGCCACCTACTTAGGCAGGTATTTATTGGATCACTCCCCTCTCCTGTTGGAAGGGGAAAGAACAGGGTACCAGGAAGGACAGACAAATTGGTAACTGTAGATATGCCCTGCTGGATTCACCATTCAGGCAGAGGATCGGAGAAAAGATCATGGAGTATCTGGCAGGTAACTGGGGTTCCACGCCTAGTAGGGGTACTGAATGGGAGGTGCTGAAGGCAGTTACTAGGGGGGAGTGTCTTGGTAAGGTGTGTGGACTCCAGTGGCAATTGCAGAGCAAGCTTGTGGACGTAGAGCTCAGCTTGACAAAGGTTCAGCGAGGGGAGCTGGATGTCCTGTAGGTGAGGGAATCAATTGTGGCCCTTTGGAGATATTTAGGTGACACATGGGATAGGCTTGACAGATTCACACAGCAGGAATATAGGCAATGGCTGCACCAGGAGGGAGATAAGCCTGGTAAATTGCTGGCCTAGTTGCTCAAGCATGAGGTCAATAGAACCCATAGAGTAGCGCTCAGGCAACGGGATGTGACCATAGCTACTTCCCAACGAGTCATTAATGACCCCATAGGGGAGCAGCTGCCTGAATTGTATGGCGGTAGAATGGAGCCTGAAACTGCAGTGGTGAAAAGGTATCTGGACTATGTGGAGTTGCTTGCACTGACTCCCTTGCATAGGGAGGAATTTGAGGTCAACACCATGGAAGAGTTGTGGGAGTCAGTGGGAAAAATGAACAGGGGGAAGGCACCGGGTGGTGTTGGCTTCCCAGTGTAATTTTATTTAGCTTATATAGCACAGTTGACAGAGCTGTAGCTTAAGGTATTTTGCAAGGTGAGTACTGGGGAGATATTGCCACCATCCCTCCAAGAGAGTATGATATGTATGGTCCCAAAGCCAGTATGTGAGGTTTTGCAGCCGTCCTCCTATAGAACTCTTACCATGCTCAATGTAGATACCAAGGTACTGTGTAAGGTCCTGGTGGTACATTGAGTGGTGTGGTGGGCTCCCTGGTCCATAAGGACTAACGCTGCCTTATACCTGGGTATAGCATGGTGCTTCATCAGCAACGGCTAGCCCATGTGATACATTTTCTGCACATGAGAGAAGAAAAACAGGCCTTGGCGTCGGTGGATCTCACTAAAGCGTTTGACACACTGGAGTGCTCTTATTTGCTGCAGATTCTTTGGTGGATGGGATCTGGCCTCCACTTTTGCAAGTGAGTGTGACTACTGTACACAGCCCCTAAGGTTGAGGTGCAGAGGGGCAGAATAGTTTCTCATGCATGGAAGGTGAGGAGGGGGACGTGACAGGGCTGCCCCTTTCTCTGATTCTTTTCACACTGGTGCTCAAGCCTCTGGCTTCACGGCTTAGAAGTGAACTGGGGGGGGGGCTATGTTATAGCAGTGAGGGATTCTACACACCTTATATCTCTGTATGCCATTGACATTTTGTTTTACTTGCAGCATCCCTCTGAGACAGTAACACTTTTGCTGACATGTATGGAGGAATTTGGATTGGTAGCTGGACTGCATGCTAACAGGTGAATTTCATTGCTTTTCCCAGTGGGGCGCTGCAGGAGACATCGGAGTGGGAATCTAGTCCAGCTGGACCAGCGATGGGAGACTAAAATGTCCTGATACCTCATCATTATGGTGGGATGTACTCTGGATAGTCAGCGTCAATATGATATTGGCCTGCTGCTGAGTGGATTGACCAAATCTGTTCAATTCTGGAACACCCTGCCGCTTTCTATGGTGGAGAGAATCTCAGTAGTGAAGATGGTGTTCCCTCCCGATGTCTCTATACAGTTCAAATTGCACTTTATACCCTGCCGTGTAGCTTGTTTAAGACCCTTGACAGTCGCATGATGTCATTGGTGTGGGCTGGGAAGAGGAGTTAAGCCGCCCTGCTACTGCTTAAGCAGGACCCACTGGAGGGCAATATGGGCCTCCCTGATCTGGAACTTTATTATTATGCCTCTAAATTGCAGCATGTGCCACACCGGGTGGCTGAAGAGGAGAACTGGGAATAGAGACCAGTGAGGCACTTATGGCACCCATTCATTATTAGTGCAGCATATGTGTGGTTCATGTACGCAGCACGACGCTCCCTACTTGATCAGGCAGATGGCAGAGGTGTGGGAGCGAATGGTCACCAGGATTTTGAAGCTGTCACTTTTTACTAGGGACCTTTTCATCTGTGCACTGCTGCCCTTTCACCATATTATTAGTGAAATATGTCTGTGCTGAGATGGAGGGAAGGGAGGAGAGGGTGTGAGACACCAGGTGATCACCACCCTGGAGAGAAGTTCCTCACTTTTGCAGAGGCATGGGAGGCCTTTGCAGTGGGAGGGGTCAGTTCTTGCAATACGCCAAACTAGCAAGCATGGCACAGGAAATCTGGACAGACTTCCCAAACACACCCCTACAAACGGAAACACTACACCTCATGTTGACAGCCAGGGCAGTGAGACATATGGTGGTGCATCTGTACAAAAGAAAATTTGGATTGATTCAGGCAGCTGACATTACCCCAGACTTATTCGGAGTGGAGTGCGACATGTGAATTTGTGAAATTGGTTTCATGCAATGCTAGATTTAAATTGATGCATTTCAATTATGTCCTCACATGTATTTAGCACCAGTTACGCTTAGCATGATGTATGGTTATAAGAGTGCAGACTGTCCCAGGTGTTGGGGAGAGACAGCCTCCTTCCTGCATATGGCCTGGACATGCCTGAGGGTGCATGCCTATTGGATAACAGTGATCATACAATTGTGGACGGTGACTTTGCTGCCAATTGAGGAATCGCCTCAGGTGTGTCTACTTGGTATTGTTAAAGAACCCAAAGGGGGCAAAATGCATTGGAGATTCCTACAGCTGGCTTTAGTACTGGCTAAGAGATGGGTAGCCATGGGATAGTTGGGCACAAGAGCCCCTTCCCTTTCTTTATCGTATAAAGACGTAGTGGAGTGGGCACTAGTGGAGGAGGCGTATATGAAACAAAACCGTCAAGATGAAAAATTTAAGGAGGATTTAGAAACCTGGCCTGCTCTGCTGGAGAACATGCACATGGGAATGGGTGTGAACAGCGAAGAGAGCGCACAATCACAGGGAACAGAACATGCTGCCACACAGGAGCAGCAGTCGTAAGATACTAGGGGAGATGTAGCTGCATTGGGGTTGGAGTGAGTTATGGGCTGTTGGGGAGCCACCTACTATGTCATGTATATAGGGGTTTAGATGTTTCCATGTTTGTGGACTAATGCAGTATTACTTACAGCATCTGCCTTGGGAGAGTATTGGGATCGAGACTGCAAGGTGGGAAATGGGGTTTGAAGCTTTTAAACATGCAATGAAGGCAGTGTGTACACTGAGCAACTCTACTGTCAGTTGTAGTTCTCCTTGTTCTTCTCTTGATTGGAGATGTTGTACCTACATTGCATAGGTTTGCTTTTATATGTGACCCTGGTACTGGGCCTGCTTTTTCACAAATAACCAATGATAAGAACTGAAAAAAGGTAGAATGTCAGCAGTCAACAAAATGGAAAAGTCATTAAGAACCATCTGACAAAGTCAGAAAAACAGCCAGATTATTCAAGTTATCACTAAACATGCACAGCTCCGAATCGCAGAGCACACTGGATGATTGCAGAAGGGCAACACTCACAGCAAGAGACCATTCACCACCTATAAATTCACCTAATGCAATTCAGTTAGGTCCAAAGCCCCAAAGTGACAATGATCAGACAGGGACGGAATGAAGCAGGAAAACTCCATGAAGGCCATTGAGTCAACCTGGTGAGTCCAAAACTAGGGTAGTGAATCCGGCACGTGTACCCAGCAAACCGAAACACATAAAAAGTAGAGGCGCTGGGGAATACAGTATGGGTTTCTTCCTCTAACTTGGATATTGGAGTATCCTGCATGGCTTCCTCCTGGGGATCAACATTTATCTATGATGGTTCGATTGATGAACCTCACATCGTTGCCCCTGTGGACCAAAGTGTGGGCAGTAACCTTTGAAAGAAATTCAGTGAAATCTGGAGGCATGGCAATTTTATTTGCATCATTTTGGCAATTTGTGCGCTCACATAGTAGCATGAGTACTTTGTTTTCTTGCAGTATGTATATATATTTAGGTACACACTACCCGAGGACAAATATAATACAGTTTATTATACAGAGGATTTCTCTGCCTAGCTGATTAGCTCAAGAATCTGGGATAAGCATAAAGCAGTGGTTCCCAACGTTTCGACTCCTTAGGGCCCCCACTGAATTACTACTGAAAGCTGTGGACCCCCAAGCAATTTGTACGATTTAAATATCAAACATTAAAACAATAATTCGAAAAAAAATACACAAACAAGAACACATCCAAATACTCTACTTACTAAAGATATAATTATTTTATATTGAAAAAAGTATGCAAACATTGAAACATTTTAATGGGAAGGTTGGTGCTGCGTCTTGGTGACTAACTTTTCAATGAGTGGTTTTATTTAGGAAAGCTGAATCCTCAGGCCAGATTACACATTTCCCAAGTGATTTCTAGTTTTAATTTTATAGGTACACAAGATCTGAGAAAGCTTTTTCACAAACATATATGGTGGGGAAAGGAGGTAAAACCATAAGGGCCTCTCATTTCTCCATGGCATCTCTGTCACATGCAATTCATTTGTTTTATAGCACCTCTCATACCACTGAAAGGTGTTGGAGCAGTTTACAGGAGACTACAAGATGTAGGATTCACTTGGCATTCACACTGATAGGTATTTTCTATGAGTGCTCGGTCTGGAGAAGCATAGTCTCAGGATTCAGAACATAACACAGTGGTTAGCGTTGACTTTAAGGATACAAATGTATTTCTACACAACATTTTTAAGCAGCATAAGGATAATGAAAGAGTGGGGAAAAACATAACTTTCTAATTTGTGTCATGCAATTTGCATGCAGCTCTTTGATGACAGTTCATAGCTCACTGTGCTAGATTACCACTGTAACTTATGAACTGCACAGTAACAAAAGAATCTCTGTGACAAAAGCAGTAACCCACTGTGTTATACACATAAAATACTGTTCTTTGCATGATAAAAAATCTTTGCTGCAGGCATTTTAACCATCAGTGCTACCTTAGACAAGTCTAAATTACCACTAGACAAAACTCCAAACTCTCTCCAGCAGGTACGTTAATCACCAGAGTTATCTTGACACTTTTATTTTTGCCCAAATGCTGCTGGATATGCAAGGTATTTTGCAGTGCTTTTAAAACTGCTACACAAAGGAAGTAATAAATATAAAAAACGTGCATGTGTTTTTTTCAGAGGCCCCAGTTGGAGAAGTGCCTTCCTGCTGGCCCATGCCTGCGTACCCCCTGGGAATGTGGCACAGACCCCCTGGGGGGCCACAGACTACAGGTTGGGAACTACTGGCATAAATTATTTTTTATTGCTGATGGGTCCTAGTGGGATGACATGGGGTCAAAAATATGGTGAACAACTTGTTTGTTAGAAATACCAACTACGTCTTTGGGCATGCCCAAAAGAGGTAAAGTAAGGAAATTGAAGTTTGTTTTAGAGCTGAGCAACTAGCATCCATGTCAATAAAACAGGTGGTATGCTTACCCTTAATGAAGTAATCTAACTAGCACTCTTTTTATCTACTGGGATTAGGGTATTCACGGCAGAGTCAGAACTTCTTGAGCTGTTTTAAAACTCAGGATAAGACTTTTGGGTAATTTGATGAATTTCAGGATAGTTTGAGAGATCTTATATGCTAGATGTAGTATTGTGACTTTCTTGGTTCCAGTACCCTAGCTTGCCACAAGCGAAACATGAACCTCCCACTCCTAGGACCTTTCCCCTGCCTTTCTAACTCCCTCCTCTAGCTCTACTGCAACCCAGTCATCCCTTTCCATGCACTGTTTGTTACCTCTTTTGCGGGACTCCATTTCCTGTTCCCTTGACTGTTCTGTGCATGTTTTGCATTTTTAACGGCATTAAATTCCAGTCTGCGTTCTATTTCTTTCTTTCCTGCATGGCCACACAGTGGTTGGTGACTGTCTCTAAATCATCTGACGTCTTTCATTACAATCTGATACAGGTGGTCATCAACTGCCTTCTAATATTCTGTAACATTCTTTGGATCTTGGAGAGCACTTACAGCTTCCTGAGCTATTTCCTTCGAATGGGCTATGTCCGAGTACCTTTCAAACACATCCCTAAGTCTATCCAAATAGATAGCTTGTGCTTTACCCTTATTTTGTTTTACAGTTCAAGATCTTAGTCTATTGAGTTTTCACACATCTGCAATTGCATTCAACAACACATCCTTTGCCACTCCCCATGCACCTTTGTTGCCAGAATCAACCTTTGGCCATGCTGATTTCTCCACCAACATGTCACTTCACTTGTTGGTCTATATCCTTCAAACTCACTCTAGCTTCTCTTGGAACTGAATGGGGTTTTCTCTAGTGTTGGGGAAATGTTTCTTAATGCCCATCAAATCAGGGGATGCCCAAGAAATGTGGACCACAATTATTTTCCAGGTGCCAGGCAGTCCCTTAAGAGAAGAAGAGCAGGAGTGGAAGAGTCTTCATTGTCAGTGTCACTTGAGTTGGGAGACAGAAAATACCCCCTAGACAATTGTTTGGTGATTTATCTTAACTTTCTAAGGTAATGGAAGGGCTACATACTTGGTGGTTAATATGTCCTTAAGCAGATCGTACTCGTGCCTTGGACCGATCCACAGTAATGAGTCATCCTCCTGTCTGGAGGGTCGCAACCCTATTACCAGGCATTTTACTATCAGCCAGTCATATCTTAGCACTCTTGTGTGTTACCTTCTTGTGCTCCAGTTGCTGTCGATCAAGCAGGTCCTACTCTGTTTCCAAGTGCATCAGCCGCTGCACCCCGATCCCCTTTGTCCGGCAGGGACAACATATCCAACAGATCTTATATTTCATGTCCTCAATCTATTTCTCATTTTCTTGTAGTTCAGTTATATAATGGAATAAATATGTAGGAGGCAGAGTAGTCAGAGCAGAATCTCAAACTCTGTCTCTAAGGTGACAAATTTGGTACCCTAGTTTTTGCTTGAGATTCATGCTTACGCTTGTGTGCCCCCTAATGCCATTGCAGGAAGAGTGGCAGTTGCTTGCTTCCATTTTATGTTTGGGATCCTTCAGTTTGTTCTGGAGGTTTGTTAATATTTCTGTATCAAGGAGACCAGGCAGGTCGCTCCCCTCACCGCCACGCAGCCCCTGTGTGACCGCTGACCGCTGCTCCTTACCTGTGTCCTTTTTCGCTATCCTCACCTTCTTTTGCCCAGTCTGGTCCTGTTTCTGGGTCCCTGCACCCAGCGTCTCCCCCTGTTTCCCGCCGGCGCGTCCCGTAGCTCCGCCCCCTCGCTCCCCATTGGCCGCCCCGCTCCCACCTCCCAGCTGCTCCTCCCTCCCTCTCCCACTCTTATGGAGGCCGCGCAGCAGGCGCGCCGCTGGCGCGCCGAAGGCGCGCCTAAGGCAAGCCCGTCTGCGCCCGTCTGCTCCTGGCCCGCGCCCAGCGCCAGACCCCCTGGCCCCTGCAGAGGCCAGCCCACTCGCAAGACCTACAGCGCCGCCACCCTCCTCGCACTCAACACCGGCCGGATCCCCGGGTGCTGCCGTGCCGCCCCAAGACGCACCCACGGACCCTTCACCTGCCAATCCTGCAAGTTCTCCTGCATCCAGACCCGCACTGCGCCCGCCAAACCAAGCACCAGCAGCAACCACCTGAAGTGCATCCTGCTCAACACCCGCTCCATCCACAGACACGCCGTGGAACTCTGGAACCTGGTCGACACCACATCTCCAGACGTCGCCTTCCTCACAGAAACCTGGATGAACGCCTCCTCAGCGCCTGACATCGCCATCGCCATCCCGGACGGATACAAGATCACCCGGAGGGACCGCGTCAACCAGACAGGAGGAGGCATCGCCATTGTCCACAAGAACACCATCCTCATCACGACCAACTCAGACGACACCCTCACAGCTGCCGAACATCTCCACTTCCAGATTCACACCGACCCCAAGACCACACTCCGAGGCACCCTCATCTACAGACCCCCAGGACCCCGCACACAATTCAGCGAAGACATCGCAGACTTCATCAGCCCACACGCCCTCCCCTCCGCTGACTACATCCTCCTAGGGGACCTCAACTTCCACCTGGAGAACAACAACGACAACAACACCACCACCCTGCTGGACAACCTCGCCAACCTCGCACTCAAGAAACTGGTGAACACCCCCACCCACTACGCCGGACACACGCTTGACCCAGTCTTCTCCTCCAGCAAGTACATCTCCTTCAGCCACTCCACCGGACTCCACTGGACAGACCACAGCTGCGTCCACTTCAGCTTCAGAAAAACCACGACTCACCACCACCCACAACAGGCTCCCCGCAGGAGCTGGAACAAGATCACCACCGACCAGCTCTCCACATCACTGAGCCAGAACCCTCTCGCCAGCTCAGCGGACCCCAACCAAGCAGCCAACAACCTCACACAGTGGATCACCAACTGCGCTGACAACCTCGCACCTCTGAAAACCCATCCCATCAGCCCCAACAGCAAGAAAGCCTCCTGGTTCAACAACGACCTCAAGAACTCCAAGAAGAACTGCCGCACCCTCGAAAAAGCCTGGCGAAAAAACCCGACTACAGACAACATGACCGCCCTCAAGTACGCCTCCCGTAAACACCACCAGCTGATCCACACCACCAAGAAGACAGCATTCAAAGAATGACTAGACAACAACGCACACAACAGCAAGGAACTCTTCAGCATCGTCAAAGAGCTCTCCAACCCCAGCGCCGGAAGCAACAACATCACCCCCTCACAAGACCTCTGCGACTCACTCGCCTCGTTCTTTCACCGCAAGATCGCCGACATACACAACAGCTTCGGCGCACAGACCACGCACCCAACCACCAAACCGATGCCCCCCAACACCACCCTCCGCGTCTGGACCCCGGTCAGCACCGAAGACACCATCCATACGATGAACACCATCCATTCCGGATCACCAACCGACCCATGCCCCCACCACGTCTTCAACAAGGCCGACTCTGTCATCGCACCCCATCTCCGGGACATCATCAATTGCTCCTTCAACACCACCACCTACCCGGAGAGCTGGAAGCATGCCGAACTCAGCGCCCTCCCGAAGAAACCATCAGCAGACCCCACCGACCTCAAGAACTACCGCCCCATCTCGCACCTCCCGTTTCCTGCCAAAGTCATCGAGAAGACCGTCAACAGATAGCTGGCCGCCTTCCTCGAGACTAATGGATCCCTCTACCACTCACAGTCCGGCTTCCGAGCCAACCACAGCACCGAGACCGCCCTCATCGCAGCCACTGACGACATCCGAGCCCTGCTCGACAACGGGGAAACAGCAGCCCTCATCCTCCTGGACCTCTCCGCAGCGTTCGACACTGTCTGCCACCGCACCCTAGTGCAGCGCCTCAGCAACATCGGAATTCAAGAGAAGGCACTAGAGTGGATCATCTCGTTCCTCGCCGGAAGAACCCAGAGAGTCCGCCTCCCCCCGTTCAGATCCGAGGCCACCGAAGTCATCTGCGGCGTACCACAAGGATCATCACTCAGCCCCACCCTCTTCAACGTCTACATGAGCCCCCTCGCAGCCATAGCACGCCATCACAACCTCAACATCATCTCCTACGCCGACGACACCCAGCTGATCCTCTCCCTCACCAACGACCCAGCCACCGCCAGAACCAACCTGCACGAAGGGATGAAAGACGTAGCCGAGTGGATGATGAATAGCCGCCTGAAACTGAATTCAGACAAGACGGAAGTCCTCATCCTTGGATCATCACCCTCTGCCTGGGACGACTCCTGATGGCCCCCTGCCCTGGGCAGCGCACCCAAACCAACGGACCACGCACGCAACCTGGGCTCCATCCTGGACTCCTCCCTCTCGATGACCAGACAAGTCAACGCCGTCTCATCATCATGCTTCAACATCCTACGCATGCTCCGAAAGATCTTCCGATGGATCCCCACCGAAACCAGGAAGACGGTCACCCAGGCACTCGTCACCAGCCAACTGGACTACGGTAACACCCTCTACACCGGAACCACGGCCAAACTACAGAAAAAACTCCAACGCATCCAGAACGCCTCCGCACGCCTCATCTTTGACATCCCCGACACAGCCACATCTCCGGACACCTGAGAGACTTGCACTGGCTCCCCGTCAGCAAGAGAATCACGTTCCACCTCCTCACCCACGCACACAAGGCCCTCCACGACCTGGGCCCCAGGTACCTCAACAACCGCCTGACCTTCTACACTCCCACCCGCCAGCTACGATCGACCAGCCACGCCCTCGCCGCCGTGCCACGCATTAGAAAAGCCACCATGGGAGGAAGATCCTTCTCCTACCTGGCAGCCAAGACTTGGAACTCCCTCCCCATCCACCTCCGTCTGACCCAAGACCACCTCTCCTTCAGGAAGCAACTCAAGACCTGGCTGTTCGAGCAGTAGCGGTCCCCTCTCCCCCAGCGCCTTGAGACCCTCCGGGTGAGTAGCGCGCTATACAAATTTCTTGATTGATTTATTGATGTTCTTAAAAGGGACTTTTTCTATTCTCATTTGAGAGTCCCACCCACTCTTGTAAATACATCAATGTGCCTTTATCTTACTGGTGGTATATAAAATGGGCAGGAGTCCCTTTTGGGGTGGGCTCACTATGTTTAGATTTTCCAGCGCCCATCTCAGTTCTTAACAGTTCACTCATGTGGTTGACAGGGAAATATGTCTGCAGGCCTTGAGGCCACAGCTCATTACATGAAGGGAGGTAGGGAAGGAAACAGAAAACATGGTAGTGTACCCTCTGTTATATTTCATCTAAAGTATCTTGTAGAGTCAAGGGGAGAAGGGAAGACATTGTGCACTCATTCCTAAAAACAAATCCTCTTGGATTTGACATGTTTGTTTTTCTTCAGTCAGCACAGGATAGGGCTTATGAAGGTGCAGCTGGATTAGATGGTGGCTCAAACAGATGGCCTCTTACCCACTCATATTCATATTTTAAGGGTCGTGCTTTGGGTCCTGTCACTCCTGCCTATTTTCCCAATTATTTCGCTCCTTCTAGAGCCTACTTGCTAAAAACCATGGACTTACCCTCGTACACATCCTTCTGTGCACTGGAATCCTGCTAATCCTACCAACCCCTCTAACTTATTTTCTCCATCATCTCACGCCCGTATGACATTTCTGTGCACCCTTTCAACAATACATTGAAAACCATAAAACAGTACAGGCCATGCTGTCATAGTTGTACTCGGGCTCTAGGCAAGACTGCTGGTTTATGGATGACAGCACTTTTTTATGTAGGGGACTAGGCCAATCCTACAACAAGTCGCAACTATCGGCCCAAAACCTTTGCGGCTCACACGCAGTACCTCACCAGAAACCCAAATAGTAAAAGGTGATTTGTGGCAGCCTCTACGCGTGGACTCAAGAGCGCAATATCTCAGATGAGTTGTGATTAAAACGAGATGACGTTTTATCACACGAGCAACAAATCTCATTCACACACAGGCAATGAAGGAGATGCAGTAACGTTTTCAATAGGTTTTATTAACCAGACTGCAATCTACTGTAAAGTGCATGTTCAATGGACAATGCAAAAAACAGAATTACAAAAACTAGAGTCATGAATTCAAAGAACCCCACCATCTTGCAACAACATGACATGTGAAACAAGCCCAAATACCCTAGCATGATGAACCTAATCTCTAATCTAATGAGAGATAGGTGTGTTAAACCTACTCTGCCAGTACCAGATCCAAGAGAAGTGTCCCTCAACCCTCGTTACCATGGAAGGAGGTCTCTGGATCAGTCTCCGTGGGGATATGATGGCTGGGTCTGCATCAAGGCGAAGTGTAGCATACATAGCGTTGATGGCATCTGGTAGGAAACCCTCTGATAACCTTATCTGCATGAAATGTATTTATACAGATCTTGTAGGACCCCTGACGCAGGTATGTTCCCAAATAATAAATAAGAAGGCATGCTTGGAGTGGCAATTACATAAAGAATTTCCTCCAAAAGTACATTATGTTCCTGTTACACATAAGTGGGAAAGGGACATGATGTGAATACCTACCCCTATCACTTGTCTCTGATGCTGGTAGTGACGCCTTCACAGAATGGTACTGATAACATGAAATCAAAATATCTTCCTAACTATAAACATAGCACTCATCTTGGAAGAAATAATGAAATAAATGTCCTAAAACAGAGCACACTATGGGCCTCATTACGACCATGGCGGCTGGCGGTAAGCTGGCGGTAACACTGGCAACAGGCTGGCAGTGTTCAGATAGCTATTATAACCGTGGCGCTATAGCCACGGCCATACCGCCGGCCCCTCCACTATACCGCCAGGTGAAAAATCCCCAGGGCAGTGGTGCAAGCACCTCTGCCCTGGGGATTATGAGTCCCCGACCGCCAGCCTGGCCACGGCGGTAAACACTGCCATGGAAAGGCTGGCGGCAAGGGGGACTTGGGGTGCCCCTGGGGGCCCCCTGCACTACCTATGCACTTGGCATGGGCAGTGCAGGGGCCCCCAGGCATAGCCCCATCGCGCATTTCACTGGCCGAATTTCGGGCAGTGAAATGTGCGATGGGTGCTACTGTACCCACTGCACATCAACATTGCCGCCGACTCTATTACGAGCCTGCAGCAATGTTGGTGTGACTTTTCCACTGGGCCAGTGGAAAAGTCGAATTAGGGAGCCAGGAATACTACCAGAACTGGCGGTATTCTGGCGCCCGCTGCCTCGGCAGTCTTCTAAGAAGACTGCCGAGGTTGTAATGGGGGCCTAAGCAGGTTAAATGTCACAAGGTGACGGGGGCACAGGCCTGCAAGCCAGAAGCCAAACTAAACTCCTGATTCCCATTAAAACTATAGAGGATCCACAACATCCTCGCCATTGCCGAAACAAGTATGACACCATAATGATGACACCAGAGAAGGTGCATGAACCCATGCTAAAATGCTCTGGACTAAAACGAGCTAAAATCACATTAGAATGTAACTATAATCTAATTAAAACTAGTTATAACTAGCAAAAAGAGACAAAATGTTGACCATGACAAGCACAGGAGGCCAAAGTTAAAGGAAATGTTGACAAAACTTCGAAACTTTAGAATAAGCTAAGAATCAAATTAATTTAACAGTAGTCATGATCTTGAAGGATGCCTTAGAAGCCATCAAAAGGAAGGCCATCCAGGAAAGAGACCACATCGTCAGATGTTAGATCAATGACAGGATTGGTAGACGGATCCATGGAGCAGTAGTGCTTAGCAGCCTCAAGCGCAGGATCACCGCGAGGGCAGCACCATCCAAAGTGTCTGGAGGAGTTAAGTAATCCACCAAGGGCGGCTTATAAGTGGCCTCGAGAATCAGCTGCAGTCTCATGGGGCATGACTGTGAATGAACCCTCATCAGGAACATTAGCGAGTTTCACTGGTGGAACAGCAAGGCACACCGAAGGTAGATGTTGGAAGAGGCACCAGGTGCAATGAAAGACTGGTTGCACACACCATAAGACTGGTCAGAATGACAGTGATCATTCATGCTCCAATTCTTCCAGCAACGGAGCACCAAAGAACTGTACCATTTGATCAGGGCACAGCTGGGCTTGTGGTGGTAGCTCCATTACTCTGCTTAACTGGGAAGGCACAGCCACTGTGTATCAGGAACAGCAGCAGCAGTATTCCGCCAATCAAAGCCAAAGACACAAGAAAACCGCCAAACACACTTGAAAAGAGTGAATGGATGGCTAAAGGAATGACTCTGAAGACAGTCTGGAAGATGGACACAAATTCAGACCTTACAGCCTTAAAGAAGTGTACATTCCTTGTAGTGCTTGAAGTGTTGAATAGTCTGGATATCATCTCACCAAAGTGCTTGGGGAAGTTGGTATTTAATAGGGATTGTACCTCGACTGATGATCTTGCTATCTGGAGAGCATATGTCTCTCTAGCTAACGTCAACGCAACATGTTTCTGGAACAGTAGCGCCTTTAGTCTGCTCAGTTTGTCATAATTTACATTAGTGGTATCAATGTGAGGCCACATTTCTGCTACTCTGATCTCTTGTGTAGGGGGGAATAGCACATGTCCGCAGATAATTACAATCCTTCAAACTGGAATTGCGTAGGCCATTCCTGGTCTCATACCGCAACAGCTTTGTTTGTTCAGGACCACATAAGTTCAATTCGAAAGTATATGAAATGTTGGACGATTAAAAGGGACGGGAGTACCCTTCAGAAAACAGGCCAAGTTTGTGGGCCCCGCATTCCAAAGGCCATTATGGGACACCTGTTTGCAGATCATTGAATGACTAACAGTAGTCTCACATTCGCTTCTGCTGAAAAAGACCTCTGTTTCGCCATTCCGAATGTTATCTTCACAGGGCAACTCTCACTCTTCTTTAATATAGCTATCGCCTACCCACTCGTATCTGCCCAGCGCAAGATGTTTGAAGCATTTTGAAAAATGAAAGGTGGAAATAGGCAGGTTTAAAATGCCATATATGAGCCATACTGTTGATGAATTTTCTGCAACCATGAAGGGCAACTTTTCTAACTTTTCTATTTGAAGCATGGTGAAACTTGCTTCCATTTTAACCATCGTCTATTGTTCCCTGGATAAATTAAAAGCAGCAAACAGGTGTCCTTAATGTGCTTCCATGCAACGCGGCCATTTTTCAGAATCTGTAGTGTCCAACCTAACTGAGTGATGGAATGCAGTTGATTTTGGCCATGGTGTAAAAAGGACATATCATTCTGAATTATGTCTATCGCAGATGGCACTGTTATTAAGGGAGTATCTCCTGTTGAACAGAGTATTCACGCCATTATCGACAACAGCTGAAGCCTTTTCCAAATTGTCCTTATCTATCTGTCTTAAACGTGCAGCTCCTTCCATTTGAGAAAGCTCCCAGATCTCATTGTATATAGCACAGATTCATCTTTTAGACAAGGCTTTCTGGGACCTAACAAGAAATCTTGTAATCTATGTCTTCAGATAGCGTATTAAGATGTTCTTTAACTGCTGCTAAGGTGTTAGTCTGCAACCACTGTTGACAGAGTTTACCCACACTGTATGCAGTAACTATACCAGAGTGTTGACTTGAGACAATGCGAAGGTCCGGTCGACTAATAATGAAACCCCTTGAGGAATTAACACAACACGCCTGACACCCATTTGTGTCAATTGGCCACAATAACCTCCCCTCGAGACTAGAAAGTGAAGAATTATAGGCATCAGCCTGAACATTTGCATTGAATTCTTCCTTGGTGATGTTTAGGAAGGATTGCCAATTGGTGAATTTTGCCAGTGTGGGGATACTGGGCGCATTCATTTCCTTTATTTTTGCTAACCCTAGACAAGATGTCTGTTGAATTAGGTCATTCAAAAAGACAATTTGAACAGGAATACGGAGTGCTCTAAATAAAGCTTCCATATCCTGAATTTGCCAATCTTGTGTTCCCCATACACTTTTTACATCAATAGTGTTCTTCCACTATTCGTATCCTTCAACTGCAAGATAGGAAACAAAGGAATCTGAATAAATCAATTTTGTGTTTGCTAGCAACATTTTCCTAATTTTAGAAGATGGTAACTTGAACTAGTATGATACTACATTCTTAATGTCATGCCCAGAAAATAATGTGAATTTAACTGAATAATGCTTTGGGCTCCCCACAGGTGGAGTTGAACAGTGTTCCCACTGTGTGTAGTTAAATACTGATCTGTGTCTAGTTGCTCCGTACAGGTAGTGATGTCACCAATTATTATAATGGAACATCTCCCCATAATTCTTTGTGTTAGTGTACACATCATCACTTTCAAATACAGTGTAATCCTGCAATTCAGCAAGCATGGAATCAACTGACTGAACATCCCAGTCATCAGCAACAACACCAGGTGTAATTACATCAGTCATTGATATTTTGAAAACATATGGAATCTGAATGACATCAGTAGGCCCGTATATATCAAATGGAACCTTATCCTACACAGTCCCTTCAGAAATTGGTACTGATTAAATGTTCACAAAGGACAAGTCTCTTCGGACCTTATGGAGGAAAGATATGGAGTTAGAACTTCATCCACTGGCTCAACAGAAGAGCGTTCAGTAAGATAATGACCATTTATCAAGAGAAAGAAAACAGTCACAAAGCCAATCCATAATAGAAAGGCAAGCAATGTCAGAAATATCCACAGATAATTCCATGGATAAATTAAACAGTTATTTTTTTAAGCCATATGTACAGCTTACGTGTCTTTGAAACAGGTTCAGTTTGCAGGTGAGGATATAGTCGTGGAAAAGTCATCAAGGTCGATTAAATGAGCAGAAGCAGTCTCTGCAAACACAGGAGCCAGTGTATTGTTGGTGGATGGATTCACTTCACGTGCAGGTTCATAGTAGACAATATCATCTGTTTGTGCTGAGTTGGAGTAGAAGACAGCCCCATCTTGGACAGCTGTTGTCTGTGAAGTGGTAACAGGAATCAGCAAAAGCTCATTTTCTGCCCTCCCCACGCTTGAGGAGGCATTCGTAGCATTGTTGTACAGGCTGCTGTAGTCAGAAGTGTTGTTTCTTCTTTGAAGAAGTATGTCCTGTTGGTTAGTGAGAGGGGACCAGGAACTACCCAAGGGACCTCTGGGTCTACTGTGCAGGATCGGCAACATGATGTAGTTTGATGTTGTCAATTGAGACAAATCTGTTTGCTTTGGAACCAGGCACCAGTGGTAGGATGACAGGTCTGGTTCCTTGTATTCCCGGGACTTGGACCAGTGCTCTGTAGGATGGGCCAAATTCCTTCTTCACAGCAATCTTCTCACAAACCAGACCCCTAACTTTAGGAATCCAGCCAATAGAAGTTGTTGGCAAATCCATTATTCCTAAGGTGGCAACACTGGCAGATGAATTAACATCACAAAAGTGCTGAAGTTCCTGTAAGACAGTGAGACGTTCATATATGTCAAAATATGTATCTGCTGCCACCAAACCAGGGCCATCTAGATCTTGGACGTACCTATGTATCCCAAAGAGAACCTCATAAGGAGTACTTCCTCCCAAGGACCATCTAGGTTCATTATTCAGTGCTCTCTGGACCCCATATAGGTGATGAAGCCAACTGCGGCCAGAGCCTAGTACTCTAGCTGTTAAGGAGTGCTTTAGATCTCAATTCCTCCTCGCCACAACCACATTTCAGTCAGGATGGTAGAGTGAGGAGCAATGGAGTTCAACACCCTTCGTCCTTATGGTGTCCATGAATACCTTAGAGGCAAAGGCAGGGCCCTGGTCCAAATGGAAAGCTGCAACCGCATATGTACCGATAAAGATTAGCAAGTCCTTTATAACAGATCAAGCATCAGCCGACCCCTGTGGCCATACCCACAAGAATCCACAGCAACCAAGTACATTTGTATGCACAATCAGGTTGTAAGGGACCTCCATGGTCCAGGTATACACATTGTAGTGGCCTATTCGATATTAAGAGTGATGTCTACGGTAAGCAGTTGATGTTTGAGCCCTTTGTCTGCTGACAGATGTCACAGCAAAGAACATATTGCTTGGACTGTTTGTATAGACCCCGCCACCAGAAGCATTTCTGTAAGAGCGTTATTGTGGCCTCAACACCAGCACTTGCAGAGGCAATACCCTCATGCACTGCTTTGATTAAATTTAATCTCTGGTCTTGGTTGGGGATCACCCGATCTTCAACCCCAGGAATTGTTGCAAAGGCAAACTTCTGTGCACTGATGTGTTATGAATATTTTGTAGGGTATACTTTTGGGAGAGGCTTACCTTCATCAGAAGCTTTCATGGCAGCCAAAGTTTCATTATCCAATCTCACCTGGGAACAAGCCACTGCAGCAACAGAAGCCGTAGCTACTGTGAATTTGGCTGCTTCATCAGCCAAAGTGTTGCCAATAACATGTACTCCTACACGTTGATGGCTCAATGTATGGACTACATGAGTATCAGGCAGCTTATCCTTAAGATCAGCTACCCTCCCTCACAGAGTTCGGTGTTTTATGGTGTTCCCCTTTGAGTCTCTGAATCCGATCTGTCGCCAATGATTAAGATAATTATTGTAGGACTGGACATAGTAATACGAATCACAGACAATCAATGTGAGGTGTCCTGGATCCGTATGTTCTAGCGCTAGAATATGGGCTTTAAGTTCAGCCAGCTGAGCTGTGCATTCCCAAGGGTCTGCATGTAAATTTTGTGAGGATTGAATATACCATCCTTCATCACTCCGCTTACGGCAGCGCAAGCGGCTGACTACTGATGTTTAGTGCCCACAGCTGGTTGTGCTGAACCATCAGTGTAAATGACAGTATGATATCTGTCAAGCGGCAAGATGCCTAGAGGTGGGTGGTACTCTTGTTCGTATTGGAGGAATTCTTGTGTTTGAAGTTTTGGATCAAAGATGTAATCAACATCGGTGGCAGTCAGGGAGGTTGCCCATGCAATCCAGCATGAATGTTATGCTTTAACGTTAGGAATGCTTGCTTTGGTGACGGCCTCAAAGGCTGGCACTGCGGTAACAATAATACCTTTCCCCTGGGCAAGTCGCCCATGAAAGCTTCTGATGACAGCCATCTGTACTGCAGTTAGAATTTTTTCTGTGGGTGCAAAGCGTTGTTCTACATTGGAATATAAATGTGATTTATGTGCTATGGGCACCGTGCCGCCTTCATTAAAGGTGGCATAAGTGAACCCAATGGCACCAGCAATTTTTCTGATGACCAAATTTGTTTTTTATCAGGAGTGTGTAAGCGTTTTGTTTCAGCATGCCCTGTTGCAATCCTATAAGGATATGCACCTGTTGCAATCCTCTAAGGTTGCATGTGTGTTTTACTGTCCAGTGTCTGTAGAAAAATCTGGGCATATTAAATCATAAAGTAGCTTGTTGCATTGTGCATAATCAGGAATGTATGGTCTGCCAAAGTTAAAGAAACCAAGTAAAGGCTGTCGTTTCTTGATAGTGTTTGGTGGCTAGAGTTGAACACATTTTTCTAAAATGTCCGGGCCCAGGCTCTTGGTCTCGTGATAGCTCGTATCCTAGGAATAATACACTGAGAAAGGCTATTTTAGTTTTTCTAAAATTGAATTTGTAACCAAGGATTGCGAATCCCAGAATGACCAGATCGACCCTGGCAAGATGAATGTTGAGGTTGTCATCTGTGAGATAGATGTCATCCACATAGGACAACGCCTCAGAATCAATATCATGCAATATTGATGTTACACGGGCTGAGAGTAGCCTTGGGGCAGACGACAGAAGCATTTTTGTGAGCCAAATGAGAATACACTCAGGCCCCAATTTAAGTGTCCTAAGTTTTGGCAGAAAAAAACATTGGAGATATCCAAGTTTGTTTTGTATTTCTTACTATGTTGTTAATTAGTGCTAAGCTGTGTGAATTTTGTATTGCGGATGTGCGAGTGTGACTGTTTAAGTGTCTGTAATCTAAGACTATTCTATATGAATGGTCAGGTTTTGCAACAGGGAATAACGGGTTATTCATTGCAGAGACACAGGGCTCAATTATTCCCTGGTACTGCTGAGTTTCTCCCTCACTGGAGCTTTGGCTTTGTGTTTAACAGGATATTGGGGCTGAGGCTGGGGTGTAGACCTAATCGGCATTACATGATAAGGAGAATCCTTATCCCAACCTACATGGTTGCGGTATAGCGCAAGTGCCTGAACTAAAGCCCAGTTGACAGCGTAGGCTTATTTTACAGCCTCTGAAACAAGCTCAGAGAAAGAAGGCAAAATTACATCTTCCCCCTGTGGGAGCTTATGGTTGTGCTCAGGTGGGCAGTCTCTTTCGGTCAGTAGGATATCACAACTAAGTTCATCCGAAAATATTACATTAATAGTGCGCTCTATGTGTCCCTCATTTTGGATATTTAAATCATAAATCCTGTCGGGTGGGAAAACACGCCCATCACAGTTTCGACTGCAATAAAGTCGCTAGCTGCTGTTGCATCCAGATGATCTTTCAGACTCTGGTGACATATCGTGACTTCCGCCACACTATCCAGCAGTCTCACAGCCCACTTCTTGTTCTTTAGCAATGTTATCAAGTTTACCAGCATTTTTAATTGATAGTGCTGCCACCTTTTTCTTTTTAAACTGTGGCTTTTGTTGTGGGGACTTGTCTTCTTTTTTGTCTGAAGACCATGGTGAATCTTTCTTCTGTTTCACGTAGTCAGAGCATTGCTCTGACCGGCCCACTCTCTCACTACGTCTATACGGTGAGTCCTGAAAGGAACGAGAGGGGCGTGAATCAGTATATCTGTCAGGAAATTGTATGTTTTCTCTATTTCTGAGATTGCACCTCATTTTGGAGTTCTCCAGGTGTGGAGAGTCTGCTCTCTGACTTTGCCTGTCTTTAATTTGCTTTAGTTTATCCCAGCGCTTTTATAACCTTCCTGTGCTTGTTTGGTACCTTCCTTAGGGGTGGTACTCGGTAGCTCAGGCTTTTTCGGCCTGTCTCCCAAACTATCCTACCCTATACAGTATAGGTATCCAAAATTATTTTTGGTAGCTTTCTCCTGTTACAAGTGTGGAATCTCTCTGAGCTGTTAATGTTTAGCCAGCGCTACCACTTCCCCATTAACGTTACTGTGTATTATTGAGAAGACTGTGTTGAAGCTACACATCAGTTTCATCCCCAAATCTAGGGCTGGATTTGTTTTAACACTCCTGGTAAATTGGCAAGTGTCTGTGTACCATGTGTGGCAGTGTAAATCGCAGCAAAGACTGTACCCCATGTGGCACAGTCATCCACTGAGGGAACCATTCCAAATGGCAAGCACATTGTGAGAATTCTATGTTTTTCCTGTGGTCCAGTATGGGGAAACACAGCTTCCAGCTGGATAGTTTTTGGGGCTATCCAGAACGGGGTTGTCTCTCATTCCGTGGGCACCTTGCCCATGACAGGATGTACTGTTTGTGGGTTTATCCCAGTAGTGGCCAATTGATATCCAGAGGGTGCTGGTGGTGCTGGATGTGCTGGTATTGTGTTCAGAGTTCACATTGTGAACTGAACAAGTCACCTATATAATGTGACTAACTCATTGTAAAGATTGCTCAGATCAGCTGCCTGCATATTTTGTACACCGGGGTGCGATGTATATGTGGTAAACATTGGCCACATTGGTCCTTCATTACTTAAGGGACCTAGCGTCTGATTACAACTTTGGAGGAGGTGTTACTCTGTCCCAAAAGTGACGGTAAAGTGATGGATATACCACCAGCCGTATTACAAGTTCCATAGGATATAATGGACTCGTAATAAGGCTTGTGGTATATCCGTCACTTTTGGGACGGATTAACACCTCCTCCAAAGTTGTAATCAGGCCCCTAATCTTACGTGTTGTATTACGTGTGGTAGGGCACCATTAAACCCGTTCTGATATTCCTGATAAGTAATTGGTATTTCAAGATACTGGTACAGTGGTACCGCTGTGGTACGTTTGCAATTCTATATGTGTGGAATGTGAATGTAGTGTTATCTTCCTAAGAAAGGGTAACCCAGGAAAATAATGTTTCTTTTTGGTAAGCTTCATCAGCTTCTACAATGAATGTAACATCCAGCCCTCTCCTGACAAGCCATGCACTATTAGGTGGAGTGTTAATCCATGTCTGACCTTCTCAGGAATGTCTATGGCATTAGCAATATTATGAAATGGATCATGAGATGGAACACCAAATGGGAAGAAAGTCCTTTTAAGAGTTCGAGCTCGAACAACCTACAGCCTAGTTAGGTGTTCCCTGTTCAGCTGAGGAGGATTATTCCAAAGACTACAGACTTCTCCGTGTAATGGTACTTAGGCTACCTGCAGTATGTGTGACAGTGATACTCAATGCATCCATAAATTAGTGCCAAAACACCATCGTTGGTGGCACCATGTCGTACTTGGACTCTTGCTCTAGGCAAGACTGCTGGTTTAGGGATGACAGCACTTTTGTTTGTCAATGTGCCTTTATCTTACTGGTAGTATATAATATGGGCAGGAGTCCCTTTTGGTCTGGGCTCACTATGTTTAGATTTTCCAGCGCCCATCTCAGTTCTTAAAAGTTCTCTCATGTGGTTAACAGGGAAACATGTCTGCAGGCCTTGAGGCTACAGCTCATTACATGAAGGGAGGTAGGGAAGGAAACAGAAAACTTGATAGTGTACCCTCTGTTATATTGCGTCTAACGTATCTTGTAGAGTCAAGGGCAGAAGGGAAGAAATTGTGCACTCATTCCTAAAAAAAATCCTCTTGGATTTGACATGTTTGTTTTTCTTCAGTCAGCATGGATAGGGCTTATGAAGGTGCAGCTGGATCAGATGGTGGCTGGAACAGATGGCCTCTTTCCCACTCATATTCATATTTCAAGGATTGTGCTTCGGGTCCTGTCACTCCTGCCTACTTTCCCAATTATTTCACTCCTTCTTGAGCCCACTTGCTCAAAACCATGGACTCACCCTCATAGACAGTTTGTCTTCTGTGCACTGGAATCCTTCTAATCCTACCAACCTCTCTAACTTATTTTCTTCATCATCTCACGCCTGAATGACATTTCTGTGCACCCTTTTAACAATACATTGAAAACCATAAAACAGTACAGGCCATGCTGTCATAGTTGGACTCTCGCTCTAGGCAAGACTGCTGGTTTATGGATGACAACACTTTTTTTGTAGGTGACTAGGCCAATCCTACAATAAGTTACTACTGTCAGCCCAACCCTCCCGGCTCACAAACAGTACCTCATCAGAAACTCATATAGTAAAAGGTGATTTGTGGCAGCCTCTACGCATGGATTCAAGAGTGCAATATCTCAGGGGAGTTGTGGTTAAACGGAGATTACCTTTTCTCACATGAGCAACAAGTCTTATTCACACACAGGCAATGAAAGAGATGCAGTAAAGTTTTCAATAGGTTTTATTAACAAGACCGCAGTCTACTGTAAATGTATGTGCTGCAATGATTAGGATAATGAACAATGCAAGAAACAGAATTGTAAAAACAAGAGTCATGAATATAAAGACCCCCACCATCTTGCAACAACATGAGATGTGAAATAGGCCCTAATATCCTACCGTGATGAACCTAATCTCTAAACTAAAGATATATAGGTGTGTTGAACCTAATCTGCCAGTACCAAGTCCATGAGAAGAGCCCCCAACCCTTGTTACCTTGGAATGAGGTCTCTAGATCAGACTCCATTGGGACACGAAGGCTGGGTCTGCATCAAGGCGAGGTGTAGCATAGATAGCGTTGATGACATCTGGTAGGAATCCCTCTGATAAGCTTGTCTGTGTGAGATGTATTTATACAGATCTTGCAGGACCCCTAACGCAGGTATGTTCCTAAACAACAGATAAGAAGGCATGCTTTGAGCAGCAATTGCACAAACAATTCCCTCCAAAAGTAAATTATGTTCCTGTCACACGTAAGTGGGAAAGGGGCATGATGTGAATACCTTTGTCTATCACTTGTCTTTGATGCTGGTAGTGACGCCTTCACAGAATGGCACTGATAACATGAAATCAAAATATCTTCCCAACTATAAACATAGCACTCATCTTGGAAGAAATAATTAAATAAATGTCCTAAAACAGAGAAGACTAGGTAGGTTAAAAGTCACCAGGTGACGGGGGCACAGAAGGCTAAGCTAAATTCCTGATTCCGAATAAAACTAAATAGGATGCACTACAATGCAAAGTAAGCAAGAGAATATATTGTAAGTGCAATTAGCCTCTACCTAGAATTTCATTTCAACATGCTAATGATATTTTGCCAACTTACCAGATGAAGTGCTGTGCCACGCTCTCTTATGTCTGGCACCTAGGGTCATCACGTGGTCCAGCACTCTTGTCTTTCTAGAGATATTTTTCCGCTGCACGATGCACCAGCTGATAAAATAAAATACAACATGTAGGGAGACCTAAAGATTTCACATGCCTTTAATGCACAAATTGCAGAAGTCACAGCACATAATAAACAATAATTGTACTTTCAATCGATTAGAGCTCTTGCTCAGAAGACACTATGAGCATGTAACGTTAAAATGTCTGCAGTTTTTTAAGGTATTTATACACTTTTCTCTCAATAAAAATCTATGAAGCATAAATATGTAAGAAAACGGTACTTCAAGGCAACTATCTAATGAGCAGGAGGCAGTATCTTCTCACTGAAAGTGTGAGAGACCTTGAATCGAAGATAAAAATGCATGCATGAACTGATTAATACATTGTTTTTCAAATATCACACTTCTGTTTGCCAACATTGAAAGTGAGACTACACTGTGTTATCGCAAATAAAATTGCTTCTAGGCTCAAGAGAATCATGAAACTTACCTTGCATGTTAAGACTGATGAACAATTCAACTGTATATAAAATCAGTATTCAAATTTGATTATGAAATATATCAGTGCATGTTGTGATATGCATGGCAGGGATGCGTAAATGTGTAGGGTAACAGGAATACATGGTTATGCTTTCTTACAAGCAAGGCAACTATACCGAGTCCTGATGTTTCCTTGGTTCAGAGGGTCCAGACGAAGTATAGGTGTCCCACGATTAACTCAATCTGAAAAAGTTCCAGGGCCCTCTGCGGCCACGTTCGTGAATCTTTGACCTTCAGCTCTGACAGTGACAACGCTGAAACCTACATATCATGGATCGCTACAGATTTCTGTGACAAATCTCTAGTTCCCTTACCAATTGCCACTTTATTGGCCATAGAAGCCCAGCCCCTCTTCATGCTGGATCTGTATGGCCTGTCATTTGAAGAGGGAATTTGTGAGAGGACTAGAGAATCCCAAACAGGCCTGCATTATCTTCCATGCAATGTTTGGTAATTCAGAGCTTTAATTGGAATAGGGTATTGGAGGTATCTATAGTTTGCTCACCTATTCTATGACCCCCATCTAGGGGTGGGGAAGTTATATTTCATGTATTCTGCTGGAAACAGATGTGAAACCGTGATCAATTTTGTCATTTCTGTTGCTTTTTCATCCTTCTGCCTGGAAATTCATCCATTTTCGATGGTTTCAAATCCACCTGCTCCAGATTTAAACAAAATTCAGAATTACGGCAGAATGCCTTGAAGAAATAGACTTCTTCATTCCCCCGGTAAGAAATGCATCAAAAAAGGAATTATTGTGCCATTCAGCACTGTCAGGACCGGCCAATGCAATTACATTAATGGTAATTATATCAATAGTAATTACACTAGCTGGCCCCTGCCAGTGCTATACAAAGCAACTTTTCCAGCACTGAGTTTGTGTGTAGCACTTACCTGATAGACCACGAAGAGGACCCTGCAGGCAGGAGCTGCATAAGGACTTCCCTGCTGGGGAAGGTGCTTTGAAAAGCACTGTCAGGGGTCCGAACAATGTAATTATCCAGATGTAGCTAGCATTAGAGTAAGCACATTGTCCGACCTGACGCATACGTCTAAAAAAACAGCTGTGCTTTTCGATTTTTTTCTGCACACTGAGCAGTGGATCAGCCCTAACACCACATCGCGGTCGAAAAAAAAGGAGTATTTTGAAATTCATCTGAATAGTTCTCCCACCTCTAACTCCAGCCATTAGAATGAAACAAAACTGAATTCCCTCGAGTTGATTGTCTTTCCACAAGCTTAAGACATTCACAGTACTCTCTTGGTAGCCTTAACCCAATACAAAAGTAGTGCCAGAGCCCAGCATGTCAGCAACGCTGCTAGGACCATACACCTTATTTACCACATTTCAGGCTCTTCTTTCTATCACCTGTTTGGTCCGCAAGACCCAATCCTAGAACCCTGATTGGTTATGTGACCAGAATGCTCAAAATGGCCCAGGGCCTACTGTGGGAAATGCAAAAGGTCAGGTGCCGGACACCCTGGCACTGTGGCTCCACTGTTCTTGCTGCTCAATAAGAAAAATAGCTGTAGAACTCTCTTGTGCTATCTCACTTAGCACCCTAGAAAGCTCAAGCCACAAGAAGGAAGTACATAGAACTCTAAAATGTCCCAGCCACAAGAAAGATGCACTGCAGAACACCCAAAGCTAGCAACGCTAATAATATTGAGCTACAAAACTCACAACCCTCACATGTCGTAACTTCCGTGTTTAGTGAGGCCATCACACACACCTTTATTGTCTAGGAATGATATGGTTAAAAAGGAAATTCACCCGTAAACGGGCAAATAAGGAGGCAGCTGTCTGAAACGTAGGGATGATGCCCAGCAGCTCATTGGAACTATATCTGTCCAATGCAAGATACAGAATCAATGCCCACCTTGGTCACAAAGTGTGACAGGGCCACATGCTATTAGTTCAGGTGTCCCCAGCCCAATACATTGTATTGAAAAGCCTTCAATCCTCGCTTGGTCAGCTACCAAGGTATCTCAAGCAAAGCCCACAATGCAGATGTAAGCATACCATGATGCACATTTCCACCATGTCACTAATCAGATATTTGGTTAGGAGGCCACATGTCTTATGCTATCCCCCCATATAGTTCTGCCAGTTCGCCCCTCACCAAGGCACTTGCTGGAGAAAAAGATTCAATATAGCTGCTTTCCTTCACAATCACTTAGCGACATGAGCGTCAATTCACTGAAATGCCAGGGACAGCGGAAGTGACATTGCACGCCTTTTGACTTCCACTTTCACTCACACAGACATACTTACAAATGTACACAAATTCACACTTTCATACACTCTGTCTCACATAAACACACTCACGCACAAGCACCCACACAGCATATATTAAAAATATTTTTTTACTTATCTCAGGTGCCATGGAAGGGCATATGCTAGCGAATTGTACTGCGTTTTTATTACACTCATAGTGAATAATACGTTATTATTCACCATTAGTATGATAAAAATTAACAGAAAACAAAGAGTATAGCGCTCCAACTGACGTCTATAAGGACGTGCTGCCACTGTGTTCCTGGAACTGCATTTGCCATCTCTGAGGCCAGGGTCGCAAAAGACAGTGCCAGGGGTAGCAAAGGACAAGGCAGTGGTCGCAGCTGCAACCCCTGGGACCCCCTAAATGAAATCCATGCGTAGCGATAGGCTACACCTGTTGCACCCTTTAGCCCACATTGTGCCCTTGATGAATCCCTGCCCAGAATTATGCATATACAAACTACAAATCCTTTTCCTTCATAACATCTACCTGCCCATCAAACCATTCCTTCACACTATATTGCAGTTCCTATATTCCACTACACTACTTGATTTTATGTATACGTCAGTTTTTGCCACCTTTAAGCACTGTTAATGGCTGTTGTTACTCTTGCCCAATTTAATCGGACTCACTCTCCTGACCTGGAAAGGATGGGGTACTGAGAGGTCTGCAATTCAACATCGTTTCTTGCAGATCAAATCATGGGGCAGATTTATGAAAAGTGGCTCTGCACATAGTGCAGCGCCACTTTTCTTGCACCCCTTAGCTCCCCCTAACGCCACCATGTGTGCGCCGTTTTTAAAATACGGCACAACAAGGTGGTAGTTAGAGAAGTAGCGTCATCATTTTTGGAGCTAGTTCGGAGTAAAGAATTGCTAATTTGCAAAATTTGCTAATCCTGCAAAGCACCTAGAGGCCCATTGAAACCAATGGGAGCCTTCTTTTAACAACTGCTCTGAGCATGGCTTTAAAAATCCCAGAAAACAGAGTGCCCCCCTTGTATACATTATAACTGGCGCAGGTATAATGTGGCGCAAGGGGTTACAAAGTGGCACAATGTATGCATTGCGCCACTTTGTAAATATGGAGCGGCATTTTTGGCCTTCCAACACCACAATAGCGTAAAGAAATGATGCTAATGTGGTGTTGGAAGGGCGCTAGGCCCTCTTAAATCTGGGCCCAGATGTCATCACTGAGCCTTTAACAAAATAAGCCAAACTGCCGCCTGCAGTAAATGATGATGCAGGGTACACAGAAGTATTGGTGAAACAGTATAAGATTTATTCCTAAGGTAGGAGTTTATAGGTAGAAGATATTATGAAGGTCACAGAAAGGCCCCACTGTGTGCAGCAAGCTTGCTGCTCTGCCCTCGCATTCCAACTGACACTCACTCAAACCAGGCACACAGCAGCATTCAATAACCTCACAGTCATATTGGCTGAGCAGCAGGGGACATATAACTGGGGAGAAAATGCATGGCATAGAAATGAGGATACCACAATGCCCATATTAAATCTTTATTCTTCCATTATAAACACTTAGGTCGATTTTATCAACAGTCTCAAACGCTTGAGATATAGCCTACTTAATGCTGTTTGTCTAGCCAGCAACCCTACTCAAGCCACTTCCCATTATGTGCAATGTCGAACACATTTATAATACCAATTTTATCACAGGGCACTTTTTCTCACATCACATTGCTTTTTGTGCCAAGAGACTTAAATCCAGTCCATTTACACCTCCTCTCCTTCCCCCGTATCACCTAAAATTGATGGAGCTGGGCTAACACCTCAAAGTCTGCCCTTAATTCTGTTCCAAAAATCAGCATAAAAGTCTTCCCTTTATGACTATGATTGCATTCTCCAAAATACATCATCTTTATTTCTACAGGACATAGTTGTATAAGGAATGAGAGCCTGATTTAGAGTTTGTCTTACAAAAGTGACAGACTAACTTTCTTGCCAAGCCCTCGGTCCACCCACTTAATTATGAGTTAGTGGACCATCAGTTTTCCCATGAAAGTTGGCTTCACCATCAGAAAGCTTACTCTGATGACCTGATGAAGTAGGCTCAGTTGGAGTATGGCTATCTGACCACCGGCTCTATTCACAGCGGATGGTCTGATGCTCTTTTTTTCTGTCATTCACATTAGTTTTATGTTTTCGGAACAAACTTTCTCTGTGGGAGTTTGTTTTTGAAAAATGAAGAGTTTGATGCACAGCTTAAAGACGGTGGGCATGCACCAAACTTTCAGTATCTTCACAGGATCTGCCATGGCATCAGCTCTTGTGAACCTTTCAAAATATGGTGGTCTTCCATCCATCAGGGTTGCAGATATAAAGTCTTCTGCAACCCTGATGGACAGAGTAAAGACAGTCAAAGGCTAAATGAGCCCCTTAATCTACTCATCTGTACCCGTAATGATGGTACCTCACACATTAAGCCATTGTCAGACCCTCCTTCAATTCGGCCCTCAGGACCTATCATCAACACCTAAAAACTGCTAAATAAGCATCTCTTTCACCCCACATACAGAATAGCCACAGCTCCACCAAATAGGTTGTCACAATTGTCAAGAAACACACAAGCCCCCACAAATAAAAGCTCCATGGTGGTCACCCCCTCCCAGGACCAGTGCAACAAACTCTCCGTCCACTTCTCGAAGACAATCTGCACCATCTATAATGTCTTCGTCCCCCAAATGGATCCAGCATCCCTCCATGCCCTCCACTCACTTGCCAGCACCACATCAGTCCCTCAGCTATCCTGCTGAGCAATAAGCTCCACCACAGAAACAGTCAACAACATGCAAACCATCAATTTTGGAGCTCCTTCTCCTTCTTTTCTGCACTACATGATTGTAAAAGGACTTAACCTCAACTGCTTTGCACTCTCCTCAATACTCAATCTTTTGCTCTCAACCACCACATTCCTGGACACCTGGGAAGATACCACCGTACCACCACTCCCCAAGAAATCTTTGGCCGGCCTGGCCACCGCAGTTACCTACAGATTAATATTTCTTCTACCATACTCCCCCAAGATGCTGAAAACACTGGTAAAACTCTCCTCACTTGCTACCTTGAGATTAACCTCCTCCTCGACCATTCTCAGTCAAGACTCAGAGACAACCACAGCACAAGAAGTTCCTCATCACAGCCATGCATAACATATCACTCATGACAGATATGGGAGACATGGAAACCCTCATCCTCCTAGACCTCTCAGCAGCATTCAACACCGTCTCCCACCCTATCAGTATCCGGAGACTCCACAAGACTGGAATTTGGGGCCCCGCCGTTCAATCGGCTTCTCTTTCATCATTCAAATGGTCAACCTCACCCCTTTCAAGTCAGACACCACCAACCTGATCTGCGGAATTCGACAGGGCTCCTCCTTGAGTCCCACCCTCTTCATTGTCTACATGATTCCTCTCACCTCCAGCGATGGTCACATGCCCTCAGCATAATTTCATACACAGATGGCATGTAACTCATACTCGCCCTCTCAGAAGATGCACCAACATAATACACCTTCCTAGCCTGCTTGTCCAACATAGCAGTCTGGATGAAATGATGCTGCCTTAAACTAAACAGCAACAAAACTGGTGGTACTGTTCAGTACTCACACCTCTCTATGGACCATGGCCTCATGGCCCGAAACCCTAGGACCCCCACCCATCACAAACAAAACCACAAGGAACCTGGGTATTATAATCAACAGTCAAATCTCCATGGTCTGCCAAATCAACACTGTAGCAGCAAAACGAATCCACACCCTCAGGATGCTCAGATAACTCCTCAAATGGCTTCCACTGGACACCCGCAGGACAGTTACACAAGCTCTCATCATCAGCAGACTAGATTACATCAATTCCCTCTACAAAGGCATGGCTCCGAAGCTCACCAACAAACCAAATGGTTCAAAACTCACCTCATACTCCCTCCATGAGCACATCTCCAAACACCACAGAGACCTTTGTAGACTCTCCATCCAGATCGCACCACCTTCAAACTCTTCTCCCTCACCTTCAAAGCACTCCACAACTTAGGCCCTGCATACCTCAACAACCGCATCCCCCCACTGACACCCTAAAAGGCACCTCAGACTAGCTGGCCAACTCCTAACCTCATCCTCCGCAGCTGATGCAAAAAAACGCGAGGCCGTGACATCTCCCATATCACTCCCAAGACCTGGAAGGAACTCCACCTTGCCATCCGAGCTGCCAGCTCCCTCCTTGAATTCAGAAGGAAATTGAAAACCTGGATTTTGAACTAGGCTCCTCTCAGATAGCACCGCTTTCTCCTTCTAGGGTGGCTGGATTCCCCCCTGGTGATTAATGCACCATACAAATCCAATAACATAACATAACATAACATAACATAACATTACATAACAAAGAGATGTCATGTGGATGAATAAGTTATCCAGGTGATCTCTGTCCATCCAACTATCATTCTAACTCCTGATTTCAAAGTAAAATTGCACTGAACCTTTTCCTTTGTTTCACGAGTAAGGGTTCTATGCCCAGCCACAATGTTATGTTATGTTATGCTATGCTATGTTATGGTATGGTGATTTATAAAGCACATGGCTGACCCAAGTCGCCTCCTAGCTCTAGCATAACAGAACAAAGCAGATCCAATAGGATTCAAAAAATCGGTTCTTCAGCTGTGTGTGGAAACTTTCAATAGAAGTAAAAAGCCTTAGATAGGAGGGCAGAGAGGTCCACAGTTTAGGGTCAAGATATGTGAAAGATCGACCTCCCTCTCTCACCAAATTTACTTGTGGAATCACCGCTAAGTTCTGATTATATGAGCATAAAAGGCAAGTAGGAAGGTACTGATGCACTAGACTCCTTAAATGCTGGGGTCCAGTCTGAGTCATGGCTTTATACACAAAGCATAGGGGTTTAAGCATAATATGCTCCCTCTCAGTATTTTCTAGCTCTAATAGCCATTATGCATTGACTACATCGTCCTGCTTTTGACCTTTCCACCTCAATTTAGGCCTGCTTCACTGTGTCTTCCTCACAATTCTTGTTTTGTCGGGCAATTTACTCAAGTTTGTTGCTTTTTATTATTTTTAGAGTCAAGCCTGTGAGAGTATGCGCTACCTCATTCGTCTGGCTAGCAAGATACTGTTTTTTTTTAAAAAGGGCTTGGAGCCTGCCTGTTCTTTACCATTTGTTGGCTTGCGTGCCACTCTTCTTTAAAGTCTTGCGATTCATCACTGCAGGCCAAGCATAATTTCCGTTCCTCTCTATGGAGCAGGGACCAAGCACTGATTAAGTCAAATTAATCAGTGCCTGTGTGCTGCTCCTGACGTGACTGAGGTACTTCTTTTTAACTTCTAGGGTCCTGCAAACAAAAAACATGTGGTTGGCAAAAAGATGGAAAGTTTTATTTTCTATAGTTACCTCTTTTCCTTTATTTTGCCAAGTCTTCTTTTCTCACTTTGCACTCTTGTTTTGTTTTTGCTTCTGGGCGCTGTTCTCAAACAATTATGATTATCATGTTCTAAACTTTACAAAGCAACATTGTTTCTTTATGTGTAATATCTGAAATTATGCTTGAACATATAATTGTCCAATACATCTCAATCCACCCGGCTCTAATCCAATCTGTTCTAAAGCAATCTACCCCACTTTACCCAACAACAATGCACCCCACTCAATCCAGTTGACCCCAGGCTACTCCAGTCCACTCCACTCCAATCCCTCAACTCCAAACCACACTACTCACCCAAATCCATTTCAATCCACCACACTCCAATTCTCCCAGCTCAGCCTACTCAAATATGCCCCATCTGCCCCACTCCAATCTGCCCCACTTCAATCCCAAACAATTTGGCCACTCCAAAAAAAGACAATCTCCCCCACTCCAGTCCAAAAACAGCCTTCCCCAGGCCAATCCAAAACAATCTGCCCTCCTCCAATCTAAAATATTCTGCCCTATTCCAATCTGCCTCACTCTAATATAAGACAATCTGCCCCACTCCAATCTGCCCCACTCCAATCCAAAACAATCTGCCTCACTCCAGTCTGCCCCACTCCAGTCCATAACAATCTACCCCACTCAGTCCAAAAAAACCTGCCCCACTCCAATCCAAAACAATCTTTTTCACGCCAGTCTACCTCACCCCAGTACAAAACAATCTGCCCCACTCCCATCCCAAACCTTCTGCCCCACGCCTATCCAAGGAAATCTTTCCCACTCTAATCTAAATCAATCTTCCCCACTCCAGTCTAAACCAATCTGCCCCACTTTAATCTTATCTACTCCGAAATGCAACAATCTGCCCCACTCCAAACCAAAATAATCTGCCTCACTCCAGTATGGCCCAAACAATCCAAAACAATCTGCCCTACTCCAATCTGCCCCACACCAATCCCACAAAATCTGCCCCACTCCAGCATGCCCCACTTGAATCTGCCCACTCCAATCTAAAACAATATGCCCCACTCTGAACTGCCCCACTCTGAAGCTAAACAATCTGCCCCACTCCATTCTAAAAGAATATGCACCACTACAACCTACCCCACTCCAATCCAAAACAATCTTTCCCACTCTACTCCAAAACATTTACCGTGCTACAATCTGTGCCACTACAATCCAAAACAACCTGCCTCACTACAATCTGACCTACTCCAATCCAAAACAGTCTGCCCCTCTCCAATCTTTCCCACTCCAATCCAAAACAATATGCTTCACTCTAATCTGCACCACTCCATTCCCTACCAAACTGCCCCACTTCAATCCCAAACAGTCTGCCCCATGCCAATTCAAAACAATTTGCTTCACTCCAATCTAAAATATTCTGTCCCACCCCAAATTGCCCCACGCCAATTTTAAAAATCTACTGGACTCCAATCTGCCCCACTCCAGTCTGCCCCAATCCATTCTGTCCCACTCCAATCTGCCTTTCCAAAAACCAAAACAATCTTCCCCACTCCAATCCAAAACAATCTGTGCCACTCCTCTCTGCCCCACACCAATCTAAAACAATCTGCCCCACTCCATTCTGCTCCACTGCAATCTGCCCCACTACAATTCTAAACAATCCATCCCTCTCCAATAGGCCTCACTCCAATCTGCCCCACTCCTGCCTCTCCCACACCACCCCAAAACAATCTGCCACACTCCAGTCCAAAACAATCTGCCCCATTCCTGTCTACCCCACTCCATTCCCAAAAAATCTGTCCAACTCCAATCTGCTCTACTCGAATCTGACCCACTCGAATCCAAAACAATCTACCCTACTCCAATCAGCCCCACTCCTATGTAAAAGACTTGGCCCCACCACAGTCCGCCTAACTTCCATCCAATCTACCCCTGTCAAAATCAATCCACCTCACCACTGTCTAATCCACCCCACTCCAATTCAATCCACCGCAGTCCATTCCACTCTGGTCCAAAACTATCTGTTCCACTTCTATCTGAATCTCTCCAATCCAAAACAATCTGCCTCACTCAATACCAAATCAATCTGCCCCACTCCACTCCAAAAAGCCTGCCCCCTCCAAGCCAAAACAATCTGCCCTATTCAAATCCAATACAATCAGTCCCACTCATGTCTCCCCAACTCAAATCCAAAACAATCTGCACCACTCCAAACTGCCCCCTTCCAATCCAGTTCAAACTGCCCACTCCAATCCAAAACAATCTGGCCCACTCCAATCTGCCCCACTCCAATCCCAAACAATCTGCCCCACAACAGCAAAAAGCAATCTGCCCTACTCCAATCCAAAAGAATCTTCCCCCCTAATCTGTCCGATTCAATCGAAAACAATCTACTCCACTCCAATCTCCCCCACTACTATCTAAACACTTTGCCCCAGCTCAATTCACCCCACTTCAATCCAATCTAGCCCTGCCAAAGTCAATCCACCTCACCCCAGTCTAATATACCCCACTCCAATTCAGTCCACCATAATACATCCTACTCCACCCCAAAACAATCTGTTCCACTCCAATCTGAATCGCTCCAATCCAGAACAATGTACCCCACTCCAATCCAAAACGATGTGTCCCACTCAATTCTAAAACAATTTGCCTCTCTCCAGTCTAAAAAAACCTGCCTCCTCCAATCCAAAACAATCCACCCCACTCAAATCCAAAACAATCTGCACCACTCCAATCTGCCCCACTTAAATCCCAAACAATCTGTCCCACCCCTGTCTGCCCCTCTCCAATCCAAAACAATCTGCCACACTCCAATCCAAAACAATCTGCCCCATTACTGTCTACCACACTCCAATCTAGAACAAAATCTGTTCAATTCCAATCTGCTTGTCTCGAATCTGATACACTTGAATCCAAAACAATCTACCCCACTGAAATCTGACCCACTCCAATCTGAAACACTTTGCCCCACTCCAGTCTACTCCAATCCAATCGTAAATATTCTGCCCTATTCCAATCTGCCTCACTCTAATATAAAACAATCTGCCCCACTCCAATCCAAAACAATCTGCCTCACTCCAGTCTGCCCCACTCCAGTCCATAACAATCTGCCCCACTCAATCCAAAAAAACCTGCCCCACTCTATTCAAAGCAATCTCCCTTGCTCCAGTCTACCCAACTCAATACAAAACAATCTGCCCCATTCCCATCACAAACCTTCTGCACCACGCCAATCCTGAGTAATCTGTCCCACTCTAATCTAAATCAATCTTCCCCACTCCAATCTAGACCAATCTGCCCCACTTTAATCTGCTCTACTCCAAAATAAATCAATCTGCCTCACTCCAATAAGGCCCAAACAATCCAAAACAATCTGCCCTACTCCAGTCTGCCCCACACCAATCCCAAAAAATCTGCCCCACTCCAATTTGCCCCACTCAAATCTGGCCCACTCTAATCTAAAACAATATGCCCCATTCTGAACTGCCCCACTCCAATGCTAAACAATCTTCCCAACTCCAATCTGCCCATGCCAATCCAAAACAATTTGCCCAACTCCATTCTAAAAAAATCTGCACCACTACAATCTACCCCACTCCAATCCAAAACAAACTGCCCCTCTCTACTCCAAAACACTTACCCTACTACAATCGGTGCCACTCCAATCCAAAACAACCTGCCCCACTCCAATCTGACTTACTCCAGTCCAAAACAGTCTGCCCCACTCCAATCTGCCCCACTCCAATCAAAAACAATATGCCTCACTGCAATCTGCACCACTCCATTCCCAACCAATCTGCCCCACTTCAATCCCAAACAGTCTGCCCCATGCCAATTCAAAACTATTTGCTACAGTCCAATCTAAAATAATCTGTCCTACTCCAATTTGCCACACACCAATTTTAAAAATCTACTGCACTCCAGTCTGCCCCAGTCCAATCCAAAGCAATCAGACCCACTCCAAACTGTCTCACTCCAATCCAAAACAATCTGCCCCACTCCACTCCAAAACAATCTGTCCCGCTCCACTCTGCCCCACACCAATACAAAACCATCTGCCCCAATCCAATCCAAAACAATCTGTCCCGCTCCACTCTGCCCCACACCAATCCAAAACAATCTGCCCCACTCCACTCTGCTCCACTCCAATCTGCCCCAATACAGTTGAAAATAATTCGCCCCTCCTCAACTGGCCTCACTCCAATCGGCCCCACTCTTGTCTCCCCACTCCAATCCAAAACAATCTGCTACACTCCAATCCCCCCCACTCCAATCCAAAACCATCTGCCACATTCCAGTCTAACCCACTCCAATCTAGAAAAAAATCTGTCCAACTCCAATCTGCTCTTCTCAAAACTGACCAATCCAAAACAATCTACCCCACTGAAATCTGACCCACTCTAATCTGTCCCACTTCAGTCTAAAACACTTCGCCCCACCAACATCTGTCCCCACTCCAATCCAATCTAACTCCACCAAATTCAATCCACCTCACCCTAGTCTAATCCACCCCACTCCAATCCACCACAATCCATCCCATTCCAGGCCAAAACAATCTGACCCACTCCAATCTGTCCCACTCCAATCCAAAACAATCTACCCCACTACAATACCAAACAATCAACCCCACTCCAATTTAAAACAATCTGCCCCACTCATTTCCAAAACAAGCAGCACCACTGCTGTCCAAAATAATCCCCCCCTCCAATCCAAAACAATCCTCTATACTCCAATCCAAAACAATCTGCACGACTCCAATCTACCCTACTCCAATCCAATTCAATCTGCCCCACTCCAACCCAAAACAATCTTTCCCACTCCAGTCTGCTCGACTCCAATCCTAAACAATCTGCTCCACTCCAATAAAAACAATCTGCCCCACTCAAATCTGTCCACTCCTATGCAAACCAATCTATCCCACACCAATCTGCCCCACACCAGTCCAAAACAATCTGCCCCACTCTAATCCCAAAGAATATGGCCCATGTCAATCCACAGCAATCTGACCCTCTCCAATCTAAATTAATCTGCCCCATTCCAATATAATGCAATCTGCCACACTCAATTCCGAAACAAGCAGGCCCACTGCAGTCCAGAAAATCTCTCTCCTTTAATCCAAAACAAACATCCTCCCTTCAATTCAAAACAATCTGAACCACTCCAATCTGCCTCACACCAATCTAAAACAATCTGCCCCACTCCAATCCCAAAGAATCTGCTCCATGTCAATCCAAAGCAATCTACCTCACTCCAATCTAAATCAGTCTTCTCCACTCCAATCTAAAACAATCTGCCCACTCCAATCTGCCCCACTCTTATCCAAAACAACCCGGGCCACTCCAATCTGCCCTAATCCAATCTATAACAAGCTACCCCACTAAATCCAAACCAGTCTGCCTCACTACAATCTGTTGCACTCCAATCCAAAACAATGTGCCCCACTCCAATCTGCCCACTCTAATCCCAAACAATCTGCTTTATTACAATCCCAAACAATCTGCCCCTCTCCAATTTGCCCACACCAATCTAAAACAATCTGCCCCACTCCAGTCTAAAACAATCTGTCCCACTCCAATCTAAAAAGATCTGCCACACTTAAATTCAAACAATCTGCCCTACTCCAATCCAAGACAATCCGCCCCACTCCAATGTGCCCCACTCAATCCACAACAATCTGCCCCACTCCAATCCAAAGCAGTTTTACCCATTCCTAACTGCCCCACTCCAATCCATAACAATGTGTCCCTCTCCAATCTACTCAACACCAATCCAAAACCATCTGCCCAGTCATGGTCCCACAAAGTAGCCTCTGGCTCAACCCCTGGTAACTTGTCAACAAGCAGTCAGGCTTAATTTAGGAGACAGGTATACACTAACACAGTAAGTAAGTCAGACACAACACAGAATAAAAGTCCCACCCCAATGTATAAATATAGGAAATATATTTATCTTTAAAATGACACCAAAACGACAAAAAATCCAATGTAGGGAACCAGAGATACGGATTTTTTAAATTTTAAAGTAAACTAGCACTTACAAGCAAATGGCTCTCAGAGGGAAAGTTGCACTGAACCAGGACACAGTCAAGAGTTACAGCAGTTTGCAATGTAAAACTTTCACACTTGCTTTCAGAAGTGTGCAGGAAAGTGATCCACAACCCCATTCCAAGGTTCCGGAATCTCTGAATAGCTCCTTGGGACGTTGGGGCTACAATTCCCACAATGCACCAGGCCAAATCCTTGCAAGTCCATTGGATGCAGTCAGGGCTGGGGACCTTTGTGGAAGTTTGATGCAGGAAAGTGATCCACAACCCTAATCCAATGTTCCAGAATCCCTGAGTTGCTCCTTCGGACTACAATTCCCACAATGCACCTGGCCAAATCCTTGCAGGTCTACTGGATACACTCCATGCTGGGGACGTTTGTGGAAGTTGGTGCACAGGAGCTCTATTAACCTGTTGCTTCAGGGAATCCACTCCAATTCAAAACAATCTGCCCCACTCCAATCCAGAACAATCAGTCCAACTCCAATCTGTCCCACTTTAATCCCAAAGAATCTGCCCCCTGCCAATCTAAATCAGTCTGCCCCACTCCAATCTAAAACAATTTGCTTGTCCTACTCTAATCTGCCACACTTTAATCCAAAACAAACTGCCCCACTCCAGTCTGCCCCACTCTAATCCCAAACAATCTGCTTCACTACAATCCCAAGCAATCTGCCCCACTCCATTTTGCCCCACTCCAATCTAACTCAATCTGTCCCACTCCAATCTGCCCCATTCCAATCTAGAAAAATCTGCCCCATTCAAATCCAAACAACCTGCCTGACTGCAAACCAAAACAATCTGTCCCACTCCAATTTACCCCACTCGATTCAAAGCAATCTGCCCCACTCCAATCCAAAACAATCTGTCCCACTCCAATCTGCTCAATGCCAATTCAAAACAATCTACCACACTCCAATTTGTCCAACTACAATTCAAAACAATCTATGCCACTCCAGTCTTCCCTACTCCAATCTGGAACAATCTGTCCAACTCCAATCTACTCCACTAGAATCTGACCCACTAAAATCCAAAACAATCTGCCCCACTCCAATCTACCCTACTCCAGTCTGTGCCACTCCAATCCAAAACATTTTGTCCCACTGCAGTCTGCCCCACTTGAATCCACCCCAATCCAATCTACCCCTGCCAAACTCAATTCACCTCACCCCAGTACACTCCACCTCCCTCCATCCCACTACAATTCAATCCACCCCAATCCACCCCACTTCAGTTCAAAACAATCTGCTCCTTTCCAATCTGTACCACTCCAATCCAAAACAATGTGCTTGACTGCAATCCAAAACAATCTGCCCCACTCAATTACAAAACAAACAGCACCACTGCTGTCCCAAAAAATCTCCCCCTCCAATCAAAAACAATCCTCTCTACTCTAATCCAAAACAATCTGCACCACACCAATCTGCCTCACTCCAATCCAATTGCACCTGCCCACTCCAACCCAAAACAATCTGTCCCACTCCAATCTGCCCAACTCCAATCCTAAACAATCTGCTCCACTCCAATAAAAACAATCAGCCCCACTCTAATCTGTCCCACTCCGATTCAAAACAATCTATCCCACGCTAATCTGCCCCACACCAATACAAAACAATCTGCCCCACTCTAATCTCAAAGAATCTGGCCCACGTCAATCCAAAGTAATCTCTTCCACTCCAATCTAAATTAATCTACCCCACTCTAATGTAAAATAATCTGGCCCACTCAATTCCAAAACAAGCAGCACCATTGCTGTCCAATAAATCTCCCCCAATCCAAAACAATACTCTATACTCCAATCCAAAACAATCTGCACCACTACAATCTACCCTACTCCAATCCAATTCAATCTGCCCCACTCCAGCCCAAAACAATCTGCCCCACTCCAGTCTGCCCAACTCCAATCCTAAACAATCTGCTCCACTCCAATAAAAACAATCAGCCCCACTCTCATCTGTCCCACTCCAATTCAAACTAATCTATCCCACCCCAATCTGCCGCACACCAATCCAAAACAATCTGCCCCACTCCAATCTGCCCCACTCTAATCCCAGAGAATCTGGCCCATGTCAATCCAAAGCAATCTGCCCCACTACAATCTAAATTAATCTGCCCCATTCCAATCTAAAACATTATGCCCCGCTCAATTCCAAAACAAGCAGCCCCACTGCAGTCCAAAAAATCTCCCCCCTTCAATTCAAAACAATCCTCCTCACACCAATCCAAAACAATCTGCACTACTCCAATCTGCCCCACTCCAATCCAATTCAATCTGCCCCACTCCAGTCTGCCCGACTTCAATCCTAAACAATCTGCTCCACTCCAATAAAAAAAAATCTGACCCACTCTAATCTGTCCCACTCCGATTCAAAACAATCTATCTCACTCCAACGTGGCTCACACCAATCCAAACAAATTTGGCCCTCTCCAATCTGCCCCACTCTAATCCCAAAGAATCTGCCCCACGTCAATACAAAGCAATCTGCCCCAGTCCAATACAATTTAATCTGCCCCACTCCAATGTATAACAATCTTCCCCACTCAATTCCAAAACAAGCAGTGCCATTGCCATCCAAGACAATCTCCCCCCTTTCCAATCCAAAACAATCTGCACCACCCCAATCTTCCCGACTCCAATCCAATTCAATCTGCCCGATTCCAATCCTAAACAATCTGCTCCACTCCTATAAAAACAATCTGCACCACTCAATCGGTCCAAAACAATCTATCCCACTCCAATCTGCCCCACACCAAATCCAAAACAATCTGCCCACTCCAGTCTAAAAACAATCTGTTACCGCAATCTCTCTCATTCCAATTCGCCCTCTAGTCCCAAAGAATGTGGCCCACGTCAATCAAAAACAATCTGCCTCACTCCAATCCAAAACAATCTGTCACCGCAATGTCTCTCATTTCAATCCACCCCAATCCAATCTACTCCATCCAATTCAATCCACCTCACCCCATTCCAAACCACCATACTCATATCCAATCCATCTCAATGCACTCCACTCCAGTCCTAAACAATCTGCTCCACTCCAATCTGACCCACTCTAATCCAAAACAATCTGCTCCACTCCAAACTGAACCATTCCAGTCCAAACAAATCAGCTCCTTCCAATACAATCTGTCCCACTTCATTCTGCTTCACTCCAATCCAAAACAATCTGCCTCACTCCAGTCTGCCACACTCCAACCCATAACGATCTGCCCTGCTACAGTCGTCCCGACTCCACTCTAAAGCAATCGTCCTCACTCCAGTATGCTCCAGCCCAATCCAGGACAATCTGCCCCACTCCAATCTGTCCCACTGCAATCCAAAGCAATCTGTCCCACTCAGATTTACCTCACTCCAATCCAGAAGAATCTGGCCCACTCCAAACTACCCCAATCAAATTTGCCCCACTCTAATTCAAACATACTGCCCCACGCTAATCCAAAGAACTCTGCCCCACTCCAATCTAAATCAATCTTTCCCACTCCAATCTAATCAAATCTTCCCCACTTCAATCTGCCCAACTCCAATCCAAAACAAACAGTCCCACTCCAAACCAAAACAATCTGCCCCACTGCAATCTACTCCATTCCAATCCTAAACACTCCGCCGCACTCGAAGACAAAACAATCTGTCCCACTACAATCTAACACAATCTACCCCACTCTACTCCAAAAATTCTGCCCACTCCAAAATGAAACAATCTTCCCCGCTGCAGTCTGCCCCACTTGAAACCACAATAATCTGCAATCCGTCCCACACCAAACCCATAAAATTGGCACCACTCTGGTCTGCAGCACTCCAATCTGCTCCACTCCAATCTAAAACAATGTGCCCCTCTCCAATCTACCCCACTCCAATCCCAAACAGTCTGACCCACTACAATGTACCCCACTACAATCCAAAACAAACTGCCCCACTCAAGTCTACCCCACTCCAGTCCAAAAATATTTCCCCTACTTAAATCTGCCCCACTCTAATCCAAAACAATATGCCACACTCCAGTCTGCCCCACTCCATTCCAAACCAATCTGCACTACTCCATTCCAAACAATCTTCCTGCCTCAATCCCAAACAGTCTGTCCCTCTGAAATACAAAGCAATCTGCCCCATTCCAATCTATCCCATACCAATTTAAAGAAATCTTCCGCACTCCAATCTGTCCCAGTCCAACCCATAGCAATCTGACTCACTGCAAAACATTATCTCCCACTCTAGTCTGCTCAAGACCAATACAAAACAATCTGCCTCTAGCCAATCTGTCCCACTCCAATCCAAAACAATCCACCCAACTCATCTGCTCCACTCCAGTCTCCCCCACTGCAATTCAGAACAATTTGCCAGACTCCAATCTCCCCCACTCCAAACCTAAACATTCAGTCCCACTCCAATCCAAAATAATCTGCTTTACTGCAATGTACCCCACTCGAATCCAAAACAATTCACCCCTCTACAATGTGCCCCACTCCAATCTGCCCCACTCCTGTCTCCCCACTCCAGTCCAAAACAATCTGCCCACTCCATCCTGCCCAACTCCAATCTGTCCCACTCCAATCCAAAACAATGTGCCCCACATAAGTCTTCCCCATTCCAATCCCAAAAAATCTACTCCACTTCAATCTCAAACAGTCTGCCCATGCCAATTCAAAACAATCTGCCCTACTCCAATCTGAAACAATCTACTGCAATCCAATCTGTCTCACACCAATTTAAAAAAATGTGCTGCCCCAGTCCAATTAAAAGCAATTTGATCCACTCCAATCCAAAGCAATCTGTCCCTCTCCAAACTGCCCTACTCCAATCTGCCCCACTCCACATTCCCCCACTCCAATCCAAAACAATCTGCCAGACCCCAATCTCCCCCACTTCAATCCAAAACATACAGCCCCACCCCAATCCAAAAGAATCTGCCCTAACTCAGTCCAAAACAATCTTCCCCACCTCAACCTGCCTCTCTCCAATCCAGAGCAATATACACCACTCCATTCTGCCCTACTGCAGTTTGCCCCACTCAAACCCAAAACAATCCACCCCTCTCCAATCGGCCTGACTCCAATCTGCCCCACTCCAATCCAAAATAATCTGCCTCATTCCAATCTGCCCCTCTCCAATTCAAAATAATCTGCCTGACTCCAATCCAGAACAATCTCTCCAATTCCAATCTACTCCACTCAAATGTGAGCCACTCCAGTCTGCCCCACTCCAATCTGTGCCACTCCAATCCAAAACACTTTGCCCTACTGCAATCCGTCCCACTCGAATCCACCCCAAACCAATCTACCCTTGCTGAATTCAATCCACCTCAGTTCAAAACAATCTGCCCGCTCCAATCCAAAAACTCCTTTCTGTCCCACTCTAGTCTAAAACAATCTGCCCCCCTCCAATCTCAAAGAATCTGTCCTATACCAAGCTAAAGCAATCTGCCCCATTGCAATCTAAATCAGTTTGCCTCACTCCAATCTAAATTAATCTGCCCCACTCCAGACTAAAACAATCTGTCCCACATCAATCGAAAACAATCTGCCTCACTTCTAGACAAAACAATCTGCCCCACAGTGCCTTTCTCTAATTTATAACTCTCTGCCCCACTCAATCCAAAGCAATCTGCTCCATTCTAGTCTGCAGCATTCCAATCCAAAACAATCTTCCCCAATCTAGTCTGCCCCATACCCATCCAAAACAATCTGCCCCACTCCAATCTGTCCCACTCCAATCCAAAACAAACTACCTCGCTTCATTCTTCTCCACTCCAGTCTGTCCCAATGCACTACAAAACAGACTGCCCTACTCCAATGTGCCCCATTCCAATCCAAAACAATCTTCCCCACTCCCATCTGACCCACTACAATCTGCCCCACTTCAGTCCATCACACTCCAATCCAAAACACTGTGCGCCACCTCAATCCACCCCACTCAATCTACCCCAATCCAATCTACCCTTATCCAATGCAGTCCACTTCACCCCAGTCCAATCCATCCCACTGCACCCCACTGCTATCCAATCCATCACAATCCATCCCAATCCATTCCAAAAGAATTTCCTCATTCCAATCTGAACCACTCCAATCCAAAACAATCTGCCCCATTCCAATCCAAATCAATCTGCCTCACTCCATTCCAAAACAATCTGCCCCACTCCCATCCACACTCCCATCCACCCTACTCCAATCCGTTCCACTCAAATCTGCCCCACTCCAATCCAAAACAATCTACCCCACTTCAATGCAAAGCAATCTGCCCCACTCCAATCTGCCATGATGCAACCCAAGACAACCTGCCCCACTACAATCCAAAGCAATCAGACCCACACCAATCCAAAACAATTTGCCCCACTTCAATCTGCCCCATTCCAATCCAAAACAATCAGCCTCACTTCACTCCAAAGCAATCTGCCCCACTCTAGTCTGCCACAATGCAGTCCAAGACAATATGCCCCACTCCAATCCAAACCAATCGGTCCCACTCCAATCCAATACAACTTTGCCCCTTTCCAATCCAAATCAATCTGTCCCACTCCAATCTGCCCCACTCCAATCTGCCTCACTCCAAACCAAACCAATGTGCCTCATTCCAATCTGCCTCCACTTCAAATAGACTCACTCCAATCCAAAACAATTTCCCTACTCTTATCTGCCCCATGCCAATCCCAAGAAATCAGCCCCACTCCAGTCTGCACCACTAAATATGCCCCACTCCAATCCCAAACAACCTGCCCTACTCAAATCTAAAGCAATCTACCACACTCCAATCTGCCCCACTCTAAAGAAACCTGCCCCTCTTCAATCTACCCCACTCCAATCCAAAACAGTCTGCTCCATCAACATCCATGACAATCTATCCCACTCTAAACTGATGAATTCCAATGCAAAACAATCTGTTCCACTCCAATCCAGAACAATCTGCCCCACTCCAATCCCAATCTGCCCCACTCCAATCCAAAACAGACTGCCCTACTCCAATCTGCCCCACTCCTATCCAAAACAACCTTCCCCCCTCCCATTTGCCCCACAATAATCTGCCCCACTCCAGTCTGTCACACTCCAATCCACAACACTGTGTGCCACTTGAGTCTACCCCACTCCAACCTACCCCAATCCTATCTACCCTTATCCAATTCAGTCCACCTAACCCCAGTCCAAACCATCCCACTGCACCCCACTGCTGCCCAATCCATCACAATCCACCCCACTCCATTCCCAAAGAATGTCATTCATTCCAATCTGAACCACTCCAATCCAAAACAATCTGCCCCACTCCAATCCAAATAAATCTGCCCTACTCCATTCCAAAACAATCTGCCCAACTCCAGGCCAAAACAAACTGCCTCACTCCACCCAAAATAATCTGCCCCATTCTAATCTGCCCCCATCCAATCCCAAACAATCTTTCATACTCCAATAAAAACAATCTGCCCCGCTCCAATCCAAAACAATCTGCCCCACTCCAATCCAAAACAATCTGCCCCACACCAATCCATTACAACCTGCCCCACTTCAATCCAAAACAATCCGCCTGGGGGGGATTAGAATGATTACGCAATGTCATCCAGAAGTAATCCCATCTATTTGTGTACATTTGCAAATTGCTGAATGAGTGGCGTGTGTGTAATACCTTTACTTTTGCTTAATCAAAAGGAAAAGCACAGACTGGACCATCATTTATTGAGTGTCATGCTTGTGTGGTCAGGAGTGAGGATTACTAGCCCATACAACCTGCCTTGAGTAAGCCTTGGACTGCTCTGCAAAGCTACCCTATGAGAGTCAAGCGCTACAATGGGGTGTTCGGTTCTCAGTGGTTGTCATGTGCAGTCCCATTACTTGTGCAGGCCACACAGCTAATGACCCACCTTCCAACACTACCCCACTCCAATCTGCCCTACTCCAATCCAAAAAAAGATGTCCCACTCTAATTCAAAACAATCTTCCCCACTCCAGTCTGTCCCAATGCAGTCCAGAACAATCTGCCTTACTCCAATCTGTGCCACTCCAATCCAAAACAATCTGCCCCTCTCCAATCTGCCCTACTACAATTCAAAACAATCTGTCCCACTCCAATTAAAATAAATCTGCCCTAAACTAATTCCTAAAAATCTGCCCCACTACAGTCCCAAACAATCTGCCACACTCCAATCCAAAACAATCTGTTCCACTCCAATCAAAACAATCTTCCCCTCTCCAGTCTGCTTCACTACAATCCACCCAAATCCAGTCTGTCACACTACAATCCAAAACACTATGCGCCACCGCAATCCACCCCGCTGCAATCTGCCCCACTCCAATCCAAAACAATCTGCCCCTCTCTAATTTGCCGTTCTTCAATCCAAAACAATCTGCACCACTCCAATCTGCCCCACTGCAGTCTGCCCCACTCAAATTCGAAGAAGCAATCTGTCGTGCGCCAAACTCCCAAACTCTGATCCAAAACAATCTGCCTGAGATAGTCTCCCCTACTCCAATTTGCCCCACTCCAATCCCATGCAATCTTCTCCCAGCCAATCCAAAGCAATATGCCCAACTCCAATCTAAATCAATCTGCCCCACTCCAATCTAAAACTATCTTCCCCACCCTAATCGGTAGCATTCTGCTCCACACCAGTCCAAAACAATCTGCCTCACTTTAATTGCCCCATTGCAATCCAAAACAATCTGCCCGATTCCAATCCAGAACAATCTGCCCCACTCCACTCCCAATCTGCCGCACTTCACTCCAAAACAACCTGCCCCACTTCAAGCTGCCCTACTGCAATCTGCCCCACTGCAATCTAAAACAATTTGCTAGAATCCGTCCCACACCAATCCAAAAAAATCTGCTGACACCAGTCTACCCCACTCCAGTCTGTCCCACTGCAGCCCAAAACAATCTGCCTTACTCCAATCTGCACCACTCCAGTCCAAAACAATCTGCCCCATTCCAATCTGCCCTACTGCAATCAAAAACAATCTGCCCAACGCCAATCCAAAACAATGTGCCTCAAACCAATTCCAAACAATCTGCCCCACTACAGTCCCAGTCTGCCACACGCTAATCCAAAACAATCTGCCCCACTCCAATCTGCTTCACTCCACTCCAAAGTAATCTGCCGCACTCCATTCAGACCCACTCCAATCCAAAGCAATCTTCACCACTCCAATGTACCCGACCCCAATCCAAAACAATTTCTTCCACTCCAGTATGCCCGACATCAATCCAGAACAATCTGGCCCACTCCAATCTGCCCCACTGTAATCTGTCCACTCTAAACTATTTTCCCCACTCTATTCTGCTCCACTCTAATTGGTCCCTTCCAATCTGCCCCACTCCAATCCAGATCAATCTGCCCAAATCCAAAGCAATCCGCCCCTCTCAAATCCATCCCATTTCAATCTGCCTCATTCCAGTCTCTCCAATTCAAAACAATTTGCCACACAATAGTCTACCCACTCCAATCCAACACAATCTGCCCCACTCCCATTCGCCCCACTCAAATCCGTCCCACTCAAATCTGACCCACTCCAATCCAAAACAATCTGCCCCACTTCAATCCAAAGCAATCTGTCTCACTCCAATCTTCCACAATGCAATCCAAGACAATCTGCTCCACTTCAAACCAAACCGATCAGTCCCACTCCAATCCAAAACAATCTGCCTCACTTCAATCTGCCCCATTCCAAACCAAAATAATCTGCCCCACTCCAATCTTCCCCCCTGTGATCTGCCTCACTCCAAACCAAACCAATCTGCCCCACTCCAATCTGCCTCCACTCCAAAATGACTCACTCCAATCCAAAACAGTTCGCCTACTCCAATCGGTCCCATACCAATCCCAAGAAATCAGCCCCACTCCAGTCTGCCCCGCTACAATATGCTCCAATCCAACCCCAAACAATCTGCTCTACTCAAATCTAAAGTGATCTGCCACACTCCAATCTGCCCCACTCTAAAAAAAAAAACCTGCCCCTCTTCAATCTACCCCACTCCAATCCAAAACAGTCTGCCCTACCCCAATCCAAAACAATATGTCCCGCTCCAAACTGCCCCATTCAAATGCAAAACAATCTGTCCCACTCCAACCTAAAACAATCTTTCCCATTGAAATCTGCCCAATTGCAATCTAAAACTATCTATCCTACTCCAATTTGTGCCACTCCAATCTAAGCCAACCTGCCCACTCCCATCTGCCCTACTCTGATTCAATTCAACCAATTCAATTCAATTTGCAGTTTTGGAGCACGCTACTCACCCTTAGGGCCTCAAGGTGCTTTCGGGTATGTCCTCAAGATTCAGTTGAAGAGCCAGGTCTTAAGGTCCTTCCTGAATTTAGGTAGTGATGGCGACTGCCTGAGGTGGAGAGGCAAGGTGTTCCAGCATTTTGTTGCAAGGTAGGTGAAAGATCTCCCTCCAGCCGAGGACTTCCATATGCGGGCGAGCGACTGCTGGGAGGAGCGGAGAGGTCTGGAAGGAGAGTAAAAGGTGATGCAGTGGTTGAGACGTATTGAGCCCAAGGTTGAGGAGGGCCTTGTAAGCTTGTACAAGGAGCTTGAAGTTGATCCTCTTCTCGACGGGGAGCCAGTGGAGATCTCCCAGGTGTCCTGTGATGTTTTCTCGGCGGAGGATGTTCAGGATGAGTCTGGCGGAGGCGTTATGGATTTATTGTGACTCGTTCAGGTTCTTCTTGATGGTTTCGGCATAGTGGGCATTGCCATAGTCAAGTCTGCTTGTGATAATGGCGTGTGTTACGGACTTGCGGCAGTCACTTGGGATCCATCTGAAGATCTTCCGGAGGAGTCAGAGGGTGTGGAAACAGGTGGTGGCAACGGAGTTAACCTGTCTTATCATGGTGAGCGCTGAGTTGAGGACGACGCAGAGGTTGCGTGCATGGCCTGTAGGGGTGGGGGAGTCATCCTAGGCTGCTGAGTAGGGTCCCAGGATGAAGATTTCGGTCTTGTCGGAGTTTAGCTTAAAACAGCTCTCCTTCATCCAGGCGGCAACTGCCTCCATCCCGTCTTGGAATTTCTCCTTGGTCGTTGTGGTCTTTTCGGTCAGGGAGATGATCAGCTGGGTGTCATCGACGTAAGAGACAATGTTCAATCCGTAGTTTCTGATGATTGGAGTGAGTGGGGCCATGTAGACGTTGAACTGTGTGGGACTCAACGAGGATCCTTGGGGTATTCCACAGCTGAGCTCTGTAGGTTCTGACAATTGTGGCAGGAGTCTGACTCTCTGTGTCCTGTCTGTCGTGAAGGAGTGTATTCACCGAAGAGCCTTGTTGTGTCTGCCTACTTCGTGGAGTCTGGTGCATTGGGTGCGGTGGGACACTGTGTCGAAAGCGACCGATAGGTCCAGAAGGATGAGGGCTGCTCTTTGGTCGAGGAGAGAGCAGATGTCATCTGTGGTGGTGAGCAGGGGGGTCTCAGTGCTGTGGTTAGTTCTGAATTCTGATTGGGAGATGTCCAGGATGTTGTTGTCCTCGATTTGTTGACTGAGCTGAGTGTTGATTGCTTTTTCAGAGACCTTGGCTGGGAAAGGCAGCAACAAGATGGAGCGGTAATTCTTGCGATCCGTGGTGTCGGCCATGGGTTTCTTCAGGAGGGGGCAGATCTCGTGCTTCCAGTCCTCAGGGAAGATGGCCGACTCTAGGGAACATGTGATGGTTTTGCAGAGCTCGGGTGCGATCGAGGCACTGGCTTTGTTGAAGAAGTAGTGGGGGCAAGGATTAGTGGGGCCTCCAGGTAGGATGCTGCTCATAATGGAGTGAGTCTCGTCCATTGTGAGGGGGGCCGGCGTGCAGGAACTGTGGGGGTTGAGAGGATCCGAGTTTGGGAATTGTTGATGAGTTTGGAGAGTCCTGGTGGCCAAAGCTGTCATAGATATCCTTGATTGTCCAAAGGAAGAAGGTGGCTAGTCTGTCGCAGAGGCCCTGGGAGGGATGTTAGTGGCCTCAGCTTGGGGTTTGGTGAATTCCTTGATGACGATGAAAAGTTCTTTTGTGTTGTGAGTGGTGGTGTAGATACGGTCCTGCAGTGCGGTTTTTCTAGTGGCTCTGATGAGGCCATGGTGGGACTGGTGCCAGGTTTGAAGGCTGCAAGATCGCCAGGGAATTGCTGTTCCTCCATCTTTTCTCCAGTATACTGCACATGTGCTTCGATTCCTAGAGTGCAGGGGTGAACCAGCTGGCTTTCTTGGTGAAGTGTTTCCCTGTGGTCGTTCCAAACCAATCTTCCCAACTCCAATCTGTGCCACTCTAATCTGTCCCACACCACTCCAAAACAATGTACCCCACTCTAGTCTGCCCCACGCCAATCCCAAACAATCTGCTCCACTACAGTCCCAAACATCTTGTCCCACTCCAATCTGCCCTACCCCAATCCAAACAATCTGTCCCACTCCAGTCTAAAAAAATCTGCCCTCTCCAGTCTGCCCCAGTCAAATCCAAAACAATCTGCCTCACTCCAATCCAAAACATTCTGCCCAACTCCAAACTGCCCCACTCAATCCAAAACAATCTGCCCCACTCCTATCCAAAACAATCCATCCCTTTCCAATCTGCCCCACTTCAATCCTAAACAATCCTCCACTCTCCAGTCTGTGCCACTCCACTCCAAAGCTATTTGCGCCACTCCAACTTGCCCGACACCAATCCCAAAAAAATCTTCCACACGCCAACCTTCCCCACTTCAGTCTGTCCCACTCCATTCCAGAAGAATCTGCCCCTCTCCAATCGGCCCCATTCCAATCTGCCCCACTCCAGTCTCCCCACTCCAATCTAAAACAATCTATCACACTCCAATAGAAAATAATCTGCCCCACTCCAATCTGCCCACTCCAGTCTGCCCCACTCCCATCCAAAACAATCTGCCCAACTCAAATCCACTCCCCTCCAATATGACCCACCTGAATCCAAAACAATCTGCCCACTCTGTTGTGTCCCACTCCTTTCTGCCCTACTCCAATCTACCTCACTACAATCTGCACCACTGCAGTCTATTTGACAACAATTTAAAACACTGTCCCCAATACATTTTTCCCCACTCCAATCCACCCCAATCCAATCTACTCCATCCAGTTTAATATACCTCACCCCTTCCTCCTTCCTCTTTCTTTTTTCTGCAGGTCTGCGCTGCCTTACCCTCCTTCTTGCTCCTAAAAATCTCTTTGTCACTGAAGGGGGGGGGGGGGGCACGAGCATGCAAACCTTACCAGCCCTGTAGATTCCTGATTAGTCGGACAGCTGCAAACTATTCTAGCTTGCTCCACTATTCACGCCTATTCTCTGTTCAGTGCCGCCACACAAACCTTCTTGTTCCTTATTGTGTCCCTTTTTGATTATCGTCGAAGGGGGGGCATGAGCACGCAAGGCCACGCAGGACCTGTTGGGTTGCAGTCTGTCTGACGGCCAGCTAGCACTGTTGGCGCTCTGAGACACTGGGTCGATAGATCTTTGATATAGTAATACAGTCATTCGGTAGTACAAGGAGCAGGCTTCTAAAGCAGCAACAGAACAGCTGGATGCAGATAGCAGGCTAGGAGCAGGAAAAGGGAGTTGGCACTGCTCCTTATGTGCTCAAAATGTGCTGTATAAAGCAGGAAGAGTTTGCTGCTGATGCAGCTAGTGCCAGCAAGTAATAGCTAGTAGCTATTAGCAGTACATATTGAGGATGAGAGGTAAGTGTCCACATAGGTCCACATGGGACTTTTGAACTGGTCAAACCTGTTAGCTTATCAACTTAATTAGGTCTATTGTATTACCAAAAGCTTAATCCTGAAGCAGACCTGCGCGCCGGTTGTAGCGCAGTGCTGCGTAACACGGTAACACACCCTTAACTTGCCTGCTGCCTGCGACCTTCTACTTCCAAGGGTTCACCACTGGGCCGAGGTCCCAATATTGTAATAGGTGGAGGCAGGCTCTCCCCAAAAGATCAAGCCGTACTAGCCTACTGCCAGTCGCTTCTGCCTCGCTCTGGGAGGCCTGCAGCTCTGAACGTCACCTCCCACCTCGCTGCCCCCAACTCCACAGTTCTGTCTGTCTCTGCTCGGTTTGCCTGGTTTCCCACCATACTGCGAGACTGCAAGGCCACCGAGCTGCCCAACTTTGGGGTGCTGTCACCTGCTGCCACCTCCGTGGAGCACGGCACCGGGAGCAGCGAGTGGTGAAGGAGGAGGGGGGAGGGGTGGTGAGGATCAGAGAGCAGGTAGGCAGATTATGACTGGTTACAGGTTACAGACTGCGGATGATCCTTCTCTACTCTAATCCAAAACAATCTGTCCCACTCCAATCCAAAACAATGTGCCCCACTCCAATCAGCCCTGCTCTAATCCAAAACAATCTGTCCCTCTCCAATCCAAAACAATGTGCCCCACTCCAATCCCAAACAATCTGCCCCACTATAATTCCAAACAATCTGCCCCATGCCAATCCAAAATAATCTGTCCCAACCCAATATAAAACAATCTGCCCCACTCTAATCTAAAAAACCTGCCCAATTGAAGTCTACCACACTACAATCCAGTTCAATCTGCCCCAACTCCAATTCAAAACAATCTGCCCCACTCTGCTCCAAAATAATCTGCCCCAGTCCAATATGTCCCACTCCAACAGATTTTTTCAGTATGCCAGACACCAAATCCAGAACAACCTGTCCCATTCCATTCTGCCCCACTCCAAACTTCCTCACTCCAATCCAGAGCAATCTGCTCGACTCCAATATGCCCCAAATCAAAAAATCCACCCCTCTCAAATTCCGCCCCACTCCAATTTTCCCCACTCCAGTCTCCCCACTCCAATGCAAAACAATCTGCCACACTTCAATCTCCCCCACTCCAATAAAAAATAATCTAGCCCACTCCAATCCGCCCCACTCCAATCTGCCCCACTCCAATCCAAAACAATTTGCTCCACTCCAATCTGCCACACTCCAATCCAAAACAATTTGCTCCACTCCAATCTACCCGACCCCATCCAAAACAACCTGACCAACTCGAATCTGCTCCTCTCCAATCTGACCCACCTGAATCCAAAACAATTTGCCCCACTCCAATCTGCCCACTCCATTGTGTCCCACTTGATTCTGCCCTACTCCAATCTGCCCCACTGCAATCCCCCTACTCCAATCCATCCGACTCCAATCTAAAACACTGTGCCCCACCGCATTCCTCCCGACTCCATTCTACCTTACTCCAATCTACCCCTATCCAGTTTAATCCACCCCACCACAATCCCATCCAAAACAATCCACCTCTCTCCAATCTGCACTGCTGCAATCCAGAACAATCTGCCCCACTGCAATCTGTCCCATTCCAATCTCAAGCAATCTGCACCATGACAATCCAAAACAATCTCCCCCACTCCAATCTAAATCAATCTGCCCCACTCCAACCTGCCCCACTCTAATCCAAAACAATCTGCCTCACCTCAATCCAAAACAATCTGCCCCACTGCAATCTGCCCCACTTCAATCCAAAACATTCTGCCCCACTTCAATCTCAAACAATCTGCCCCACATCCATCTTCCCCATTCCAATCCAAAACAATCTGCCTCATTCCAAGCTGCCTCACTGCAATCTGCCCCACTCCAAACCAAAACAAGTTGACCCACTCCAGTATTGCACACTCCAATCTAAAACAATTTGCTATAATCTAATACACCCTAAACATTGCAAGAATTCTGCCCCACCCCAGTTTGCCCCACTCCAACTGCAAAACAAAACAAGCTGCCCCACTCCAATCAAAAATAACCTACCCCACTCTAATCTGCCTCAATCCAATTCAAAACAATCTGCCCTACTCAAGTCTGCACCACTCCGATCAAAATAAATCTGCCCCACTCCAATCTGCCCTATTCTAATCTAAAACAATCTGCCCCACTCCAATTCAAAACAATGTGGACCACGCCACTCTGCCCTACGCTGATCCAAAACAATCTGCCCCAGTCCAATCCAAAATAATTTACCCACCCCAATCCCAAAGAATCTGCACCACTATAAACCCAAAGAATCTGCCCCACGCCATTCCAAAACAATCTGCCCCATTTCAATCAAAAATAATCTGCCCCACTCCAATCCGAAAAAAATCTGCACAATTCCAGTCTGCCCCTGTCCAATCCAAATCAATCTGCCCCACTATAATTCCAAACAATCTGCCCCATGCCAATCCAAAATAATCTGTCCCAACCCAATATAAAACAATCTGCCCCACTCTAATCTAAAAAACCTGCCCAATTGAAGTCTACCACACTACAATCCAGTTCAATCTGCCCCAACTCCAATTCAAAACAATCTGCCCCACTCTGCTCCAAAATAATCTGCCCCAGTCCAATATGTCCCACTCCAACAGATTTTTTCAGTATGCCAGACACCAAATCCAGAACAACCTGTCCCATTCCATTCTGCCCCACTCCAAACTTCCTCACTCCAATCCAGAGCAATCTGCTCGACTCCAATATGCCCCAAATCAAAAAATCCACCCCTCTCAAATTCCGCCCCACTCCAATTTTCCCCACTCCAGTCTCCCCACTCCAATGCAAAACAATCTGCCACACTTCAATCTCCCCCACTCCAATAAAAAATAATCTAGCCCACTCCAATCCGCCCCACTCCAATCTGCCCCACTCCAATCCAAAACAATTTGCTCCACTCCAATCTGCCACACTCCAATCCAAAACAATTTGCTCCACTCCAATCTACCCGACCCCATCCAAAACAACCTGACCAACTCGAATCTGCTCCTCTCCAATCTGACCCACCTGAATCCAAAACAATTTGCCCCACTCCAATCTGCCCACTCCATTGTGTCCCACTTGATTCTGCCCTACTCCAATCTGCCCCACTGCAATCCCCCTACTCCAATCCATCCGACTCCAATCTAAAACACTGTGCCCCACCGCATTCCTCCCGACTCCATTCTACCTTACTCCAATCTACCCCTATCCAGTTTAATCCACCCCACCACAATCCCATCCAAAACAATCCACCTCTCTCCAATCTGCACTGCTGCAATCCAGAACAATCTGCCCCACTGCAATCTGTCCCATTCCAATCTCAAGCAATCTGCACCATGACAATCCAAAACAATCTCCCCCACTCCAATCTAAATCAATCTGCCCCACTCCAACCTGCCCCACTCTAATCCAAAACAATCTGCCTCACCTCAATCCAAAACAATCTGCCCCACTGCAATCTGCCCCACTTCAATCCAAAACATTCTGCCCCACTTCAATCTCAAACAATCTGCCCCACATCCATCTTCCCCATTCCAATCCAAAACAATCTGCCTCATTCCAAGCTGCCTCACTGCAATCTGCCCCACTCCAAACCAAAACAAGTTGACCCACTCCAGTATTGCACACTCCAATCTAAAACAATTTGCTATAATCTAATACACCCTAAACATTGCAAGAATTCTGCCCCACCCCAGTTTGCCCCACTCCAACTGCAAAACAAAACAAGCTGCCCCACTCCAATCAAAAATAACCTACCCCACTCTAATCTGCCTCAATCCAATTCAAAACAATCTGCCCTACTCAAGTCTGCACCACTCCGATCAAAATAAATCTGCCCCACTCCAATCTGCCCTATTCTAATCTAAAACAATCTGCCCCACTCCAATTCAAAACAATGTGGACCACGCCACTCTGCCCTACGCTGATCCAAAACAATCTGCCCCAGTCCAATCCAAAATAATTTACCCACCCCAATCCCAAAGAATCTGCACCACTATAAACCCAAAGAATCTGCCCCACGCCATTCCAAAACAATCTGCCCCATTTCAATCAAAAATAATCTGCCCCACTCCAATCCGAAAAAAATCTGCACAATTCCAGTCTGCCCCTGTCCAATCCAAATCAATCTGCCCCACTCCAATCCAAAATAATCTGCCCCACTCCAATCTGCCTTTCTCGACTCCAAAGCAATTTGCTGCATGCCATTCTGCCCCAATACAATCCAAAACATTCTGCCCCACTCCAATGTGCCCCACTCCAACAATTTGTCCCACTCCAGTATGCCAGACACCAATCCAGAACAATCTGTCCCACTCCAATCTGTCACACTGTAATCTGTCCCACTCCAATCTAAAACAATCTGCCCCACTCCATTCTGCCCCACTGCAATCTGTTCCTTCCAATCTGCCCCACTACAATTGAGAACAATCTGCCCACATACAAAACAGGCACCTACTCAATCCCAAGCAATCTTCACCTCTCAAATTCCACCAAACTCCAACCCAAAACAATCTGCCACACTCTAATCTCCCCCACTCCAAACCAAAACAATCTGCCCTACTACAATCGTCGACAATCCAGTCCGAAACAATCTGTCCCACTCCAATCGAAAACAAGATGCCCGCTTCAGTCTGCCCCACTCCAAACCAAATCAATCTGCCCCACTGCAATCTACCTCACTTCAACCAAACACCCCCCACAGCCCTCCCCTGTCGGAAGCCCAATTTACCTTCATCCAGCTGGTCTTCCGTCAGGGAACGGGACAGGGCGCTGCTACCGCCAGCAGCACCCGCCAGGAGATCACCGCCAGGCCATATCATATGTCATGATGCGGCTGCCGGGGGTCTACTGGCGTGGTGGCGCTGGTGGTAGCAGCGCCACCTTACCACCCTTGCTCAGTATGGCCACAGCCGGATTTCTGCCCTTCTTGTGGCGGAAGTCTGGCTGTTGTCATAATCTGGCAGACGGATGGTAGCCGCGGTGATGGTCTTTTGGCGGCCGTCACCTCAGCGGTAGGCTGTTTATACCACCAGTGTCATAATGTGCACCATAATCTCCACTCAGAGCTGTGAAACTTGCCAGCACGTTCTTCTTTAAAATACAAACAATGACATTGAAATCCGTCCTTATTGTAGCACGGTCAAGCGATTGCACTAAATCATGTACCCCTTTACATGCCTACCACTCAGCATTCTGTTCTGGTTATGAGTGGATTAAACTCACTCATTCTACTGGTGACTTAAAACTTAAGCATTGCTCGCTAGCATTGCTCACTGCAGTTAATTAGAAAATAATGTTTTACAATTAGTCTGGGTGCTATTTTATTTTGTTAAGTTACCAAGCCGTTTTCTGGTGAATGTGAACCACCAAAATACTTGGAAGGAACAATATTTCAAATTCTGCAAACCCAACCTTTTGTCTCTTTCTTTCTTCACTCCTCACATAGCTAAATCCGTTGATGCTCACTTACTTCACCAACTAGTTAGACTAATGAACAAGTTCCTCCTCGTAAGCACATCATAAGCACATCTTTTGAGATCCCAGGAAATATTAATGTCCCAGTTTCCACCATACTCGAATACATTCTGTTCCATATGTCTTTTGTCCCTAACCTAAGCCTGCCCAAACCTTGCCCTTCTTCACGCACATGGTCACTGGCTTACCCTTTGCATCAATCACATGACATGCTACATCTAATTTTTAAGTACTCATCTTCACAGGCTGGATTATTTCATTAGCAAGCAACCTCCCAGACCTCCCTTCATACGGATTCCCGTTTCAGAATCAGTTATCAGTTTGTCCCCACACTGTTTATTCTTAATCACCGGCTGAACTCCTTCTATTAAATTTAAGATTGGCTAACCACATTAAAATGCTTCATTCTGGTGTTCAAGGAAGTAGCACAAAGAATATCCTTCCACCCTCACTTTGAACCACACAACACTGAGTGAGAGTAAACGAGAAAAAAATGAACGACCCCGTGATCCTCATCTTTTCTATGAAAGCCTGCGGCAATTGTTCAGATGAGGAAATTTAGTAAAATGATTCATTTCACAGCACAATTTTTCAAGATTTGAGCCTAAAAGCTGCATTTTCCCACTTTACCTTTTTTTTTGTTTACAAATGTCTTTCTTTATTATCCATTCATTCTCGCCTCCTTTAACATTCTTTCTTTGCTTGTATTTTTTATTTATTTACTTCCTTCTCTCCCTTATTCATTATTTTCCTATTACTTTCTTTCATACTTTATATTATTATTTACTTCTTTCCATTCAACATACATTCTTTCCAACGTTCATTCTTTCCAACGTTCCTTCCTCCTTTCTATTCTCCTTTTATTCTATTGTTCCTTCATAGTCTTCGATTATTTTCTTCTATCTTTCCTTTCTCCTTCCTATTCTTCCCTTCTTTTCCCTTCATTTCCTGTTATCTTTCTCCTGCCTTTCCCTATCACCTTTATTCCAACCATCTTTCTTTTCTTATTCCTTTCTTTCTTTAATTCTTTCTCTTCTTCGTTCCTGTTTTTCCTTGTGGTTTTTTCCATCCTTCCTCTTGTCTCTCGTTCCTTCTTTCCATGGTTCTTTTCTTACATTCTTTCGTTCTATTTTGATGTTTTACTTCTTTCTTGGTCCTTTAATTTTTCTTTGTTTATAATTTGTTCTTTCCTCCTTTTCTTTTTTCCATGCTTTCCACCTTCTCTTCGTTCTGACCTTCTCTCGCTTCTTCTTTCCCCTGACTTTCTTCTTTTCAGGTTCACCTTTCCTTCTTTCCATTAATATTTTTTCCTTCCATCTTGTTGCATTTCCATATCTAGAACCCAACTATCCATTCCAATTTCAAATTATTCTTAGTCTTTCTACCCCAGGCCTCCACACACCCAATCCAGTTTTGATGTTTCCCCTTTCTGAAACCATTTTCTGTAACATACTCCCATTCTACAACTTACTGAATACAATACAATATCTTACACTCAATGTCACTGTATCCACTGCTAAGGCCAAACCTGCACTCTCTGATACACAAATGTGATGAGAAGAATGCTTGCATATAGTCTAAACCACTGGCAATTGTTCTAGGTAGCATGGTCGCATTCCTACACATTGTTTAGTGCCCACTGTGCCATTCAAGACCAAAGCTCACCTTTTGTTAATCAGAAGTAACTACACTCTTCATGGGAAGAACCCAACCCGAATTGCCAAGTAATGTCCCCTCCATAAAATAACAGAACCCCCCCCTGAACAGTCTCTTCTTTATTACACCTCATCATGGAGGTATAGTGTGGGCGTGCTTAAATTTCTTTTGATATTTTACTTGTAAGGTGACAGGTGTAGGGTAACCCTCAATATACCCTTAGAGGTCGACACAAATCTTTGGACTCAGATAGGAGTATGATAATGTCCTAGCAATCAACATTAACAATATCAAACCATCACTTTCAATTTGGAGTTAGTAATTTATACGCACCATTACCTATGTGGCCATGAATCACCACACCAGTTTAATAAAGTTCACACATTTATTTCCCTTTAGTTTAACAATGCTAAGATGACCTAAATCAAATGCAAGACCAAATGATATTAGTACAGAAACAATACAAGCTGACCAAATCTTTGAAAGAATCTTAATCTAGACAGAATATTTATCATTAAACATTCAAGAACCACCATGCAGAATAACAACAACAACAAATGAATAATAGACACAGAATACCTTTAGTTATCTCAGATGAATTATGTACAATCAAATTATATGAACCAGTCGAATTTAGAATTTGGCATCCTTACCTATTACTCTGATTCGATAAGCATGTTTGGGCTTCATGCAAAAAGAAAAGACAAAAATTAATTTGAATAACATCTGACTATGGCACTAACCAAAATAGTGGTTACATTTTCTAAACAGAGAAAACCTAAAAATCTGTAAGGAAAACAAATGCACATTTGGTTTTACCTCTCCTAAATGGATCATCAAGCAGCGATGTCTTCATCAGTGGAGCATCTGGTCTTCATTGTACAGCATCAGTATTATGAATGGGGAAACAGTTCAGTAACTTTTGGGCCTAATGTATCTGAACTGTCAGAATCATAACTAAGAAAACAGGAACACATAATTTCACTAACTTAGAAATAAATAATCTGTAGACTATGGGATGTTTTAGTGTTCAACCAATAACTTCTGATCCATGTTTCAGAAGTTTCTTTCTTCTTTTTCTGCATACATGATTGGCTCTTTTTCTCTGCTCCTGGTCACCAGTTTCCGCAGGAGAATTCAATAGTTGCAAGTTGTACATGAGCACTGAAGACTATTGTTCCTGGGTACACATTATCTCATCCCGCAAAGACAGACAAATGTTACAACAGAAAAACATAACTTTTCCACAGTGAGTAAGTCACACAGGATGCTTGGAGAAACATAATTTTGCAGAGCTAACATTTTTAAAACATTGTCTCTGGAAACATTACTAAAACGTGAGGCCTTTAAAGCCAATGCTAAAACATGAAGAGTAAAACATTTTATAAAATGTCAACTATGAATCCTTTTAGTGCACATTAATATTCATTTTTCAGTACATTTAATCATTATCAAACACCATACATTTTCATTAGTTATTTTCCCATGTTTACATATTGTTGATGGTGTCCACCATATCAGTTACATGTTTTTATTTATTAATACACAATTTCAGTTAGGTCTAGTAATAAATGTTACTTCACATTAATTTTAATGTCACAAATTTTATTGAAAATGTTTTCACTCCAGCAATAGCTTGGATTCTGCGGCAGAGCGAGCAAGAAACCAATGTGTGTGCAAACACTTGGCAACTTAGGATGTTACATTCACCATAAGAATGGTGATGGGAGAAATGCTTGCCAATAGTCTAAACCGGGGATCTCCAATCTTTTCGGTATTAAGAGCTGCTTCTGCTCAAGGAGAGTCCTACCAAGCTACTGGCAAATTTTATCTGCATAAAATACTGAACATTTATGTAACATTACTCTATATGCACCCTAATCAGGATTATCAGTAGTGTCCACCCAACCCTTTCAGATGAGCTTACCAGAAATGCCAGGAAAAAGCTTATCAATATAAAGTGCCTTCATCTGCTTAACAAAACTACAATCAAAGGGCCAAGTGCCCTCTGGCACAAAGTACTTATTCATAGCAGGAAGGTTCCCCAAATCAGTTTGAATTATCATTCATCTATCAGGTTTATGGGTGTTTTACAATTGCAACCTTTTGTCTTCATCAGCATATACCTTTTCTGAATATACACAAATTTGAAATACCATTTTCCATTCAGGACAAACAAAGGGCCTGAATTAGATCTCAGCAGAGGGTTTACTCCATTGCAACGGTGACAGATATCCATTTCTGCTGATACCATTGTTTTCTCTGGTATTTAGATTTCGGCAAATGGGATATCCATCACCATTGAGGTGGAGTAACCCCTCCGCTGAGATCTAAATCAGGCCCTAAGTTTTCAAGACGAAACACCTCTTCTGAAAACATATAATTGTTGCCTTCAAAATATCAGTTTTATTTGTAGGAAATGCACAGTCCCCAAATACAGTGTGGTCTCACGCCCACCAGTCTGAAAGAGATGCACAGGCATTAGGCTGGTTAGATAGACTTTTTTATTGCCTGACCATAGGCATCTATGAGAGTCAGTCATCCAGAAATAATGTGGCACTTCGTTCCATTCCCTTGTCTCGAGGAGGGCGGTTCGGGAAAGGATCCAGGTTCTTTTCCCCAACTTCAGGTCATCTGCTGATTGGCATTGTCGCTACCCTCAGAGTGCAGCATGTGTCAACCCTGAACAGAAGTTTAAAAATAACAGGTCATTTTAAATGTTACAGGACTAAGGACAGAATGTACTCTGTTTATTGTACCCTCCACCGGTTGCGCACTGGTTAGTGATTTATAGTCATAATAGGAAAGCCAACATATGCATCACTTGGGTCTCTTTACACCAGCCCATGACCTCTGAAAGAAGCCTCCACGTGGCAATGGGACTTGCCTCGTACCACGGCCTCCGGGGTTGTGGTTTTGAGGGTCACAGTGCCCGCTTCTCCTTGAGGCTCACTGGACATGTAAGCAGTGCTCCAGGAGCGGTGTCCTCCTCCCTCTCGTCCGATGCCCTCTGCTCTCTCCCTCTCCTGGACACTATTCTCCTCTGCACCAGCTTCCTCACCACTGTCCTTGATGTTCACCTCCTCCGTCATCCCGCAGCAGTCTTCCTCCAAGGCCAACTTTCATATTTTTTTATCCTTCAGTGCAAAGGCTATTACTGCCAAGTTGACAACAGACTTTTTGCCTCTGCCGGGGCTTTTCATTAATAAATTACCAAAGGGCTGATTGGACAGACGGAGGCCATGTGAGTTCCAAAGCAAATAAAGGAAACCTACACAAGACATGACTCAAAGTCCAAACTATGAAGGTTTATTTAAAATTCAGAACCATTACAGAAAGTAAAATAGGGAAATTGGTGAGTCAATCTAAATCAGCATCCATTTAGATTATAAATCAAGAGAAAATGTCAAATTACACGATCAGCAAAAGGACCACCATGCGGTCTGCCTCTGCAGAAACGAGCAAAAACTCTGGCTAAAAAATATTCAAAGTACAGAATTAAATAGTTTGACATGAAGGCAGTATAAAGGCTAGGAAGTGTCTTGCACATACTATAGAAAAGGCACTTTTAAAGGTTTTTAAACACTAATAAACATGGTGTGAAATTAAGTAACAACTACTAATAGAGTTTCATAAGCATGATACATTAACAGCAACTTTGCTACAGACACCTTCAGAATGCATAATTAATGTTACCCCTTAACCTAAAAACAGGACAACGACATTACAGCTTTGCACATATATTAATACAATGGACCCGTTAGAGTCATCGCAGGAACAGAAAGAGTTTTTGACTTGTTGCAAGAGTGGGTATAGTTACAACATACTTTCAGTCGAAGTTAAATAATAAATTATATTTCCTTTTAGGATAGCACTACAGAACAGACCACATTACTGCTATTTTATATGAAGTATGCAGTGTAAAGAAAGCAAACATACACACATCAAACTATCCCTCACACTTTTAAAAGCCACATTATCTACAACTGCAAATGCAAAATCAAAAAGCCTAGTAGATTTATTTTTTCCGCCCGGATATGCTAGTTTAATCATACAAAGTGAGCATTGAAAGTGTAATTAATACATCTGCTCTTACACCTCGGCTGCCAGCCTCAATTTCTGTAGAGCAATGAATGTCTTCCTCTCCAGAGCATCCAGGATAGCTGCTCCCTTTTCTCTTCGTGATCATGGACTACCTTTTTCTACTCAGCACACAATTCTGAGGCCCTCTCTGCCTTCTTGTCCTCCAGCTCTGATGTGGACTAACTATAAGAGGACACATTGCTCCCAAGCCTGTACAACACAGGAGATGCTGCTCCTTTGGGAAAATCCTCCTCTTGCTGATACCTCCTCAATTTCATCCTCATTCTTCAATGAGACGCTCTTTGCTTTTTGGGGGGCTCCTCGCAAGCCCTGGGATTCTTCTCAGAATTTTCCTTCTTAGCTTTCTGTCCCAGGTTTAGCTTCTATCCTTACATATGGCCTTTATCTCCACCATAGCAAAGCCAGACATGGTAGAGTGATCCATCTCTATGTTCCCTCCTGAAAAAAAACACAAGGTACAAAATTTGGAAAATTAAAAATAAAAAATCTGACGATTAAGAATGAACACTTTGCTTGTTAAAAATTCAAACCCTCTAAATCTGGAACAAGACTTTAAGGGGCAGATGTAGCAAGCATTTTGCATGGTGCAAACTGCGAAAATCGCAGTTTGCGCCATGCAAAATGCTGATTGCGATGCTCATTCACAATTTGCGAGTCGGTATCGACTCGCAAATTGTGAATGCGACTCAGAAATAGGAAGGGGTACCCCCTTCCTATTTGCGACTCGCATCGCTATGCTAAATTGCTTTGTGACCGCGAATGCGGTCGCAAAGCAATTCACAGTTACCCCCAGTGTCACACTGGTGGTAACCCATTCCCAAAAGGGAAGGGGCCCCTTCCCCTTTGTGAATGTTGCCAAAAAGGGGTTTTCAGAGCAGGCAGTGGTCCAATGGACCACTGCCTACTCTGAAAAACCGAAACCAAATGGTTTTGTTATTTTTTTTATTTTGCAACTCGTTTTCCTTTAAGGAAAACGGGCTGCAAAATAAAAAATTTAAAAAACTGCTTTATTTAAAAAGCAGTCACAGACATGGAGGTCTGCTGTCTTCAGCAGGCCACCATCCCTGTGAGTGCAGGGACTCGCTATGGGGTCGCAAAATGCGACCCACCTCATTAATATTAATGAGGTGGGTCTTTGCGACCCCATAGCGACTCGCAGACGGTGTCTGAGACACACCGTTCTGCATCTGATTTTGCGAATCAGAGATTGCGAGTCGCACCGACTCGCAATTTCCGATTTGCAAAATCGGACCTACCTACATCTGGCCCCAAATTCCTAAACTTCAAGACTGAATGGAAACTGCTGGGCAAAAGCCTGATCCCACAGCATCAACATCAGAAATTGGTTACTAATTTGGGAGGAAGAAGCACCCCTGCCAACTAATGAAACCCACTCAGGTTAGGTTAAGACACAGCTTGTAACGCGAAAAGGTTACCCCCAAAACAATAACTTTACATTTGGCAAAAGGGGGAAAGACGACTATTATCAATACTAGCACTTTCCACTTAACCTATTTAATCACTGAACTTCAATCCCATGTGAGAAGTACTGAATTAAAACTTTACATGTTCATTTCCTTTATCATGTTTTACTTTGTAGCCGTTTTTTAAGATCTTTTTTTTAATTTTATCAAAAACGCAATTTCATACAAACACTATTTAAAACATTTACATATATTCACAAACTGTGTAACAATAAATATAAATTCATAATTTTTTGGAAGGTGGTTCTCATTAGTTGTGTGATCTGCACAAGTAATGGGTCTGCACTTGACCTCCACTGGGAACCAAACACCCCACTGTAGTTCTTGACTCTCATAGGGTAGCGTTGCAGAGCAGCCCAAGGCTTACTCAAGGAAGGTGGAGTGGGCTAGTAATCCCCATTCACGAGCACACAAGAATAACACTCAATAAAGATTGTCCAGTCTGTGCTTTTTCTTTTGATAAAGTAAAAGTACATTTATTACACACACACTGCTCAATACTGAGCAACAATTTACAAATATACACAAGTTGATGGAACTACTTTTGGATGGCATTGCATAATCATTCTTGTCTCTCCGAAGGGGAGATATAAACCAGCAACCTACATGACTGAACATTCACTTGTAGTCCAATGCAATATTTGACTGTAACTTGGGAGGGAAAGCAGCTGATACTGGCAATAAATTACATCTACCATGATCACTTTTGGCTGTCAGACTCATTGCTCAAATAAACATGAACAAGGAATATGTCTAAGTGGGCTGGAGTGGTTGATGTTTCTATAATGAGCATGATCTACATAAGTCTACCCATACCCCTAAGGAGAGTAGACTAAAGTTCCTCCAACTCTATATTGAAATATTCAACATAAAAATGATGCACAGTTGACACAGTTCCTGAAGGACATCAACTGGTTGTTAATCAGAATGTAATACCATCTTTACATTTAAAACACACTTAGCATACCATGCCACCATTTCAGCTATAGTCCATAAGGTACTTCATTACTGTAAAAACACCTGTAATTACAGTGTTTCCCCCCTAGAGAGTGTTCACCATTATAACAATCCCATTGTAATCACCATTCAGGCCACAAGGTCTGCAGGCATGATCTTCGCTCCTAGAGGACGCAATTCCATCACCATGAACAAAAGTCCCATATTGTAATAGACTTTCAAAAACATTGTAACCCTGGGGGGGGGGGGGGGGGGGGGTGAGGTTATCCTTTCCCAGTCTCCTAAGATTGAGCGTGGCGGCATTTTACATCTTCCTGGAGGGAGGCTGCATATCTCCTGCAGCTCCCTTCATGCTTTGGTATCATTTTGGATGGTGACCTGCTCTCCTGGGATCACCACCACTCTAAAAACAAGCTATTTTTGGTTCACTATGTTGTGCCTTGCAAAGGCATTATGGGGCGCTCTGTCTGGAGCATGCATATTTAATTAGTGGTTGTTAATAATTGGGTCTCTGGCTGGCAGTCAGTTTGCACTCTGTCCAAGCAGGGACCCTCACTCTAGTCAGGGCAAATAAGATAAACACTTAGAAAATTCCTGCTCACCCCCTTGTTAGCTTGGCAAAAGCAGTCAGGCTTATCTCAAAGGCAATGTGTAAAGTATTTGTACCAACACAAACAGTAATACAGTGAAAACACAAAAAAATGGACTGTACACCAGTTTCGAAAAATAGGCAATATTTATCTAAATCAAACAAGACTAATACAACAAAAATCCAACATTCAAAAGATATGAATTTTTAAAATAAAAATAGTTTTACTCCATAGAAAAAAATGGAAATGTTGTTGTCACACAAAGTACCTGGTTTGCATAAAAAATAAAGCTGCACGGGTTAGCGTGTGTCAAAAAAGTCAGCGGTGTGTCGATTCCTTACTCGCAAGTGAGGCCGTGCGTTGCTTCTTCTTCGGCCGTGTAGGCGATGTGTAGTTTTTTTCGCTTTCAAGAGAGCAATGTGTAAATTTCTGGACAGGCACCCCGGACCGGCGCAGGCCTGTGCTGATTTTTGATGCCCAGTGATGATGCGTGAGAAATCCAGCCGCACGGTGTTGTAAAACGGCACTACATGGGGTTTGCACCATTATCAGCAGCTGCAAGCGGGTGTTGCTTCATTTCTCCTGCCACAATGCGTCGCTCTCCCAGACGCGATGCAGGTGGAGCGTCAGTTTTAGCCACGAAGCAGATGGCACATAGTTTTTGACCTGCATTGCAGGTGGTGCATCAAAACTTTCTCCGCACGGTGTTCTGTGCGTGGATTTCAGTCCTTGTTCTGCCAACTTCACTTCTCAAGGGCCCAGGGACTGGATAGAGCATCACTTGGCAGGGCAGGAGTCTCAGCAGAGAGTCCAGGTGCTTGCAGAGGAAGTCTTTGATGGCCCTGAGACTTCAAAACAGGAGGCAATCTCAGTCCAAGCCCTTGGAGATTCTTCACAAGCAGGAATATACCGCAAAGTCCAGTCTTTGTCCTCTCTCAGGCAAAGCAGTAACTGCAGGCCAACCCAGCAAAACACAGTCGCAGGGAAAGGGGCAGTACTCCTCCTTCAGCTCTTCAGCTCTTCTCCTTGGCAGAGGTTCCTCTTGAATCCAGAAGTAATATAAAACACTGGGGTTTTGGGTCCACTACTTATACCCCTTTCTACCTTTGAAGTAGGCAAATTTCAAAGGAAAGTCTCTGTTGTTCACAAGATCCTGCCTTGCCCAGGCCTGGCCCCAGACACTCACCAGGGGGTTGGAGACTGCATTGTGTGAGGGCAAGCGCAGCCCATTCAGATGTAAGTAACCACTCCTCCCTCCAGATGGCTCAACAGAATATGCAGGCTACATCCCAGCTCCCTTTCTGTCACTGTGTAGAGGGGATTCACAAACAGCCCAACTGTCAGTCTGAACCAGACAGGGGATACACAATCAGGCAGAGTCACAGAATGGTTTAAGCAGGAAAATGCCCACTTTCTAAACGTGGCATTTTCAAACAGACAATTAAAAAAACAACCTTACCAAAAGATGCATTTTTAAATTGCGAGTTCAGAGACCCCAAACTCTACCCTCTATCTGCTCTCAAATGGAAACTGCACTTAAAAGATATTTATAGATCAACCTCTGACCCTGCTTTGAGCAGGTAGGTCGCTTCCTCGCTCCCTCGCTGCTGCCAGCTGCCTTTTCTTGCCGACAGGCTCGTGTTTGACCCTCCCCGTGTTTCTGGTATTTTTTCCCCATAGCTGCTGCGTCCCTGCGGCACCGCCCCCTCCCTCCTCGAATTTCCTTTCTTCCCCGTGGTTTCCCGTCTGCTGCCAGGTTGCCCCACCCCCGGCCCTGTTATTGGTTTCCTTTCACCCCCTCCTCCCAGCTGCCACTCCCTCCCCTCTTATGCCAGCTGCAGCGCAGACGTGCGCAGTGGGAGTGCCGCTGGCGCGCAGAAGGCGCGCCAAATTCAAACCCATCCGCGCCGAGACCGCACCCAGTGCCAGACCCCCTGGCCAACACGCCCGCGCCACCATTCACCATTACACCGCCGACTAACTCTGTGCCCTGAACCCAGGACGCTCCTCTATCTGCTTACTGTCCACACCAACGCGGACCAGAGGACCCTTCTCCTGCAAAACCTGCAACTTCACCTGCAACCTAACCCCCAAACACCATATCAAAACAACAGACAGCCGTCTAAAATGCAACCTGCTGAACACCTGCTCCGTCCACAAACATGCAATTGAACTCTGGGACTTACTGACCACACACTCGCCCGACATCGCATGCCTCACCGAATCCTGGATGAATCCTGCCTCTGAACCAGACATAGCAATAGCTATACCAGAAAACGACGAGATCACCAGAAAAGACCGCAACAACAAACCAGGAGGAGGAATCGCCATAGTCCACAAAAACACCATAAGAGTCTCCACCAACTCCGACGACATCATCAAGTCCGCCGAGCACCTCCACTTCACAATCTACATAAACACCAACAACACACTCAGAGGAACCTGGCCCTAGACCACAGTTCTGCGACGACATCGCCGACACCATCAGCTCCCAAGCCCTCGCCTCAATGGACTACATCCTCCTCGGTGACCTGAACTTCCACCTGGAGAATAACAACGATACCAACACCACCAACCTAATCAACAACCTCGACAACCTCGGCCTCAAGCAACTTGTCACTTCACCGACCCACTCCGCAGGCCACACACTCGATCCCATCTTCTCAGCCAGCAACCACGTCTCCTTCAGCCACACCACGAACTCTACTGAACAGACCACTGATGCATCCATTTCTCCTACCAAAAACCAGTCACTCACCACCACCGCACACAACCTCCCCGACGCAACTGGAGCTAAATATCTATGGACCAACTGATCTCCAGCCTCGCCCAGACCCCCCTGGGACCCCGGACCCCAACACAGCCGCCACCAACCTGCATCACTGGATAGAAGACTGCGCCAACACCCTCGCACCGCTCAAAAAACACCCAAACACCCCCCACAGAATCAAGGCCAGCTGGTTCACTCCAGATCTACAGGACTCCAAACGACTATGCCGCAGAATGGAAAAAAACAGGCTCCGTGACCCTACCATCTCCAATCTCATCGCCTTCAATGATGCCCTACGCAGACTGTCAGGTGCTAGCCGCGGCGCCTACATTGCCGATCGGGATAATGTAGTCCTTTTGGACTACATATCCCATGACGCCTAGAGGGGAAGAGGTCGCTTAAAAATCAAGCACATACAGGAAGTAATGTGCGTTATTCGTTTCCTAGAACCCAGTCGGATGGACAACGAGGGCTCTTGTTGACGGCGTTTCCGAGGTTGAGTTGTTTGCTTAGGAGGTATAATTCCTCCTCCGGTTTTCCTTGAAGCCTGGGACCTTCCCGATATCAGCGGGAGTGTCGAGTTATTTTCCCTGGGGAACCTGACACGAAGGAGAGGTGGTAAGCGGTGAGACGATTTGGTGCCGGAATCCCTCGCCTTTCTTTTTCCCATTATTACAGTTCGACAAGGACACTGGTAACTTCTGAAGCACGGCGGTCTTTTGTTTGAGTTACCAATAAAGCACGAACGATTATCTTTGGGGCCAGAGAACATTATATGTTTGGCTACGACAGAAGGTTAATGTTTATTTTTGCGGGAATTGAACTGCCGGGACGATTTTTCTTTTCAATACGTAAGGAAATAACACAGGGTTATTCCTACAAATTGCGTGACTATGACAGGGGGCTTAGTGGATTAACTGAGTCATAGAAAGGACTACGAGATAGGTTCTTATCGTCGTTAATTTTATTCCCTTTCTTTTCGTTTCTGTTTCCTCATGATTTCGTGACTATCTTGTATAAAAGTGGGTGTTGAGCAACCCATTAGAGATCATCGGTGTTAATTGTTGGCTTGTGGCGTCCGTCTATGATTCAGATGGAGCACAGATAGGCGTTGGACTAGTTCTGCCCTCATGAGTTATGGGCAGGTACGGTCGTTGGTACTTTAGCGAGACATTGCGAGAGTAGACAGGCAATGTGATATTAACACTGTGTATTCCTCTCTTTACAGATATCCCGTCCCTGCTGTTCCTTCCCCTTCCTTCCCTCACCTGATTACTCCAATGCACTGTGGTTTATATAGGTGACTTGGTGGTGTCAGGAGGTGGACCTTTATTTGCATCACACCGAGTCTGAGGAGCATCTACAACGTGACACAGACACCACCAACTGATCCGCACCGCAAAAGGACCCACCTCCAAAACCGCATTGACACCAACGCTCACAACAGCAAAGAGCTCTTCGGCATCATTAAAGAGCCCTCCACCCCCAGGGCCTGCTCCAACGAACCCCCGCCATCACAGGAGGTCTGCAACTCACTTGCAACCCACTCCCGCCGAAAGATAGAAGAAATCCACAAGAGCTTCAACACTCAAATCCACCAGATAGCTACAAACACCCACAAAAGCTACGTTCCAAGCAACACCCACCTCCTCCACACCTGGACCTCTGTCAACACAGAAGACACCGCCAGCACCATGGCTTCCATTCACTCCGGATCACCATCGGACCCCTGCCCACACCATATCTTCAATAAAGCTCACACCATCATCGCTCCCCATCTCTGCAACACCATCAACAGCTCCTTCGAATGAGCCACCTTCCCAGAGAGATGGAAGCACGCAGAAATCAGCACCCTGCTAAAGAAACCAAAGGCAGACCCTGACGACCCCAAGAACTACCAACCGATGTCCCTCCTCCCCTTCCCAGCCAAGGTCATTGAAAAAATCGTGAACAATCAACTATCCCGGTTCTTGGAAGACAGCGAGGCACTCGACACCTCCCAAACCGGATTCCGCAAAAACCACAGCACCGAGACCGCACTCATTGCTGCCACAGACACCATCAGGACCACGCTCGACGAAGGAGAAACAGCAGCACTCATCCTCCTGGACCGCTCGGCAGCTTTCAACACGGTATGTCATCACACTCTCCGCACATGCCTCCACAATGCTGGAATCCGCAACAAAGCACTGGAATGGAACTCGTCATTTCTCACGGGCAGAACCCAGAGAGTCAGCCTCCCGCCGTTCCTGTCAGAAGCCTCCAAAATCACCTGTGGCGTCCCTCAAGGATCTTTTCTCAGCCCCACACTTTTCAACGTGTACATGGCCCCCCTCGCCAACATCGCACAAACATACCACATCATCATAATCTCCTACGCTGACGACACTCAGCTCATTATCTCCCTCACAAAAGACTCCACTACTGCAAAGAACAACCTCCACAACGGACTCCACGCCATCGCCAGCTGGATGGAATCAACCCACCTCAGGTTAAACACGGACAAGACCGAAATACTCATCTTCGGCACTAACCCTTCAGCTTGGAACGACTCCTTGTGGCCCACCTCCCTAGGATCCGCACCCTCACCCACCACCCACGCACGCAACTTGGGCTTCATCTTGGACTCCACTCTCAGCATGACTCAGCAGGTCAATGCCATCTCCTCTTCCTGCTACAACACCCTGCGCCTGCTCTGCAAAATCTTCAATTGGATTCCCATCAAAACCAGGAAAACCATCACCCACGCCCTGGTCAGTAGCCGATTGGACTATGGAAACGCCCTATATGCAGGAATAACAAACAAACTCGAAACAAAACTGCAAAGAATCCAGAACGCGTCCACCTGCCTCATTCTAGACGTCCCACGCTGCGACCACATCTCACCCCACCTCAGAGACCTACACTGGCTACCAGTATCAAAGAGAATCACCTTCAAAATCCTCATCCACGCACACAAGGCCCTCCACAACACAGGTCCCCCCTACCTCAATGACAGATTCACCTTTCACACCCCCACCCGCAACCTTCATTCCGCCAACAGCGCCCTTGCCTACGTTCCCTGCATCCGTCGCACCACCGCCGGAGGAAGATCATTCTCTAACCTAGCCGCCAAGACCTGGAACTCCCTACCGCTCCACCTCCGCTTGATCCAAGACCTTCTATCTTTCAGGAAACACCTCAAGACTTGGCTTTTCGACCAGTAGCTCTCCACCCCCAGCGCCTTGAGACCCAACCGGGTGAGTAGTGCACCCTATAAATCCCTGATTGATTGATTGAAAGGCAGCCCCCATGTTAACCAATGAGAAAGACAGGCCTTGCAACAGCGAAAACCGAATTTGGCAGTATTTCACTGTTAGGACATGTAAGACACATCAGTACATGTCCCACCTTTAACATGCACTGCAAACTGCCCATAGGGCTACCTAAGGCCTACCTTAGGGGTGCCTTACATGTGTAAAAAGGGAAAGTTTGGGCCGGACAAGTGGGTACACTTACCAGGTCAAATATGAAGTTTAAAACTGCTCACACAGACACTGCAGTGGCAGGTTTGAGCCATGTTTACAGGGCTACTCATGTGGGTGGCACAACTAGTGCGGCAGGTCCACTAGTAGCATGTGATTTACAGGTCTTAAGCACCTCTAGTGCCCTTTACTAGGGACTTGCTAGTAAATCAAATATGCCAATCATGGAAAAGCCAATTACACACACAAGTTACACATAGGGAGCGCTTGCACTTTAGCACTGGTCAGCAGTGGTAAAGTTCCCAGAGCTACAAAAACAGCCAAAACAGAGCCCAGCACACAGCAACAACCTGGGAAGTAGAGATGAAAAGTTAGGGGAGACCACGCCAATGATGCCAGGTCTAAGAGCAGCTCTTCCGCTGAGCCAGGAAGAGCTGTTTCGGTTTCCTTTTTATTTTCCTTGGTTATTCGTTTTTGTCATTTTTTTATTTCCGTGCATGGCCTCACGCTGAGTCCTGCTTTCTCTTGGGGTGTCTGATCCCACCCGGACACCCCACGTGATGCTGCCTTGTTGAAGGACAGCTCAGGGAACTCACCCCCGCCTGCCCTTGCCAGCTCCCCAGGCATGAAGCGTTCACATGCTGCCAGCCTCATTTTAGTCTGCCCACACCTGCCGGAAGACGTGTGCAGTGGCCCTGCCCTCCGCGCTCCCACCAGACACGGGCATTGGAAGCAGGAGGAGGTGGGCCACATGGGGGAGTACAGTTGCACTCCCACCATCCGTCTCACCGCATCACAGGCCATGGGGTGGGCCCTGGGCCCCACCCCTTTTGCAGAACCTTCACGGGGAGCGCAATGGCACTTTCCGGCTTTGATTCAGGGCTGCTGCCCCGCCCACATCATCACAAAGAGCGCAACGGTGCCAAGTTCATGGCACAGAATGACAGCTGACTGATTGATGCAAGGCCCTGCTCCAGCAACTGGACAGAGCAGTAATTAGCCCTATCCTGAAGTGAATCCGAGAAAGATGACAATCCTGGATGACCCAGAAGCTGTACAAATATGCTTTTGTAACCTACAATACTATTCTTTTAATGCATGTTACAGTGTACATTGGTGAGACTCGGATTCCGTGGATTGTAAGGGACTGGAGTTGCATCCTAGGCCAGTCTTTCCCATTGATATAAAATGGAGTATTCATGCTATCAAGACAGTAAGCACACTGACTATCCCTCACATATGTACACCTATCTCATAAGGCCTACTCCAGGTCATCACCCACTCTGCATAGTCCATTCCGTGCCAGGCTACCTAAGCGCAGTTCTTGGGCTGCACATACCAGGAATCCTCCCAGCACAGCCCTCACACAGATGCACACACATGTGCACATGTGATCACGTGTAACCAGCCTTGGGCCTCCTATCCTTGCTGCCTCACAACATCCTTTGCTTAACAAGGTGGCACCAACAGTAAACACGTGGAGTCCATTTTACCATAAGTTTACTGTGGGTGAGTCCCAAACTAGGAGGCTCCCTCACAGTAAAAAGTAAAAAAACAGGTGATCAAAAAGCAAAAAATCAGGGCGGACCAGATAGTCAGAACCGTCCCCTCACAATAATGATACAATACACAGCAATCTGAAAGTAGATTCCCTTACTCATCAAGCACTATCTGCCATTCATGCACATTTTCCCATGCACTCCATAGACATTCATCCCTCAAGCACCCAGAACGATGAGTCTTGTACACTAGCACAATGAAGGCAGGTCTTCTTTAGCCTTCCACTGATGTGTCATGAACTGGGTTCATTCATCAACTTGGTCAACGCACGTTTTGGTGGAAGTCAGATACTTTTCAGCACCTTTTTCAGGACCTAACAGTCTTTGAGATTCTTAGTTCACTCAGAACGATAAGCAGGGGTATCTCCATGAAATAAAAGCACCCAGGTAATAAACACATTGACATCGGATCATGATTCCTAAAGAAATCATTACTATCATGGCTCCTGACCAACTACACTGGTGCTCCTGAAATCAAAAAAGATATGTGGGAAAACGTAGAAAAATACTTGTAGCTTTAAAGCCCACAGTCCTTAAAAAAAGTGCATATTGATAAATTGGGCTCTTGCCACCAAAATGCAGGATGCATGCATTCTAAGTGTCCGTAATAAGAGAAAAAATCACCATCACCCACACCAGCAAACATTTGACCTAAAAATGCTTACTTTTGGACTCCGTTTTCTTAATCTATTTTACTGACAGCTATAGTCACATCATTTGAGATTTCAGTATATCATTAAAACTCCAATGCAGCTGCCGGAGTTAAACAGTGTGTTCTACCGAGAAAAAAAAAATGAGTGCACAGATGAGTGGCTTGCTTTCTCTTAGAACAATACAATCAGTCTTCTCTGAAGAAAATAATTATCTCTCTTGTGGTCCTAATTCTCACACTATAAGGCGCGATTCCAATAGATGTAGGAATTTCAGCCTTTAAAGATAATGGTCACACATCCCGAGGCAAACATTGGAAGAAATGAAGTCAAAGGGGCATATTTATGTGAAGTGATGCAACGCTGAGTTGCATAAAAGAAATGGACCTGTGTAGCTCTATTTTCTTGTGACATGGATGCACATCATTTCACAGGCTCCCAAGTTGCATCAAAAATTTTGAAGCATCTTAAAAAAAATTATCCAACGTGTTCCAAGGCAACTGGCCCCTATGTGATGCAAAGCTGATTTGTGTGTTGTAAGGCACTTGGAAGTGCCGCAAATTAACATTGCGTTACTCAGGAGTGCGTAAAAAAAGACACATTTCAAAACATTGAACACCAGACAGAACAGCAGAAGAAAAGTTAACAAAAATAGTAGGAGCACCCTCTGCCAGTCAGGAGGGCAACAATCTCAACCCCAGCCAAGATGACCAAACAACAGGCAAGGTAGGAGGAAAAGGAAGGCCAATTTCAGTGAGGAGGAAAACCAAATATTAATAGCTAATGTCACAAAAAATGAACAACTTCTCTTTGGCACCACCAAATTGCTATCGGAGAAGAAAGCAAGAAGCCGTTTGGAAATCCATACTGGAAAAAATCAACAGTGTATGGCAAACAAAGGGGACAGTGCTGGAGTTGAAGAAGAGGTTGCATGACTATAATCACAGGACCAAAGGGTAACTCGCTAAGACCCTTAGGGTACCCATGAAGATGGGAGGAGGACCTGAAGTCCAGGAGGAGGTGGACCCATTGAGGAGCAGGTGGGGTCACTCATCCTGACAGAGTTGGTGCCAGGACTTGCCTGACAGGACAGTGCTGTGATCGAGGACCAGAAAGAACTAGAGGGTAAGTGACAACAAGGGACCATGGGGCATATTAAAGAGATTTGTAATGCAGCGCAGCAAGTCACTTTGTTGTGCTGCGCTATGTGCATGTGAAAGGGTAGTTTCATAGTGGTCCTGTGTTTGACATCATGCCACCTCCTTTGTCACCCAGTACTGTACTCATTGTGCATCTGTGATTTTATTCACTTTTGGACTTTGACACAATCATACCTTCCCTATTTGCAATTTGTACCTCCTCACTGAAATTCTCCTCACCTTCACATGTTGCATGACATGTGTCACAAATGGGCTCTGTCTGGTCATCTATGCTTTCTGTAACTATTCGTGTTGGTCAAAATTGGAAAGTGGGACTCCTGGGAAAGATTGTGAGGGACAATCAATCTTAAATGATAATGACAGTCGTACAGACATTTGTACTAAACCTCAAATAGCATTGTATGTCTTTTTTGACTGAAAGAGCTACATATACCATGGTGAAAAAATACATTCATAACCCACTTGTTTAAATCACAAGAAGAGTGAGCGAAATTAAATTTCACATGCTGTCTTTGGATATGCAGCTGCACCAAGCTTAACCACTGGAATGGTACAATGAACAATGGGTTATCTGTCAAGGGAATATCAGGGTATAGCAGCAAGCTGAAGTCATTTCACTGACACTCAGTGAGAATCTGCTCCTAATCACACTTATACTTGTCACCTATAAATGGGTATTTTGAGCCCATAACACTGTTCCACTCATCCATTTAAATGTTGCATCGTAAACATAACAATTTTTTTGTCCTAAAATTATAACCTCAGTGAACACACTTAAGAGATTCTACAGTACATACATCTGCATGGTTATCACAATAGTAGGCAGATACTCATGCCCATATTCATCATGAATTAGCATCATACCTGTGCCACACAAGGTGGAGCAAGGAAAATCCAATACCTTGATTGTCAGTAACCAGGAAATGCAAGGGCTCCATGTTGGGGACCTGTGCCAACTGATAATTGTTAAAAAATGCTACACTGGGAAAAGTAAATTAAATATGTATCTCTGCCCCAGAGAGGCCTAATATGTCAAGTGTGAGTGCAACCACACATTACGGCTGTTGTAAATTGTAAACACATTTATCCTATAAGTGCCAGACCACGGAATCAGAAACAACACAACACTTTCCTTGGGGAAGAGCAAATGGGAGATATATGAGCATTAAACTTTGAAATTACTTCATCAAAGTGAGTGGCATGATGTACCATACTTAGCAAGTAGTCAATGGCAATGATGATGGACAATCTCCTGGCAGGTATGACTACATACACAATTAGTATTATGTCTCAACAGCAATCCCCCCCTTGGGACAATTTTGCAAGGGTGTGTGTGGTATGCAAGGCACTAGTGTGTGTTCCAGCACAGCTAGGGGGTAGCAATTTGTAGTTAAAAACATTCCTACATATAAAATGCCCCATCACTTTCAGACAGGGTGCAATAGAAGGACACTACCTTTGTTGTGCTGTGTGTGGAATCTCCAACTTTGCCCCACTTAGAGTGTCCAAAGTATGGAAAATGTTCCTGAAAAGTTTCAATTTTGAGGTAGACTAACAGTTGATCCTAGGCATCTGACAAGGCTACATATACCTTCATAGAGTACAGGTCGTTTGCTACATCATGTGCGCAACTCAATGTATACAATAGCACCAACTCTCACATATGAACTCTGATGATGAACTACTGAAGGCAGAAAAAGGTTTAAGGTAATTAAATTATTACTACTACCTATACCTACCTATCCTACACTAACTAAACCTAACTAAACTAACACTCACCTAAAATATCTGCACTAATCTCAAACTACCCAAGCTTATATTATACTATCTAAACAAAACATAACCTGTCTTATCTTATCTTACACTATCTTAATTACTATATACACATGACAAGTTAAACATCAATTACTCACCCTTGTTAAAAAACCGTAGATTGGTACAATACAAACAGCTACTACACCTAAACATATACTAACTATACATGTAATGCTAAACAAGCATATTTTGTTGGTATTTTTGTTTTTATATATTTTTTATTTTTTTAAACACTTCACATCAACACTACCCTTGCTTAATAGCCCAAATCTATTAAAACAGATGTATACAAATATATTAAAAATTAACTTCTACATACACTATACCTATCCCAGGCCCTAACACTATGCCTAATAACTATACTATAAAAACAACAGAATAAAAGAAGTGAAGGGAAATATACAGAGGGAGAGTACTTAATAGTTGTGCAAAGTGAACTATTGCATTTTGTAGGTTCTGTACCAGTTCTCTGAGGCTGGTCTGATCTGTGATTTTCTGAAGTTATCACAATATGTAATATTTAAAAACTGATCCTCACCATCTTTTGGGCTGGACAGATGGTGTCTGGGAGGCAGAAATGTCCCATGTGTTGCCTTGGGTCGTGCTGGTGGCTGCTGCTGCTGCAAATGTGCCGATGCCTTTCAATTCCTGAATGCAGGTTCTTGGCCTTGGCTGTGACTTCTCCATGACCCCGCCACCCTGGCCCTCTCATACACTATTTTAAACATTTGAAAAGCCTTGGAATTATGCCTAATGTGGCTTTAATGATCCAAACGTGCTTCATAGGTTTTATCCTTTGTCAGCTGTCCTGTTATCTAGGTAGGTAAATTAAAAATGGTTAGCTCAATATGTAAATGTACATGGTGTGTTTAAATATGCAGACATTTTTATACATTCATATGTGTCTGTCCAGACCAACTATAAATAATGAGCTAGAGATATAAACACTATACTTTAGTACACAGACATCTCCGACTTGAGCAAGGCAAGCTGAGTCAAGTGCATCCAGTGTAGATGCACAATATAGAAATGTAGTCACAATATGATTACAATGATATCATTCGGACCAATGAGACAAACTCATGATGATGTGTTTATATTGAAATTGGACACATGGCAAACAATTTGAAAGTTAAGGTTTTGGAATTGCATCATGCGAGTGGGCTGAAACTTGCTCATCGACACGTGAAACTTGACAGGGTAGTTTGTGGCTGCATTGCATAACTCATCATGAGTAACACAAGAAAGCACACATTGCGGACTTTACTTACTCAGTGTGAGGTAGGAAAAACATGGATGAGGTAGTGGACTATTGCCTGCAAAACATTACTTGTGCAAATTTCCCCAATTTAGCCTCAAGCAAATAGACTGTAATCTGACACAAAATACAATCGTATCAAAAACGTGTTGCTTTTTACTTATCAATATTTATGCACACACATTCTACCAGGGTGGCATTCATCTACAGATATTTTTAATAAGGCAATGCATCTCAGTAGTGTGTGTATGCATGCTGGAGTACTCTTCTGTACACAAACCTTGTGGCATTAAATGCTTTAAACATTGCACCATTATGTAGGTTGCCTATGTTGGTGGTAGCCATTATAGCATAGGCCATCAGTATGTGAATTCCTGCTTTTGACTTTTTTACAGTGGAGCAAAAATATACCTTGAATAAATCCCTATAAGAAAATAGAACATAGGGGATATACAGGGCATGAGTTTGGCATTAAAATGCCAAACCATGTGTAGACTAGTGCATTTGTCCAGCTGGCAACACAATGGCAATTAGACTGAGTCAATAAATTGAGGCCTAATGCCACTCCCTAGGTGTAGCACCAATTACAATAGCAGAAAGTGTACACATTGCACAGATATCAGAAGGCTGACATACAGTTAAGACCTGCCAAACGATATCACCAACACCTGCTATGGGCACATCCACACTCACAATGTGCATCAGTCAGTCATTCTCGAAATTATTTAGACAACACCATGGTTATCAAGAGTAGCTGGCATACAAACTTTCACCCTCCCAGGCATATGTGCAAATGTTCTTTTGTCAAACCATTTCACATATTGATGGCATGGGCTACTCTGAGGGAGGCCCAAGTACCCCTTTGGCTGGATTTTAACAGCCATAGCAACAGCCATTACTTGGATTAGTATGAGAATCCTTTCAAAGTCTCCTGAGGATAATGTTCTAACATCCTCACTGAAACACATGTTGCCATATTTTGTAATTTCTGCCATGGCTCAAACCATGATTTGAAGTAATGTGGCCCTATCACAACAACATTTCTAACATCTGTCATAATCAAAATAAATTGAGTTTGATTGCTACTCTACTAACACTGTCCTATATGATTTTATAATTAGGTTTTTATGTTGACACACAGCAACAGGTATGTGTCTACAAACATTTTCAGTGTTCCACCCCTGGCATCTCTTGCCACACCTATGGTCAGCCACCCCTGCACTATGTTGCAGGAGAGCTCAAATTATTGCAGGATGTATGAGCATAGTATGCTGCATGGAGAAGGAAAATATGTGTCATATTGACACATTTAATATTACTACACATTTGTGATACCTTTCTTTTCACAATTGTTTACAGTGTCTTTGTATTAATATTGCACATCATCAGCACATGTGCCATACAGACTTTTGCACATAAGCAGCATAAACATGCCCAGACAAGATTAACCAAGTTCATTAGACTTAGATGCTACATATGTTGAAGCATGATACATTATGTTTTTGCTGTATCTGGTACAACCACATTTATTTGTGATAAACACCTGCAGAGTATGCACCAGATGATGGTTTCTGTGCCACAAGCATTGACTATAGATATACTAACCTCACCACAGATTTCAACATATTTATAACATGTGGCGCCTGCTTACATTGACCCTACATTCACAATGGCATGCCTCCTTTTTCATTACTAATGATTCTGTGGCCAAGTTCTGTTGTGTTGCCACACTGACTGAAAATTGTATGTGAATGATACCTTCCACAACACATCACAATGTTACAATTCTCATAGATAACACACACACGTCAAAAAGCTACATACATGTCCTTTTTACACTTACTGGGTGCACTGGGGTCTCTGATGCTGTCCACCTTACCCTGGGTGTATCGGAGATGACCACCTAGAAGCCAAAGATTTGGACATTGTATTATAAATCGTGCAGTTACACATGGTCAAAATTCAATGCTAATAACTATGTCATCCCCGTACTTCAGATATATAAAACATTTTTGACACACATATACATATGTTGTATTAATATGGGGTGCAGGTTTGAGCTTGCTGAATGTTGGAGGTCAGAGGTATTTTTCATCACATGCCAGAAGCATCATGTCAGGCCCCATTGTACCATGACACATGTGTGACACTACCAGCCTAGGCAGAACAAAGTATTGCTGTGATATGAATGGATAGGTCTACACCATATGTGACATAGTAAAGAGTATATCAGATTTTTTAATGGCACTGGTGCTGATTATCGGAAATTCTATGTACCTTTCAACTTTGTGCAAGGATGCATGCTTTGTAAGTAGGTTTGTTTTATGTTCTCTTGTAAGCCCCACATTTCTGCACATACACATTTCTCAGAGGCATTTTAAAATGTGTATATGTACAGCACAATGTAGCACACATGGCACGTTTAACATTAATGGAGATTGCACATACATTTTCTGCTTATCCATTAATGGTGGAGCTCTGGCATTTTGGGAGCACTGCCTGCTCAATCATCTATGTTAAAGAAGGGAATGATCATACATCCATGCATTTTTATTGTATACTACCACCCACAACCCATTGATCTTCCCCTGGTGCCAGGGAATGGCAACCCAGCTATTGCCATTGGTTGCTTTATGCTGGCTTAATGTAGCCACTCTGTAGCACACAAACTTCCCTTAGGTGGATTACATTCTTTACATGAATTCATTGAAATGCACATGTTGCATGATGCACCATAAAAATACAGCAAATCAAATAGTGTCCCTAAAATGTTACAGTTTGGCATGACTGCTGTAGCTTCATTACAACATGCAGATGGTACATACATATTCACCTACTTTCCTGCCAAACTCCATTCCAAACAGGTCTACAAGATCTGCATCCCATGCCACCATGTCAGCCCAATAATGTTTTTTTTAGACAACAGTCTGATTCTGGTCAAAGTAATTGTTGATGTACCAGCACACATGCTCCCTCCTGTCCTTTCTGTCTTTGGGTTGATACTCCTGGCTGACACTAACCCCAGAGGCCAGAATTCTGGGCAGATAATGCACAGTTTGCCACATGAGCCAACCCAACTCTCCCGCTGAAAAACCCCTCCCCCTCCCCCTACCCCTTCATGACGAGTCCCTATCCCTCCCTGACAAACAAAACCCCAAAGAAACACCCCATAACACTATATCTACAAATCCCCTATAAAGACAAACATCCAACAATGCAAAGACAAATATTTAGACAATAAAATATTAAAAGACACAAGCGGTATATAAATCACTCAACAGAGGGACAAATCAGACACCAGCAAGACCAAAAGATGTTCACATTCACAGCCACTCTCCAAAACACCTCCAACACCAAGCACAAACTAACAGACTGCAAGAGAAAGTGAAACTAACTTGCATATCTCCTAATATGCAGCTTGCAACACCCATTGCATCATTTCATGGCTGTATTCTGCCAGTTTCCGACAATTATGCATTTGTTATGATGCAACACTTCTCAAACGGCCAGTGTGTGATGGCTGCAGTGCACAGTGGCACTTCTGCAGTCAGTTCCACACATTGGTGTCGACCCACAGCTTCTGACCGGGGCAACTGATGCAATGTGCTGCGCAGCAGGTGCAATGCATGAGTTCCCGACTCACGCAACTGACTTAATGTGTGGAATCTACTATAGAGGAGTGTGAAATGCTGGATCACGCACCTTGGGCCCACTCCCATTGGTCCTGGACTGAGGTGGCACCTCTTGGCAGGTCTGTGTGACAGAAGGCAGTCTCCAGGTTGTGAATCTGGGGGGTTGGAAGTCTTGCATGACAGGTGGCCCCTGCCTGTGGAGTCAGTCTGGGTGAAAGGAATGCATGTGCATTCCTTATCACCTAGCCAGGGGAACAGCAGGCAGCATGGCAGCACAGTAATGCAGGAATCATGAGCTGCTTGATCACACATCACTTGTCACAGCCAGTAAAAGGGTAATCATCTATATGTCCCCCACAGATGGCTGCTGAGGCCTATGGCCCACTTTATTGTATTCACTATTCTACTCAATCCTTCTGTTCCTGCAATGAGTCAGGAATCCCTGTGATGTGTCACAGATGCAACACACACTTAGGGAAGCACTGAGAAAAGCTGGCTAGCCCATACTCTAGTGTATGTTCCACCCAGCTTGCAGATTTATTGGACTTTCAAATTCCATCTGGTGTACTTTCAATATCCCACGTTTTTGTCAAAAAGGCATCTGTTACACACAAAAGATAGGCAAGGCCCTCCATGTAATGTGGTGCCACAGACACTTCTGCACTCAGGGGTATATGTATGAAGTTGTGTAGCACAATGCAACATGGTACATGCCCAAAGTAAATCTATCATGATATTTGTTTGGCCATTCAAGTCCACCTTGTATAGCCCTGTGAGGGGGCATTCATCTTGAGTGATGCATTGCTTCACTTATCACTGCATTGCCTAACACAGCACCAGGGAGAGGTTCCATGACCGTTGCATGGGTGTACCCATGCAACATCCATGGTCTTATATGCATATTCAGACTTCCGGAACCAGGTAAACCTGGAAATATGTCAGGAAGTATATCATTCCCAGGAGTGATGTAACAAGGAGTTATAGCTTTAACTCTTCTAGTTACTTCATCTTTCAATGTATTCTGTATTCTGTATCCTGCAGCACACATTCATAGCTGATTATGCCTCACAGGATAGTGTGCTTTGCAGGAAGGTGCACCTTCATGCACAAATACATTCCTGCATGCAACACAAGCACACTTGCACCATGGTGCAAGGGTGCCTGTGTTGGCAATATGCAGCCAAAATGGCACCTGCCCGGGGGAAAAGGCAGGGATCCATTGTATTCTATTAGATATAGCACATTACTGCCCGTTTGCTTTCACCAATAGCAGTGCAGTAGGTTTACTTACAGCACTGCAATGTGTAGCCATTTTCATAAAATCATAAAATGTCACTTTGTTTTCAGTCACAGGACATTCGGGAAGCAATATTGTGATCCACAGGTATCATGCTTCCACCAGCATTATGACATGCAGCACACACACTCAGTCACCGCAAACTGTTTGGTTCTGCACTCCCTTTGTACTGTACTAGATTTGTCAAGGTAATCAAGCACTACCAGCAAACACACATTAACCATGTGCACACTGTTCCACATTTGAACATATGTGTTGTATATGTCTTGCACGAGTACATGCATTCTGCACATGGTCCAATCATGCAGTTTTTATGATCAACAGGATGTTGGGCAGAGGTGAGTGTAACACACAGCAACAAGCCTTTTGAAGAGTAGGCTTCACTGCCATGAACCTGCATCACATGGTCATGATCAGTACACAGCATGCTGCCATCCCCACTTTAGCTCAGTCTTACTCCTGGCAAAGGCAGTAGCAATACATCTAATATAAGGACATGTCTTTGTGTGGCCCTCCTGGTCCAAGAAGAATGCAATCCTTGACACAGGCCAATGTAAGGGCACACACTCATATTCCATGTTCCCCTTTGGGATAATACAAGATTCAGTGTGCCCCACAACTATGCAGTTGTACACTCAGGGCAGGGGTACAGTACTCTTACCATGCTGCAGTAATTTCATACCCAACACCTCCATTGCATCACGTTCAATGAGAATTGTGTATGTACATATACATTTGTGATTAACTTTTGACATGGAGGCTTCACACTTTTACAATCTCTGTATTCTTGAGGTGATATGATGGTTGGAAAAACATCTGCATGTGGTCTTACTTTTCTGGGTAATGCCACACATTGCAAGGTTATCTGTTCATGGGGTTGTTTTACAGGCCTTTGAGCTTCATCACATTGCTAAGCTAAGCACGGAAAATGTGTAGTTTGTCTACTGCGGCCTGATGTTGTGTGTCTGACAATCTGCCTAAGAAATTACTCACATACATATTGTTTTGAAGATCCACACATGCATGTATGCCTTTAATACAAATGACATTTTAACATCAACACTTAGCATTAGACCTTTGTTCATGACAACTGTCACTTATGGTCTGTGATGGTATCTGAAACAATATTTGCTACTGTAAATTGATGACAATTTGCATGATTGTCTAATGGCGATACACCCTACAATCAGGGGTTTGCCTTAGGTAGAGGCGCATTTTGGGATATTAGTGTTCCATCAGTCACAGAGTGCCATATAATGCTGCAGAACACAGCAAGACTGTTAGCTATGCTTGACTGGACTGCTTTAGTGTGTGAGGACAGAAATATAAAAGTTAGATATAGATATGACTGAATTGGCCATGCTCCTAGCAACAGATGATGGGGTGAAGGAAGAGAGTGAGCCTCTTCCTGACCTCCTGTCTGCTGGAGAAAAAGATGGGTCTGTGGAGGGAGTGATCCTCTCCCCCTCCCTGACCCCAGAACAGCAGAGGGACTGTCGCCAGGTGTTGGGTAAGTTTGCCTCACTGTTCTCCCTGATCCCAGCGGTCACACACTTGTGTACATACGATGTGGACCCTGGGGACAGTCCATCTGTTCAACACAAAGTTTACATAGTGACTGACAGGGTAAGGGATAACATTAAAGAGGAAGCCTCTAAAATGTTAGTGTTGGTGGTTATTGAGTTTTCCAGCAGTCCTTGGGCCAGCCCAGTGGTTTCAGTCCCAAAGCCTGCTGCTCCTGGTGCCACTCCAGAACTTCAGTTCTGTGTGGATTATTGGGGACTCAATGCAGCAATAAGACTTTCACGCACCTCATCCCCCGAGCTGATGAGCTTATTGACCGGTTGGGAGATGCCAAGTACGTAAGTACATTTGATCTTACCTCTGGATACTGGCAGATCGCCCTGACTGAGGGAGCTAAGGAGAGACCTGCATTCTCCACACCAGATGGCCAATACCAGTTTAGGGGGATGCCCTTCGGAATGAAGATTACCCCGCCACCTTCCAGAGGTTTGTCAACCAGGTGCTGGCTGCCCTGGATGATTTCAGAACCGCCTACCTGGACGACATAGCTGTGTTCAGTTGCCTGTGGGAGGAACACTTGCAGCACCTCTGCAAAGTGCTGGAGGCTCTGCAGAACGCAGGCCTCTCTATTAAGGCAAGCAAGTGTAAAATAGGGTAGGGTTCTGTCGTGTACTTGGGACACCAGGTGGGGAGTGGCCATGTGGCACCCCTACAGCCAAAAATTTAAACAATTCTGACTTAGGAGCCCCCCAAGACCCAGTCTGAGGTGCGAGCCTTTTTAGGTCTCACAAGATACTATAGGAGGTTTGTCAAGCAGTATGGTACAATTGTTGCTCCCTTGACTGGGTTAACTTCCAAAAAGCAGCCCAGAAATGTGACCTGGACTGAGTCTTGACAGTTTTTGATGCCCTAAAGACTGCCATGTGCATAGCACCTGTGCTGAAGGCACCTGACTATTCCAAGGAATTTGTTGTGCAAACAGACACCTCAGAGCATGGTATTGGAGCAGTACTCTCATAGCTTAGTGAAGAGGGCCTAGATCAACCCCTAGCCTTCAGTAGCAGGAGGTTACTTCCCAGGGAATGTAGGTGGAGTGCAATTGAACATGAAGCTTTTGCTGTGGTCTGGGCACTGAAGAAGCTAAGACCCTACTTGTTTGGGACTCACTTCTGGGTTCAGACAGACTACAGCCCCCTCAGATGGTTAATGCAGATGAGGGGTGAGAATCCCAAATTGTTGAGGTGGTCCATCTCCCTACAGGGAATAGACTTTACGGTGGAACACCGCCCTCGCACCGACCACGTCAAAGCTAATGGTCTGTCCAGATTCGTCTGCCTTAGTGATGAGAACTCCCATGAGGCTCGGTAGTTGCTCCCCACTTTCAGATGGGAGGGGCACGCTTCAGACTTGGCGTCATTGGCATGGTCTCCCCTAACTTTTTGCCTCTACTTCCCAGATTGTTTCTGTGTGCTGAACTCTGTTTTTGCTGTTTTGTTTGCTCTGGACACTTTGACTACTGCTGACCAGTGCTGAAGTGTATGTGTTCCCTGTATAAATTGTATGTGTACATTGGCTATCCATGATTGGCATATTTGATTTACCAATAAGTCCCTAGTAAAGTGCACTAGAGGTGCCCAAGGCCTGTAAATCAAATGCTACTAGTGGGCCTGCAGCACTGGTTGTGCAACCCACATTAGTAGCCCTGTAAACATGCTCAGACCTGCCACTGCAGTGTCTGAGTGCAGTTATAAACTGCCAATTCGACTTGGTAAGTGTACCCACTTGCCAGGCCTAAACCTTCCCTTTTTATACCTGTAAGGCACCCCTACGTTAGGCCCTAGGTAGCCCCAGGGGTAAGGTGCAGTGTATGTTAAAGGTGGGACATGTACTTCTGTGTTGTACCTGTCCTGACAGTGAAACACTGCCAAATTCGGTTTTCACTGTTGCAAGGCCTATCTCTCTCATAGGTTAACATGATTAAAGCGTAGATTCCCTTTGTGAGCAGATAGACATGTGGAGTTTGGGGTCTCTGAACTCACAATTTAAAAATACATCTTTTATTGAAGTTGGTTTTTAGATTGTGTGTTTGAAAATGACACTGTTAGAAAGTAGGCATTTTCTTGCTTAAACCTTTCTGTGGCTCTGCTTCCTTGGGATTCCCTGTCTGGGTCAGTTTGACAGTTGGGCCGTTTGCACCTCTCCTCTGGACAGTGACACAAAGGGAGTTGGGGTGTAGCCTGCATATCCTGATGGGCCATCTGGGCTGAGGGGAGGGGTGAGTGGCCACTTACACCTGAAAAGACTCAGGTCTCCAACCCCCTGGTGTGTGTCTGTGGCCTGGCCTGGTCAAGGCAGGATCTTCAAAACAACAGAGACTTTCCTTTGAAGTGGGCCTACTTCAAAGGCAGAAAGGGATATAAGAAGAACATCCAAAACCTCTAAAAATCTGATTATTTCCGAGACCAAAAGGAACCTCTGCCAAGGAGACGAGCTGAAGAAGCTGGAGGAGGAGTACTGCCCTTTTGCCTGTGACTGTGCTTTGCTGGGTTGGCCTGCAGTAGCTGCTTCTACATGAGAGAGGACAAAGACTGACTTTTGTGTGACTTCCCACTGGAGAAGAATCTCCAAGGGCTTGAAACTGAGCTTGCCTCCTGTTGTTTTTTTATTTTGTTTTAAATTTATTTATTTATTGTATATTAGAGAAAGACAACATACAACAGTACAGGGACAAAACAGCCCGCGGAACTGAGTTTACGAGTACATCAAATTCAAGCCCCGAACCGTCCTGGGCCCCACCTGTGAAGAGAAAATGCAAAAATTCACTGGTCCATGCACCGATCAAGGCTCCCCGCACACCACTAGGGGTCCAATCACGGCTAGATAAACTTGACCGCGACAACCTAATCTCAGGGCGGTTCACACCTAGTCCATCGGACTAGCAACTGAGTAGAAACACGGAAATGGGAAGAATGAAAGGAAAAGAAAGGAAAAGAAGCAGGCAGAGGGAAAACATAGGAGCCCATACAACAACCAATGTCACACTTCCACTCCCAGAGAGAAGAGCGAAGGCGCACAAGGCTCCTAGACGCATAGGCAATCTTGCAATGTCATCACATCCATATTATAAGGCATCCAAGAAGGAGCGCAGCGGAGCCCAGATATCCATTGGCCAGGAACCCTCCGGCGTCAACTCTCCAAAAATCGTCAGCTGCTCCTGACAAAAGGAGGTGTCACGCAGCCAATCAGATCAACGAGGGGCCCTGCCCCGGCCTCAACACATTGCCACTCTACGCTTGGCTAGCAACAAGAGAAGACCCACCAGCTGTCTATGGGACAGCTGCACTTCATCCACACATCCAAGCAACGCCAGTCTGGGGAACAAGGGCAGCTCCAACCCGGTCATTTCCTCAATCATCCTAATGACCTCCACCCAGAAAGCATGCACCTTGATACACTCCCATGCGAGATGTAAGAAACCAGCATTCGGCGCCCCGCACCGCTCACAACATGCGTCCGCATGCAGGCCCATCGAGTAGAGACCGCTAGGAGTATAATACAGGCGTTGCAGAAATTTGAAGTGTATCAGGCGGAGCCTATGGTTGGGTGACAAAGCTCTCATGTGTGCACAGCATCTTCGCCACTCCTGCTCAGATATAGGTTCACCCACGTACACCTCCCATTGCACCCTGGCCGATGCACCTTGGTCCCCCCTCCTCTCCAACACACAATTATACAGTTTAGTGATAAGTTTACGCGGCATCTGAGCGCGGAACAGCACTTCCAATGCTTGACACTCCTCCGGTGGGTCAGTAAGTCCAGAGAATCACGCTCGTAGCATTGCACAGACACGCAACACGTACAGCCGCTGCAACGCGGTAGCGCGTCCATCCTCTAGCGCCTCTCCCAGGGAGATCAATCGCCCATTTGCAAACCAGTCCCCCAACTCAGTCAAGCTTGAATGCCAGAGAAAATCGTGCAGCTGCCTATCTTGAAACATCGCAAGAGCTGCAACCGAAAGAACAGGTAGCGAAGGAGCGAAGACAGAGCTCGCCCCAGAGCGGCGCAGCAGTGCCATCCAGGCCCGAGCGGTGTACGCCACCGTGTCGACACCTTGAGCTCGAGGCCAGGAGGGATGGCCCAGGACACGGGTCAAGTCGTCCGGCCACACCGAATCACTCTCCAGCGCAAGATGTGGCAGATAACGGACTAGCCGCAGCCAGTAATACGCAAAGTGCGTCTGAGCACAATAACAGTATACCAGATCCGGGGCAGCAAGGCCACCAAGCTCAAATGGTAACGTCAGCTTCTCCCAGGCAATTCGAGTTGCCCACCGGCCCAAACCAATCGTATCAGAGCAGAGCAGAGACGTCGTAGAAAACTCGCCGGGAGTGGGAGCGGGAGGTTGACAAACAAATACAGAAACTTTGGCAAAATCACCATTTTCGCAATAGCTATACGACCTGTCAGCGAGAGCGGTAATGAGCGCCACGCCTTGACTTTCCCCTCCAACCACAATAGTGCCTTGCCATAATTAGCCATCCAGAGGGTTCCCACATCACAGCTCAGCCAGGCCCCCAAATACCAAACAGGACCGTCCGCCCATTCAATTGGGTACTGAGAGGGGAAGTTCGCCACCCCCACGGATAAAGGCAGCACCTCGGACTTAGACCAATTAATCTTAATCCTGGAAAAGGAACCGAAGCGTAGTATTTCATCCAGCAGAACGTCCATATTGTTGCGCGGCTCATGAACATACAGCGTAATATCGTCAGCATACATAGATATCAGAATAGACCGCTGTCTGAACGGCAGACCCTTATCACTATGGTGCTGGCGCAACCATGCCGCAAGAGGCTCCATACCCACGGCAAAAAGTAGTGGGGACAGGGGGCATCCCTGGCGAGTTCCACGGGCGACCGGGAAAGAGTCAGAAATAGACCCATTCAGACGCAGCCTGGCGGTGGGGGATGAATACAGCAATCGGATCAATTTCACAAAGCGCACACTCAGTCCAACTCTAGCGAGCAACGCAAACATGCAGTCCCATGCCAGAGAATCGAAGACCTTAGTGGCGTCCAAGAACACCGCAGCCGCTTCCTCCTTGACCCCCATAGTGGCCATCACCACAAAAAACTTATGCAGATTATGGGATGTGGATCTACCCGGCACAAACCCAGACTGGTCCAGAAGCACCAGCTTCAGAAGCAAGTGCTGCAACCGCAATCATTTTGACCAGTATTTTGTTATCAATATTAATCATAGAAAACGGACGGTACGAGTCACAGTTGTGCTGGTCCTTGCCAGGTTTGGGTATCGTGACAATTAAAGCCTCACAAAGTGAGGCAGGAAGAATTCCGGTCTCTAGTGACTCCGCTTTCACCTCTAAAAGATTAGGTGCAAGAATATCAGAGTACTCTATGTAAAACGCAGGAGTCAAACTGTCTAGCCCTGGTGATTTTTCACTCGGCAAACTACGAATCACTGCAACACCCTCTTCCACCGAGAACGGGGTGTCAAAATACGCACGATGAGCATCATCAAACCAGAGGAGAGCAATGTCAGAGAAATAAGCCTGAGCCGCAGCCGCGTCTAACTCGGTCGGCTCCGTATATAAACTCACAAAAAATTGGGTAAAAGCCTGCATAACGTCCCTTGTCCCGACCACACGCGCACCCCTGGGGCCGTCTATCTCAGTAACATAGCTACTGACCCATGGTCTGCGCAGCATGTTCGACAATGTGCGGCCAGCCCTCTCCCCCTCACCATATCGCAGCCCAAGGGAGCAGGTCTCCTGGTGAGAGGCCTCCTTGTACAAAGACACCATGCGTCGCAACTCCGCAAGTACCGCCCCCGACCAGTCTGTCACCAATCGCTGCTTCAGATACGCTATTCGCCCCTCCAGATCCGCCAGCTCACGGCGCAGCACCTTCAGCACGCCATGCTGCTTCGAGAGGCACGCCCCACGAATGACCACCTTGAATGTCTCCCACAAAGTACCAGCTGAGCTCACAGACCCACAGTTGTCAGCAAAAAAGTGGAGCATGGCCTCGCGAATCTCTTCACGGAAAACCTTATCCCGAAGCACCCCATGTGGCAGCCGCCACAAAAAGGTGCGCTCCAACCCACAGGGCGTCTACAACACCAGCCGAACCGGCGGGTGGTCTGACAAAGTGCGAGGCAGGTGCTCCATGGAACTAGCCCAGAGCTTCACGTCCCTCGTGCCCAACCAGCGATCTATACGGGACCAGCTACTGTGCGCATAGTTGACACACGTGCCCTCTCTAGCAGCACCATGCCTTACCCTCCACAAATCTCCGCCCAAAATCACTGCGCCACTGCCCAACGACTCCACCAATCGCCACAGTTCACTGAAAAACTGAGGCTCGCCGTGTTAGGACCATATACAGAAACAAGTCTGCAAGCTCTGTCCAGCAACGTGCTGCTCAGCACAACATAGCGACCACCAGGGTCCTAGATCACCACCCCTCGTGCATAACGCAAGAATACAGCGCAGTGGAATTCCCCGACCCAGCCAGCCTTCTGCCTGTCCTGCTTCAAATCGACTAAATGCGTCTCCTGAAGCATGCAAATATCTATTTCATGCCATTTGACATAAGCCAACATGAGGCGCGCCTTACGCCCATCACCCAGCCCACGCACGTTCCAGGTAAGACAGCGAACGGCTGTCATCTTACTCGAGCCCATCACAATCTCTCAGAGGAAGGGAGTCACTGCCACACTGCCCCCATCCACCTGTGTAGGAGGTTGGCTCTGTATGCACTATTTCAAAGTAAGAAATAGCATGCACAGAGTCCAAGGGGTCCCTTTAGAGGTAAGATAGTGGCAAAAAGAGATAATTCTAATGATCTATTTTGTGGTAGTGTGGTCGAGCAGTAGGCTTATCAGAGGGTAGTGTTAAGCATTTGTTGTACACACACAAGCAATAAATGAGGAACACACACTCAAAGACAATTCCAGGCCAATAGGTTTTTATACAGAAAAATATATTTTCTTAGTTTATTTTAAGAACAACAGGTTCAAGATTTACAAACAATACTTTAAATGAAAGGTATTTCACTCAGGTATCTTAGGAACTTCGAATCAACACAATATCTTGTACAGTTTTAGCAAAAATGGCAATAAGCTATTTTAAAACTAGACAGTGCAATTTTCAACAGTTCCTGGGGGAGGTACGTTTTGGTTAGTTTTGCAGGTAAGTAAAACACCTACAGGGTTCAACGATGGGTCCAAGGTAGCCCACCGTTGGGGGTTCAGGGCAACCCAAAAGTTACCACACCAGCAGCTCAGGGCCGGTCAGGTGCAGAGGTCAATTTGGTGCCCGAACCGCATAGGCTTCGATGGTGAAGGAGGTGCCCCGGTTCCAGTCTGCCAGCAAGTAAGTACCTGCGACTTCGGAGGGCAGACCAGGGGGGTTTTGTAGGGCACCGGGGGGGACACGAATCAGCACAAAAAGTACACCCTCAGCGGCACAGGGGCGGCCCGGTGCAGAGTGCAAACAGGCATCGGGTTTGCAATTGGTTTCAGTGGGAGACCCAGGGGTCTCTTCAGCAAAGCAGGCAGGCAAGGGTGGGGCTCCTCGGGGTAGCCACCACCTGGGCAAGGGAGAGGGCCACCTGGGGGTCGCTTCTGCACTGGAGGTCGGATCCTTCAGGTCCTGGGGGCTGCGGGTGCAGTGTCTTTACCAGGAGTCGGGTTCTTTGAAGTAGGCAGTCGCGGTCAGGGGGAGCCTCTGGATTCCCTCTGCGTCGCTGTGGGGGCTCAGGGAGGTCAACTCTGGCTACTCACGGGCTCGCAGTTGCCGGGGAATCCTCCCTGTAGTGTTGTTTCTCTGCAGGTCGAGCCGGGGGCATCGGGTGCAGAGTGGAAAGTCTCACGCTTCCGTCTGGAAACGTGGAGTCCTTTAAAAGTTGTTTCTTTGTTGCAAGTTTCAGTCTTTGTGGAACAGGGCAGCTGTCCTCGGGAGTTCTTGGTCCTTTTAGATGTAGGGTAGTCCTCTGAGGCTTCAGAGGTCGCTGGACCCTGGGGGACGCGTCACTGTTGCAGTTTTTCTTGAAGTGGGGAGACAGGCCCGTAGGGCTGGGGCCAATGCAGTTGGTGTCTCCGTCTTCTCTGCAGGGCTTCAGGTCCGCAGTCCTTCTTCGTCTTCAGGTTGCAGGAATCTATCTTCCTCAGTTCTGGGAGCCCCTAAATACTCAATTTAGGGGTGTGTTTAGGTCTGGGGGTTAGTAGCCAATGGCTACTAGCCCTGAGGGTGGCTACACCCTCTTTGTGCCTCCTCCCTGAGCGGAGGGGGGCACATCCCTAATCCTATTGGGGGCATCCTCCGTTTGTAAGATGGAGGATTTCTAAAAGTCAGAGTCACCTCAGCTCAGGACACCTTAGGGGTTGTCCTGACTGGCCAGTGACTCCTCCTTGTTTTTCTCATTATCTCCTCCGGCCTAGCCGCCAAAAGTGGGGCCATGGCCGGAGGGGGCAGGCATCTCCACTAGCTGGGATGCCCTGTGGCGCTGTAACACAGAGGGTGAGCCTTTGAGGCTCACCGCCAGGTGTTACAGTTCCTGCAGTGGGAGGTGAGAAGCACCTCCACCCAGTACAGGCTTTGTTACTAGCCACAGAGTGACAAAGGCACCCTCCCCATGTGGCCAGCAACATGTCTGGTGTGTGGTAGGATGGCAAAACTAGTCAGCCCACACTGGAAGTCGGGTATGTTTTCAGGGGGCATCTCTAAGATGCCCTCTGGGTGTATTTCACAATAAAATGTACACTGGCATCAGTGTGCATTTATTGTGCTGAGAAGTTTGATACCAAACTTCCCAGTTTTCAGTGTAGCCATTATGGTGCTGTGGAGTTCGTGTTTGACAGACTCTCAGACCATATACTCTTATGGCTACCCTGCACTTACAATGTCTAAGGTTTTGCTTAGACACTGTAGGGGCATAGTGCTCATGCACCTATGCCCTCACCTATGGTGTAGTGCACCCTGCCTTAGGGCTGTAAGGCCTGCTAGAGGGGTGACTTATCTATGCCATGGGCAGTGTGAGGTTGGCATGGCACCCTGTCATTTTCTCCCCACCAGCACACAGAAGCTGGCAAGCAGTGTGTCTGTGCTGAGTGAGGGGTCCCAGGGTGGCATAAGACATGCTGCAGCCCTTAGAGACCTTCCCTGGCATCAGGGCCCTTGGTACCAGGGGTACCAGTTACAAGGGACTTGCCTGGATGCCAGGGTGTGCCAATTGTGGAGACAAAAGTACAGGTTAGGGAAAGAACACTGGTGCTGGGGCCTGGTTAGCAGGCCTCAGCACACTTTCAAATCATAACTTGGCTTCAGCAAAGGCAAAAAGTCAGGGGGTAACCATGCCATGGAGGCATTTCCTTACAACCTGCCACAGCAAACGAAAAAGGAGAGGAAAAGAAATGGAAAGGGAAACAACAACAGCACAGAATGCAAACTGTCCCAGCCCCCCACCCACACAGACCCCCCAATCTGGTCGAAGCTGAATCCCACCCCCCCACATCAACCAAAAACCATTGGATAGTACGAATACAAGAAGCAGGACTCATCCCACGGGCGTAAGCCAGGCCATCCAACCCACCATCCCATTAAGAGTGGGGGAGGAGGGTGAAAGGGCCAAACAGCAAAGTGGAACGGCAGAGCAGACATGCATGACAGGAGAGTATAACATGCAATACCCCAGCAATCACAATGAAGTCCCCCCAGCCACCAATCTCACATATATCAGTCATTGTCACTCAAGGCTGCCCGCTGAGGCCGAGGACTTTCAAGGCCCGAAGCCTCCGATCACTTGGGCACTGATTTTGTGAATTTCGCTGCCTGCTTCAGATCAGTAAAAACAGTGACTTCCCTTTAGCTTTGCAGGGTATAACAGCGTGAACCTCGCATTGGTTTGGCTCGGCGTGCGCTTGATAGGTAAGAAGGCACGCCGCGCTGCCTGCACACCCGGAGTGTAGTCAGGGAAGAAATTGAGTTCAGAATTCTTGTAAATTACAGGTCGTCGTTCCCGGGCCAGCCTGAGAATAGTATCTCTATCCCGGTAATTCAACAGGCGGGCAATGATGGGACGTGGAGGGGTTCCAGGTGGGGGCCAAGGACCCAGGGATCTATGAGCCCTCTCCACCACCAATAGCTGAGAAAGTTCACCAGAAAAAAGGTCAGAGAGCATGCTCTCCACAAAGTCCTCCATGTGACCCATATCAGGAGTCACCGGCAGACCGATTATGCGGACATTGTTGCGGCGCGACCTCGCCTCCAAATCTTCATTCTTGTTACGAATAACCTCTAAGATGCGCTCCATCCACAAAAGCTATTCGCTATCACCATGGTGACGATCCTCCAGATCAGATGTCCGAGACTCCAGCTGTTCAAACCTAGAGTCATGATCATCCACCCGGGCCCTAATGTGTTCCAGCTGCACAGTGACATGGTCAAGTTTGGCATCTATACCTGCCAGGCTGTTCTTGAGATCTAAAAACATAGCCTTGACCGAGGCATCCGAGCTCCCATCCTCAGAGTTCTCACCACCAGGCATGGAAGATGAGGCTCCACCTCTGTTCTTTCCACCCTCAAAGGTAAGCCTGGACTGTTTTTGTTCAGATTTGCCCATGCTCCGATCCCGTCAGCCACCAATAATCTGCCAGCAATACACCAACGACGCAGCAGTCCTGTCCGGGCAAGGCAAAAGGGAGGAACCAGGCGCCAGCCAAGAGAGTCCAGTCCCAGCTCGGAGCCCCCTGCAATGGCACGCACACAAGGCCCAGATGGGGCGACCAAAGGGAGATCAGTGACACAGGGCCCGGCCCCACACCCACACTCCACTCCACTGGCCTGCCACTGCACGGGTGTATCCGCCTATAAAGTAGTCAGAGGCGTGAAGGATTCCGCAGCTCCAGTAGATATACAGCCTCTCCCAACCTCTGCCTCCTCTGGCCCGATCCGGCCGGCGATAAGCTCCAGACACCAGGGCCAGCAGGAACACCAGAACCTACCACACGACTACCAGTCCACGCAGGATACCCCCAGTCCACCCCCAGGCCGCTAGCAGCTGCAGTCTACCAGCCGCCAGCAGACCTAGAGGCCACAAGCAGCGCAAAGTCAACCAGGCGCCACAATCCAAAGCACGCCGCAGCTTCAGCACTGTCCCCAGCTGGCTCCGGCAGCTTTGGCTGTCCTCTTTGGTTGGTGCACGTGCGCCCCAACTCTCTCCAGGCCGCAGCTCTCCCCCAGGCCGCGGCTTGAGTTAGCCGCCGATCCGGCCACAGCAGGGGGGTAAGCACGGCCTGCCTAAATGCTCTGTGTCTTGGGTCTGCGTCACGCCCCCCCGGCCCGCTTGCCAAACACCCGAGCCTGGAGAAGGAGCGCCCACCGGCCCCGCAGGCCGCGCCTCACCACCAGGCCCCGCTCTGATGAGCCGCGGAGAACGCTCCAAGCGGCCCACCTCGGGGCCGGCCGCCAGAGTCAAGTCAAGCACCAAGGGCCCAAGTGGGCAGCAGCGCTAATCTAGAGCTCGATCCGCCGCTCTGCCAGGATAAATATTCACGGAGTTATGGCCATCTTGCCGGCAGGCCAGGCTACGCCCCGAGCTTGCCTCCTGTTGTTGAAGTCTCAGGGACAGCAAAGGCTTCTCTCTGCCAGCACTTGGGCTTTTTGCTGAGAGTCAAGCCTGCCAAGTGGTGCCCTAACCTGTCTCTGGGTCCTTGAAAGGTGCAGCTGGTGGAAAAGGACAGAAATCCAAGCAAAGACCGATGTGCGGGAAATCTTTCAACGTATCACCCGGTGCGCGGCTGAAACATGATACACCGCCTGCCTTGCTGCTAAAATCGACGCTCCACCTGCAGCGCGGCTGGGAGATCGATGCAACATGGCTGGAGTAATGATGCAAGCCCCCACGCAGTGCAGTTTCTTGACACTGTGCAACCGGATTTCACCGCAACATTGCTGGCCACGGAAAATCAACGCAAAGCCTGGCCGGACCCGAGGTGCCCGTCCGGATCGATGCATGGCTGTCTTGCGGGAGAGAAGAAACGACGCACGCTGACCCGACTGGAGGAGGAATGACGCACACTCTCGCTTGCGAGTGAGAAATCAACGCATCGCTGGCCTTTTCCGACGCACTCTTGCCTGTGTTGCTTTATTTTGACGCTACCCAAGTACTTTTGTACACTAACAACGTTCTCACTATTTTCTAAAGGATTTAAGAATCTTTTGCTTTTTAAATTCATAACTCGACTTGTGTATGCTGGCTTCTTGGTCTTGTTTAGATAAATATTATCTTTTTTTCTAAACCTGTGTGGAGTCATTTTGTAGCATTTTCACTGAGTTACTGTGTGTGTTAGTGCAAATACTTTACACCTTGTTTCTGAAGTTAAGCCTGTCTGCTAGTGCCAAGCTACCAAGGGGGTGAGTGGGGGTTTACTGATGGTGATTCTCATTTACCCTGACTAGAGTGAGGGTCCTTGCTTTGAGAGGAGTTAACCTGACTGCCAACCAAAGACCCCCTTTCTAGTAGACGGGCACACGATGTGAGCTGAAATTACGAAGAGAACTACAAAGTGAATAAAATGTAATGGGGGCAACATCCCGCATGATAGCAAAAATATGAAATACTAATAAATAAACTGCAGTATCTAAGCTGAAAAAACTCCAGTGATGAAACATAAGAACAACAGTCCCCAAAATGCAAGACTCTTCAGTACATTGATATCCAGGTTATTTCCTCATTCAATTTATTTTGCTTAATTCTAAGGGAGAATATCGAAACGGTTTACCCCTCTCATCTCACTTTAATCTCAGAATGCCCTTGGCAGAGTTTAACGTTCTCTAATATTAGCCATTTCAAGTTGCACTGTATCTGCTTAGCCTCCATACAATGTTGTACTAAGGGAGCTTGAACCTTTGTTCTCATTGCTGAATTATGCTTTTTGTAGTGAGTTCCAAATTCCCTGCCAGTTTCTCCAACATAGCCTAGGCTTCATGGACATAGGACAAGGTATACATGTTAAAACACAGTTCAGAGAGTTTCTCTGCTCAACCTCTGGTAGCTATGGCATGACCAGCAGGCAATCCTCAGAGAAGTGTGTGCTATGTTCAAGCAGCACAAACAAAATTAAGTAAAGCACATAAAGCACATAACACAGTGGAATTGCCAAACCAATTTAGAGAGCTAGAGACAACTTTATTGAGCACAGAGACACCACGATCATCAAAATAGTTTAAGGGAAACCAAAAATATGGATTTTTAAAGTTTTAAGGCAAAAAATGAAAAAAGTCAAACACTGGGGAAACAAAGCAGTTTGTGGTGGACTGAACCCAGTGCAATTTAAGGACAACTGTGATGGAGCAGATGGTGAATACACCAAGTGGTTTGTCCTACACAAAGGCTTTACCTTTAGACTTAGGGCCTTATTTCGAGGCTGGTTGAACAAAGACCACCAGCCTTGCTGTGGCTGTTGGACCCCCACGACTATGGCGGTCTGACTGCCACATTACGAGGTTGGTGGGCAGACCCCCCAACCTACTGTGTCCCCACCACAGTCAGTGATCCCGACAGGCTGACGACAATCCTGGTTGTAATCACCCAGGGCAGTGCTGAACTCAGCACCGCTCTGCTGATTACAACCTTGTTCTGCGCCAGCCTTTTCATGGCAGTCTGACCACCATGAAAAGGCTGGATGAAAAGGCTGGTGGAGAACAAGTGCAGCAGGCCACAGGGGGTGTTCTGCACTGTCTGCTGTGCACCCTGCATGCAGAAGCATTGCTGCCGGCTCAATTATAAGCCAGGATCAGTGCTGGTTCCCGCCCATCAGCCCCGTAGGAAAGTTATAATACGACTGGTGGGGAGACCGCTACCTCAATGGGGGTCTCCTCACCACAGGTCTGGCAGTCGGGTTTCCGACTGCCAAATTCGTAATCAGGCCCCTAGTCTTTAGCTGGTGGAAAGGTTTTGCCTAGTCAGTCCTGAAGCCTTTGCTGTTAAGGGCAGACACCAGGTCTCTCTACAATGAAGTCCCCTGCATGGCTAGTACTCTTTATCCAATTGGGCTGTCTTGGAGTCATAAGTTCTTCTTCTTTTTGTGTCCTTGAAGCAGGTATGTGTGAGACCAACACATTGGAGAGCCATTCAGTCCCTGGCTGTGAGCAGGATTCAGGGGTCCTTGAGAGCTTGTGTGTGTCCTTCTACCAGCAGGAGCCAGGAGTCAGGATTCTTCTTCCAGCAGGGACTTCTTCAGAAGGAGTCTTCCTGGAACCAGGAATGCTCTGTGGAGTTGGTGGTGGAAGTGTCAGATTTATCCTGTGCACAAGCCAGGGATTGGAGGAATATAACACCCAGTCATAACACGTTTCTCTCCATTCCCTGCCCTTATGTAGCAATTTGTCTTTGCCATTCTGCAAAATTACCCAGGATCCCCTGTTTCAAGATGAGGGGATGCACCCTCTACCAGGCATATCTGCTTTAGCTTCCTGACCACTCCTCTACTTGGAAGGGTCAAAACTGGTTCTCCTTCCTCTTGTGACTGGAGCCTAACTGTCTGGGAGGAGTTCTCCTTGGCATCTTTAGGCCAAGAGAGGTAGTACTAAAGCTGCTTTTTGTTTTGTCAGCTGTTCCTATTCACTTTGTGGTAGCTATTCCCTGCTACATGGCAAGCATTTAATGCCCCTTGGCCTTTCCTGGGCCCAGAGCAGTTGTCCTTTGAGCTACAACCGCTCCCAGACAAATATTTTTATTTCAGCTCTGAAAATGTGATGGGTAGCTGAACTGGTTTGCACTTCTACTGGGATTAGGGACAGGCTGTCTAATAGGGTCCTGGGAATGAATGGGAGAATCCCTCCCTGTCATCTTCAAGTCAAAAGAGGTGGTGCTAAAGCTGCATTTTCTTCTGCCAACTACTTCTGTCCTCTCCCAGATAACTAATTCATGCTAATTGGTCAGCTATTAACACTTTTCAGCCTTCTCTGGGCCCAGAGGCAAGCCATTGTCTCCAGATCCAGAGTTGTGAAGTCAAGGATGTATATCCCAGCTGTGGAGGTGTGATGCATGGCAGATCCAGCTTTAAGTCAGTTCTGGCTCAGACAGCCTAAAGTACAGATACATTTCTGCTTAAGTTATTAAAAATCTAAAACACTAGGCAAGAAATAACTTTTAAGCAATGTTCTAGTCCGTTTCTATGTGGAGGTGAAAAATAAAGATTTTAATCCTCCTAAAAAAGTCTAGCCAGAAATAGCTTTCATATATTAGCACTCCGCCCTATGCAATTATAAGGCAAACTTTAAGGGAGACGTATAAATATATAAAATAGTCTTTTTCTACATTGCAAAGACAGTTTCTCCGCCATATGTCACTGCAGTGCATTTAAAATGCAGTTAAGCCAGAACACAGTGATGCAGCTGACAGAATTTTTTTTTTTTGTCTCATAAGTGGCTGGTGTAATTCAAAAACATACAACATCTACATTTCTATGCAATAGGTGCACTTTAAGCAACATTTACGATAGACATGTAGGGAAATTAAAAATGCCAAATAGGGAGTTCCAATGTATAGTACATATTTTCAAGGGGTAGCTGGGGCACTTTACTACCGCCAGCAGTGCTAAAGTGCACAGAGTCATAGGGCCAGCAAAAATAGGGGCCAAAAAAGGTGAGAGTTCTGGGCTTGACCGTGAATTTGCTAGACAGGCATTTGGTTTGTCTAAAACCAATCCTGATTTTATTTTCTGTTTTAAATTGCACAGCTTATTAAATATTTAAAGTATTGCAAAGTAGGTCCATGTAGAGGTAATTGATTGCAATCAATAGCTATTTTAAACCACAAGGTGACACCAACCATTGTTTGAGGCTGCATGCTGTCTCTGGAATCGTATTCTAATGGCTAATGGTGTTTTGTGAACTTATAGAAAGACACTCTTACTGACTAAAAACAACCTAATTTTTTTAAGCTTTTCTAATGTTTTTTACCCGAATGTATTCTGGTTAATTATTACTTTGAGTGGCAAGCTGCATATAGTGGTAGGCGATTCATAACTTTCTAAATTTGTGCTCTTCAATAGTAGTAACAATAGTAGCAATAATCACCTAGATCTAGCTGTGTTCAATTCCCAAAACCAATTACTTGTAGAGACAATGGCAGAGGCAGGAGACTCACTAGCCCGGAGGTATTTTAACGACAGGCTTTTTTGTCTCATCAAGGAAAATTGTTAATCACCACAAAGCCCATTTGGCAACAGGCAATAAGAAAATCTGTGAAGCCCTGTTCTGGAGAAGACAGGGCTTCTTTTGTGACCACCTGCTCTGTTTCATAGTACTCTTCCTGATGCCAGCCCTGTTCCCCTTCATGTCCCTGCCCATATGCAGCAGAAATCAGTCGCTGTACTCCAGAAGTGAAGTGCAACAGACCTGCCAGCTCTCATAGTGCAACTGTGTGTCACACAATAGCTGCTCACTTCACATCATCACCTGGTGAGGAGCCAATACCACTCTGTCCTGGGGAAAGCAATCAGGGAATCACTGCACGGAATGGAGTTTTGTTTCCATCACAAGTGCTTAATTTGTGCTTTTGGGACAGTGTAGGAAGTTGGCTCTGTATGTGCTATTTCAAAGTAAGGAATAGCATGCACAGAGTCCAAGGGTTCCCCTTAGAGGTAAAATAGTGGTAAAAATAGATAATACTAATGCTCTATTTTGTGGTAGTGTGGTCGAGCAGTAGGCTTATCCAAGGAGTAGTGTTAAGCATTTGTTGTACATACACATAGACAATAAATGAGGTACACACACTCAGAGACAAATCCAGCCAATAGGTTTTTATATAGAAAAATATCTTTTCTTAGTTTATTTTAAGAACCACAGGTTCAAATTCTACATGTAATAGCTCATTCGAAAGGTATTGCAGGTAAGTACTTTAGGAACTTCAAATCATCAAAATTGCATGTATACTTTTCAAGTTATTGACAAATAGCTGTTTTAAAAGTGGACACTTAGTGCAATTTTCACAGTTCCTGGGGGAGGTAAGTTTTTGTTAGTTTTACCAGGTAAGTAGGACACTTACAGGGTTCAGTTCTTGGTCCAAGGTAGCCCACCGTTGGGGGTTCAGAGCAACCCCAAAGTCACCACACCAGCAGCTCAGGGCCGGTCAGGTGCAGAGTTCCAAGTGGTGCCCAAAACACATAGGCTAGAATGGAGAGAAGGGGGTGCCCCGGTTCCGGTCTGCTTGCAGGTAAGTACCCGCGTCTTCGGAGGGCAGACCAGGGGGGTTTTGTAGGGCACCGGGGGGGACACAGGTCCACACAGAAATTTCACCCTCAGCGGCGCGGGGGCGGCCGGGTGCAGTGTAGAAACAAGCGTCGGGTTCGCAATGTTAGTCTATGAGAGATCTCGGGATCGCTTCAGCGCTGCAGGCAGGCAAGGGGGGGATTCCTCGGGGAAACCTCCACTTGGGCAAGGGAGAGGGACTCCTGGGGGTCACTTCTCCAGTGAAAGTCCGGTCCTTCAGGTCCTGGGGGCTGCGGGTGCAGGGTCTCTCCCAGGCGTCGGGACTTTAGGTTCAAAGAGTCGCGGTCAGGGGAAGCCTCGGGATTCCCTCTGCAGGCGGCGCTGTGGGGGCTCAGGGGGGACAGGTTTTGGTACTCACAGTATCAGAGTAGTCCTGGGGTCCCTCCTGAGGTGTTGGATCGCCACCAGCCGAGTCGGGGTCGCCGGGTGCAGTGTTGCAAGTCTCACGCTTCTTGCGGGGAGCTTGCAGGGTTCTTTAAAGCTGCTGGAAACAAAGTTGCAGCTTTTCTTGGAGCAGGTCCGCTGTCCTCGGGAGTTTCTTGTCTTTTCGAAGCAGGGGCAGTCCTCAGAGGATGTCGAGGTCGCTGGTCCCTTTGGAAGGCGTCGCTGGAGCAGGATCTTTGGAAGGCAGGAGACAGGCCGGTGAGTTTCTGGAGCCAAGGCAGTTGTCGTCTTCTGGTCTTCCTCTGCAGGGGTTTTCAGCTAGGCAGTCCTTCTTCTTGTAGTTGCAGGAATCTAATTTTCTAGGGTTCAGGGTAGCCCTTAAATACTAAATTTAAGGGCGTGTTTAGGTCTGGGGGGTTAGTAGCCAATGGCCACTAGCCCTGAGGGTGGGTACACCCTCTTTGTGCCTCCTCCCAAGGGGAGGGGGTCACATCCCTAATCCTATTGGGGGAATCCTCCATCTGCAAGATGGAGGATTTCTAAAAGTTAGAGTCACCTCAGCTCAGGACACCTTAGGGGCTGTCTTGACTGGCCAGTGACTCCTCCTTGTTATTCTCATTATTTTCTCCGGCCTTGCCGCCAAAAGTGGGGCCTGGCCGGAGGGGGCGGGCAACTCCACTAGCTGGAGTGTCCTGCTGGGTTGGCACAAAGGAGGTGAGCCTTTGAGGCTCACCGCCAGGTGTGACAATTCCTGCCTGGGAGAGGTGTTAGCATCTCCACCCAGTGCAGGCTTTGTTACTGGCCTCAGAGTGACAAAGGCACTCTCCCCATGGGGCCAGCAACATGTCTCGGTTTGTGGCAGGCTGCTAAAACTAGTCAGCCTACACAGATAGTCGGTTAAGTTTCAGGGGGCACCTCTAAGGTGCCCTCTGTGGTGTATTTTACAATAAAATGTACACTGGCATCAGTGTGCATTTATTGTGCTGAGAAGTTTGATACCAAACTTCCCAGTTTTCAGTGTAGCCATTATGGTGCTGTGGAGTTCGTGTTTGACAGACTCCCAGACCATATACTCTTATGGCTACCCTGCACTTACAATGTCTAAGGTTTTGTTTAGACACTGTAGGGGTACCATGCTCATGCACTGGTACCCTCACCTATGGTATAGTGCACCCTGCCTTAGGGCTGTAAGGCCTGCTAGAGGGGTGTCTTACCTATACTGCATAGGCAGTGAGAGGCTGGCATGGCACCCTGAGGGGAGTGCCATGTCGACTTACTCGTTTTGTCCTCACTAGCACACACAAGCTGGCAAGCAGTGTGTCTGTGCTGAGTGAGGGGTCTCCAGGGTGGCATAAGACATGCTGCAGCCCTTAGAGACCTTCCTTGGCATCAGGGCCCTTGGTACTAGAAGTACCAGTTACAAGGGACTTATCTGGATGCCAGGGTCTGCCAATTGTGGATACAAAAGTACAGGTTAGGGAAAGAACACTGGTGCTGGGGCCTGGTTAGCAGGCCTCAGCACACTTTCAATTGTAAACATAGCATCAGCAAAGGCAAAAAGTCAGGGGGCAACCATGCCAAGGAGGCATTTCCTTACACAACCCCCCCCCAAACGAAAGAGGATGAGACTAACCTTTCCCAAGAGAGTCTTCATTTTCTAAGTGGAAGAACCTGGAAAGGCCATCTGCATTGGCATGGGCAGTCCCAGGTCTGTGTTCCACTATAAAGTCCATTCCCTGTAGGGAGATGGACCACCTCAACAGTTTAGGATTTTCACCTTTCATTTGCATCAGCCATTTGAGAGGTCTGTGGTCAGTTTGAACTAGGAAGTGAGTCCCAAAGAGGTATGGTCTCAGCTTCTTCAGGGACCAAACCACAGCAAAGGCCTCCCTCTCAATGGCACTCCAACGCTGCTCCCTGGGGAGTAACCTCCTGCTAATGAAAGCAACAGGCTGGTCAAGGCCATCAGCATTTGTTTGGGACAAAACTGCCCCTATCCCATGTTCAGAGGCATCAGTCTGCACAATGAACTGCTTAGAATAATCTGGAGCTTTGAGAACTGGTGCTGAGCACATTGCTTGTTTCAGGGTGTCAAAGGCCTGTTGGCAGTCCACAGTCCAGTTCACTTTCTTGGGCATTTTCTTGGAGGTGAGCTCAGTGAGGGCTGTCACAATGGATCCATATCCCTTCACAAACCTCCTGTAGTACCCAGTCAAGCCAAGGAATGCCCTGACTTGAGTCTGGGTTTTTGGAGCTACCCAGTCCAGAATGGTCTGGATCTTGGGTTGGAGTGGCTGAACTTGGCCTCCACCTACAAGGTGGCCCAAGTAAACCACAGTTCCCTGCCCTATCTGGCATTTGGATGCCTTGATAGAGAGGCCTGCAGATTGCAGAGCCTTCAAAACCTTCCTCAGGTGGACCAGGTGATCCTGCCAGGTGGAGCTAAAGACAGCAATATCATCAAGATAAGCTGTGCTAAAGGACTCCAAGCCAGCAAGGACTTGATTCACCAACCTTTGGAAGGTGGCAGGGGCATTCTTTAAACCAAAGGGCATAACAGTAAACTGATAATGCCCATCAGGTGTGGAGAATGCTGTCTTTTCTTTTGCTCCAGGTGCCATTTTTATTTGCCAGTACCCTGCTGTCAAGTCAAAGGTACTTAGAAATTTGGCAGCACCTAATTTATCAATGAGCTCATCAGCTCTTGGAATTGGATGGGCATCTGTCTTGGTGACAGAATTGAGCCCTCTGTAGTCCACACAAAACCTCATCTCTTTCTTTCCATCTTTGGTGTGAGGTTTGGGGACTAAGACCACTGGGCTGGCCCAGGGGCTGTCAGAGCGCTCAATTACTCCCAATTCCAGCATCTTGTGGACTTCCACCTTGATGCTTTCCTTAACATGGTCAGACTGTCTGAAGATTTTGTTTTTGACAGGCATGCTGTCTCCTGTGTCCACATCATGGGTACACAGGGGTGTCTGACCAGGGGTTAGGGAGAAAAGCTCAGGAAACTGTTGTAGGACTCTCCTACAATCAGCTTGCTGTTGGCCAGAGAGGGTGTCTGAGTAGATCACTCCATCTACTGTACCATCTTTTGGGTCTGATGACAGAAGATCAGGGAGAGGTTCACTCTCTGCCTCCTGATCCTCATCTGTTACCATCAACAGATTGACATCAGCCCTGTCGTGGAAGAGCTTAAGGCGGTTTACATGGATCACCCTCTTGGGGCTCCTGCTTGTGCCCAGGTCCACCAAGTAGGTGACCTGACTCTTCCTTTCTAGTACTGGGTAAGGGCCACTCCATTTGTCCTGGAGTGCCCTGGGAGCCACAGGCTCCAGAACCCAGACTTTCTGCCCTGGTTGGAACTCAACCAGTGCAGCCTTTTGGTCATACCAAAACTTCTGGAGCTGTTGGCTGGCCTCAAGGTTTTTGGTTGCCTTTTCCATGTACTCTGCCATTCTAGAGCGAAGGCCAAGTACATAGTCCACTATGTCCTGTTTAGGCTCGTGGAGAGGTCTCTCCCAGCCTTCTTTAACAAGGGCAAGTGGTCCCCTTACAGGATGACCAAACAGAAGTTCAAAGGGTGAGAATCCTACTCCCTTCTGTGGCACCTCTCTGTAAGCGAAAAGCAGACATGGCAAGAGGACATCCCATCTCCTTTTGAGCTTTTCTGGGAGCCCCATGATCATGCCTTTTAATGTCTTGTTGAATCTCTCAACCAAGCCATTAGTTTGTGGATGGTATGGTGTAGTGAATTTATAAGTCACTCCACACTCATTCCACATGTGCTTTAGGTATGCTGACATGAAGTTGGTACCTCTGTCAGACACCACCTCCTTAGGGAAACCCACTCTGGTAAAGATACCAATGAGGGCCTTGGCTACTGCAGGGGCAGTAGTCGACCTAAGGGGAATAGCTTCAGGATACCTGGTAGCATGATCCACTACTACCAGGATATACATATTTCCTGAGGCTGTGGGAGGTTCCAGTGGACCAACTATGTCCACACCCACTCTTTCAAAGGGCACCCCCACCACTGGAAGTGGAATGAGGGGGGCCTTTGGATGCCCACCTGTCTTACCACTGGCTTGACAGGTGGGGCAGGAGAGGCAAAACTCCTTAACCATGTTGGACATATTGGGCCAGTAGAAGTGGTTGACTAACCTCTCCCACGTCTTGGTTTGTCCCAAATGTCCAGCAAGGGGAATGTCATGGGCCAATGTTAGGATGAACTCTCTGAACAGTTGAGGCACTACCACTCTCCTAGTGGCACCAGGTTTGGGGTCTCTGGCCTCAGTGTACAGGAGCCCATCTTCCCAATAGACCCTATGTGTTCCATTTTTCTTGCCTTTGGACTCTTCAGCAGCTTGCTGCCTAAGGCCTTCAAGAGAGGGACAGGTTTCTTGTCCCTTACACAGCTCTTCCCTTGAGGGTCCCCCTGGGCCTAAGAGCTCAACCTGATAAGGTTCAAGCTCCAAAGGCTCAGTTCCCTCAGAGGGCAGAACTTCTTCCTGAGAAGAGAGGTTCCCTTTCTTTTGCTGTGTTGCAGTTGGTTTCCCAACTGACTTTCCTGTTCTCTTGGTAGGCTGGGCTATTTTTCCAGACTCCAGCTCTACTTTTTCACCCTGTGCCTTGCATTGTGCTCTTGTTTTCACACACACCAGTTCAGGGATACCCAGCATTGCTGCATGGGTTTTTAGCTCTACCTCAGCCCATGCTGAGGACTCCAGGTCATTTCCAAGCAGACAGTCCACTGGGATATTTGAGGAGACCACCACCTGTTTCAGGCCATTGACCCCTCCCCATTCTAAAGTAACCATTGCCATGGGATGTACTTTTCTCTGATTGTCAGCGTTGGTGACTGTGTAAGTTTTTCCAGTCAGGTATTGGCCAGGGGAAACCAGTTTCTCTGTCACCATGGTGACACTGGCACCTGTATCCCTCAGGCCCTCTATTCTAGTCCCATTAATTAAGAGTTGTTGTCTGTATTTTTGCATGTTAGGCGGCCAGACAGCTAGTGTGGCTAAATCCACCCCACCCTCAGAAACTAGAGTAGCTTCAGTGTGAACCCTGATTTGCTCTGGGCACACTGTTGATCCCACTTGGAGACTAGCCATACCAGTGTTACCTGGATGGGAGTTTGGAGTGGAACCTTTCTTGGGACAGGCCTTGTCTCCAGTTTGGTGTCCATGCTGTTTACAGCTATGACACCAGGCCTTTTTGGGATCAAAGTTTTTACCCTTGTACCCATTGTTTTGTGAAGAGGCTCTGGGCCCACCCTCCTGTGCAGGTTTTTGGGGGCCTGTAGAAGACTCTTTACTATTTTTAGTTTTGGTTGTCTCATCACCCTTCTGCTGGGGAGTCTTTGTGACCCCTTTCTTTTGGTCACCCCCTGTTGAAGTCTTGGACACCCTTGTCTTGACCCAATGGTCCGCCTTCTTTCCCAATTCTTGGGGAGAAATTGGTCCTAGGTCTACCAGATGCTGATGCAGTTTATCATTGAAACAATTACTTAACAGGTGTTCTTTCACAAATAAATTGTACAGCCCATCATAATTACTTACACCACTGCCTTGAATCCAACCATCTAGTGTTTTCACTGAGTAGTCAACAAAGTCAACCCAGGTCTGGCTCGAGGATTTTTGAGCCCCCCTGAACCTAATCCTGTACTCCTCAGTGGAGAATCCAAAGCCCTCAATCAGGGTACCCTTCATGAGGTCATAAGATTCTGCATCTTGTCCAGAGAGTGTGAGGAGTCTATCCCTACACTTTCCTGTGAACATTTCCCAAAGGAGAGCACCCCAGTGAGATCTGTTCACTTTTCTGGTTACACAAGCCCTCTCAAAAGCTGTGAACCATTTGGTGATGTCATCACTATCTTCATATTTAGTTACAATCCCTTTGGGGATTTTCAACATGTCAGGAGAATCTCTGACCCTATTTATGTTGCTGCCACCATTGATGGGTCCTAGGCCCATCTCTTGTCTTTCCCTCTCTATGGCTAGGATCTGTCTTTCCAAAGCCAATCTTTTGGCCATCCTGGCTAACTGGATGTCCTCTTCACTGGGGCTATCCTCAGTGATTTCAGAGGTGTTGGTCTCTCCTGTGAGGGAACCAGCATCTCTGACTATTATTTTAGGAGTCAGGGTTTGAGGGACCCTGTTCTCCCTAGATAGGACTGGTAGGGGGGAATTGTCCTCCAAGTCACTATCCTCTTCCTCTGAGTTGCCACCCTCAGAGGGGTTGGCCTTTTCAAACTCTGCCAAAAGCTCCTGGAGCTGTATTTTGGTAGGTTTGGGGCCCATTGTTATTTTCTTTAGTTTACAGAGTGACCTTAGCTCTCTCATCTGTAGATGGAGGTAAGGTGTGGTGTCGAGTTCCACCACATTCACATCTGTGCTAGACATTATGCTTCTAAAAGTTGGAATACTTTTTAAGAAACTAAAACTGATTCTAGAATCTAATTCAAACTTTTAACAAACTTTTAAACTCTAAAAGAAATGCTAAACAGGATCTAACACAAGGCCCTAGCAGGTCTTTTAAGAATTTAGAAAACTTTTCAAATTGCAAAAATCAATTTCTAATGACAATTTTGGAATTTGTCGTGTGATCAGGTATTGGCTGAGTAGTCCAGCAAATGCAAAGTCTTGTACCCCACCGCTGATCCACCAATGTAGGAAGTTGGCTCTGTATGTGCTATTTCAAAGTAAGGAATAGCATGCACAGAGTCCAAGGGTTCCCCTTAGAGGTAAAATAGTGGTAAAAATAGATAATACTAATGCTCTATTTTGTGGTAGTGTGGTCGAGCAGTAGGCTTATCCAAGGAGTAGTGTTAAGCATTTGTTGTACATACACATAGACAATAAATGAGGTACACACACTCAGAGACAAATCCAGCCAATAGGTTTTTATATAGAAAAATATCTTTTCTTAGTTTATTTTAAGAACCACAGGTTCAAATTCTACATGTAATAGCTCATTCGAAAGGTATTGCAGGTAAGTACTTTAGGAACTTCAAATCATCAAAATTGCATGTATACTTTTCAAGTTATTGACAAATAGCTGTTTTAAAAGTGGACACTTAGTGCAATTTTCACAGTTCCTGGGGGAGGTAAGTTTTTGTTAGTTTTACCAGGTAAGTAGGACACTTACAGGGTTCAGTTCTTGGTCCAAGGTAGCCCACCGTTGGGGGTTCAGAGCAACCCCAAAGTCACCACACCAGCAGCTCAGGGCCGGTCAGGTGCAGAGTTCCAAGTGGTGCCCAAAACACATAGGCTAGAATGGAGAGAAGGGGGTGCCCCGGTTCCGGTCTGCTTGCAGGTAAGTACCCGCGTCTTCGGAGGGCAGACCAGGGGGGTTTTGTAGGGCACCGGGGGGGACACAGGTCCACACAGAAATTTCACCCTCAGCGGCGCGGGGGCGGCCGGGTGCAGTGTAGAAACAAGCGTCGGGTTCGCAATGTTAGTCTATGAGAGATCTCGGGATCGCTTCAGCGCTGCAGGCAGGCAAGGGGGGGATTCCTCGGGGAAACCTCCACTTGGGCAAGGGAGAGGGACTCCTGGGGGTCACTTCTCCAGTGAAAGTCCGGTCCTTCAGGTCCTGGGGGCTGCGGGTGCAGGGTCTCTCCCAGGCGTCGGGACTTTAGGTTCAAAGAGTCGCGGTCAGGGGAAGCCTCGGGATTCCCTCTGCAGGCGGCGCTGTGGGGGCTCAGGGGGGACAGGTTTTGGTACTCACAGTATCAGAGTAGTCCTGGGGTCCCTCCTGAGGTGTTGGATCGCCACCAGCCGAGTCGGGGTCGCCGGGTGCAGTGTTGCAAGTCTCACGCTTCTTGCGGGGAGCTTGCAGGGTTCTTTAAAGCTGCTGGAAACAAAGTTGCAGCTTTTCTTGGAGCAGGTCCGCTGTCCTCGGGAGTTTCTTGTCTTTTCGAAGCAGGGGCAGTCCTCAGAGGATGTCGAGGTCGCTGGTCCCTTTGGAAGGCGTCGCTGGAGCAGGATCTTTGGAAGGCAGGAGACAGGCCGGTGAGTTTCTGGAGCCAAGGCAGTTGTCGTCTTCTGGTCTTCCTCTGCAGGGGTTTTCAGCTAGGCAGTCCTTCTTCTTGTAGTTGCAGGAATCTAATTTTCTAGGGTTCAGGGTAGCCCTTAAATACTAAATTTAAGGGCGTGTTTAGGTCTGGGGGGTTAGTAGCCAATGGCCACTAGCCCTGAGGGTGGGTACACCCTCTTTGTGCCTCCTCCCAAGGGGAGGGGGTCACATCCCTAATCCTATTGGGGGAATCCTCCATCTGCAAGATGGAGGATTTCTAAAAGTTAGAGTCACCTCAGCTCAGGACACCTTAGGGGCTGTCTTGACTGGCCAGTGACTCCTCCTTGTTATTCTCATTATTTTCTCCGGCCTTGCCGCCAAAAGTGGGGCCTGGCCGGAGGGGGCGGGCAACTCCACTAGCTGGAGTGTCCTGCTGGGTTGGCACAAAGGAGGTGAGCCTTTGAGGCTCACCGCCAGGTGTGACAATTCCTGCCTGGGAGAGGTGTTAGCATCTCCACCCAGTGCAGGCTTTGTTACTGGCCTCAGAGTGACAAAGGCACTCTCCCCATGGGGCCAGCAACATGTCTCGGTTTGTGGCAGGCTGCTAAAACTAGTCAGCCTACACAGATAGTCGGTTAAGTTTCAGGGGGCACCTCTAAGGTGCCCTCTGTGGTGTATTTTACAATAAAATGTACACTGGCATCAGTGTGCATTTATTGTGCTGAGAAGTTTGATACCAAACTTCCCAGTTTTCAGTGTAGCCATTATGGTGCTGTGGAGTTCGTGTTTGACAGACTCCCAGACCATATACTCTTATGGCTACCCTGCACTTACAATGTCTAAGGTTTTGTTTAGACACTGTAGGGGTACCATGCTCATGCACTGGTACCCTCACCTATGGTATAGTGCACCCTGCCTTAGGGCTGTAAGGCCTGCTAGAGGGGTGTCTTACCTATACTGCATAGGCAGTGAGAGGCTGGCATGGCACCCTGAGGGGAGTGCCATGTCGACTTACTCGTTTTGTCCTCACTAGCACACACAAGCTGGCAAGCAGTGTGTCTGTGCTGAGTGAGGGGTCTCCAGGGTGGCATAAGACATGCTGCAGCCCTTAGAGACCTTCCTTGGCATCAGGGCCCTTGGTACTAGAAGTACCAGTTACAAGGGACTTATCTGGATGCCAGGGTCTGCCAATTGTGGATACAAAAGTACAGGTTAGGGAAAGAACACTGGTGCTGGGGCCTGGTTAGCAGGCCTCAGCACACTTTCAATTGTAAACATAGCATCAGCAAAGGCAAAAAGTCAGGGGGCAACCATGCCAAGGAGGCATTTCCTTACAGACAGACTTATTTTTACAAAATCCTCTCACTTTACATTTAGAAAAAGAAAACTGAACATCTATTTCCATTTTAAAAGAATAAGCAGAAAATTGTTAGGAATCATAGCCTGACATTTGACCTCTGTCTTTCATCACACCATACCTGAAGGAGCTCCACTGGTTCCCCATTTACAAACAAGCACAATTCAAACTCCTCGCCCACACTTTCAAGGCACTACATAACACTGGCTCAGCATGCTTTAACAACAGCACCTGCGTTCACAAACCTTCCAAACACTTCCACTCTTCCAGCCTGCTGCTTGCACAAATCCCACAAAAACAGAAAACCATATTCGTGTCTGAGCCTTCTCCTTCATCACTCTTAGAGTGTGGAACTACCTGTCACTACACATAAAATCTCCTCCGCACTTGAATTACACACGAAGCTGAAAACCTGGCTTTTTGAGTAGTTTCACTGGGGCCTAGGTGTGTCTAAACTCGCACCTGCTCAGCGCCAGGGTGTACTCTCTGGTGATAGGGTGCTGTACATGCCTGCATAACATAACAGATTTAACAGATAGTTTACTTCCACCACGACCCTCAAGCAGCACAATGTAGCAACTGCTGGCAGAGTGTTTCTGAAGTTCAACCCCAAAATGGTCTAAAGAGCACTTAGGCACTGGAGCAAGAATCTATAGATCACAAATTCTAAATAAGCTGTGCATGATTTCAGACTATTGCATTACAAATAGTTCTCAGGTGTACCCAGTCTTAAGATTCCACCCCCGATGAAGACCAACCAGCCTTTGAGTGGCTTTGATGCAATAGACCTATCAAAACTAAACCTGAGGCAGTAGGAAAACATCTCATTAATATGTGTCTCTTAAACACTCAATTTGGATAATGAAGCCTTCCGCTAAAAACATGGTCTAATTACTATAGAAATCTCCCATAAGGTAGGTGTCGATGAGACTTAGAGCCTGATTCACAAAGGAAAACACACTCTTGGTGTAAGTTTACATTTTTTGTATTCACTATGATTTAATAGCAAGTTTATGACTGTGAAGACCTCCGTTCGAGGTGGAGAACGCCTTACATAAAAAGAAAGATTTATCCTGTCTTTTCATGTGCAAATGTTTCCGTCCAGACTAATGAGTAAACTTACTATTAAATCGTAGATTGTGAGTACATAAAAAAACATAAACTTACACAAATGTGTAAGTTTACCTTTGTGAATCAGACCCACTGTGTTGTATTCCTGTTCTTTCCTCTTTACCTTTAATAAATATATGTAGTTGTTTTACTGTCCTAATTTTCAAATGTGTTCTGTTTACTTACCTCGTTGTCTTGTGCTGTGTTCCCTGGGAGTCCTCCTGGTCAGTACATGCGTTCTGGTCCAGATCTCCCACTAAAATCTGTTTGAGTTCTCATTCCAGGATGGCAGGGTGCTGGTTGGTGGGCTCTACAACATAGCTTCATTACAGAAGTAAAGTTGGTCTTAAAACTCAGGAACTGCTTGTACGGGTTGTTATTACTAGCATGGCTTTCCAGTCGTTACACTTAGTTCATGAAAACTCGAGGTTCATGCAGAAGAAGAAAGAGAATCTTAATGGGTCATGCTTACAGTGCATTTTACTGAGGTCCTGCAGTGTATGACTTGTTTTAAGTGATGAAGTCCCTGCTCGCAGAGGACACTCAAGGTGATGACCAGCTTTGGAATATCCTGCATTCTCAATTTATAATTTGTCCCAGCTGTGATTTCCTATCCTGCACAATAAAACATGCACTTTCTAGTTCACTGAGTTAGACTTACCACCTTAAACACTAACCATGGGAATGTGGAATGTGGTTACATAGATCAGAATATGAAACCAGCAGTTGAATTAATAGTAAATATTGATGTTCTTACTTTCCACCAAGAATTACTGGTCAGATCAACTTAGTTGGTCAAACATTAGACTGAAAAATCTAATCTAATGCAGTGCTCCAAATATGATCATGCCAAATGCTGATCTCCATCCACCTGGCCAGTATTAAATATATATCAGGGGCCACAGAACGGAACACCATCTATTTTCAGGTAACTTAGACAATTTAAACAGATAGACAAAAAACACAATTTTAATAGGGAGGCAGAAACCAAACAATGGGACAAGTCTGAGCGTATCCAAGAAACCGTTTACTGAAACATATTTTATGCACTCATTAATGCCGCATCTCTAAAGATGGTCAAGGTGAAACCTTAACACAAATTACAAAATAAATACTTTAATGAAGTCTTCGAGACCTCAATGCAGCTGTCAAGATATTAGAAAGACACGCATTCCTTAAACGTTGAGGAACAAAAAGTTGACGCGTTGTTATTTCAGTATGAAGGTTAAATAAAGAGGCATCAGTCTATGCTCACAGACAACCAACAAAGGCAGATCCATCCCTCACTTTGCCTTCTTCCAGCTTCTTTTTCTCCAGGTCCACTTTGAGGGAATACGCTAAGGGGCATATTTTACAAGCCCCACGTGCCTCCTTGTGCCACCCTAGAGTCATATTTTTTTAAGCTAAGGCGGCGCCAAGGAAGACTTTACCCCGCGCCAGATTGAATGCAAGCATTGTGCCACTTTGTAACCTCTTGCACCACATTATGCCTGCGGCAGGCATAATGTACTTAAGGGGGGTGTTCCCCCATTAGGAGTTCCTGAAAAATTGCGCGGTGCAATTTACGAGATTTCACTGCACCATTTTTCAGAGTAATTTTTAACGCCTGACCTAGGCAGGCATTAAAGTGACGCTCCCATTGTTTCTAATGGGCCTCCCCACCCCTTGCTGGACTAGTGCCATAATTTTGGGCGCTAGTCGACCAATGAGCCACAATAGCATCAACAATGTTGGCGCTATTGTGTTGATGTGCGCCATGGTGCACCACATTTTAACTACGACGCTACCATGGTGACATTAGGGGGAGGTGCAAGAAGGTGCAAGAAAAGTGACACATCATAGCTGATGTGCCACTTTCTTGTAAATATGCCCCTAAGTTTCTTGCCAGAGCACGACACTGAAGATTGTGCCTACCTAGTGTCATGTAGATTCCAACCCCCACTTTGCATTCTGGGAGCACGGCAAGATCTACTCTTCCCTTCTCAGTAACCCACGTGAGAGGAAGACTTTGTCCCAACCAGTCAAAGATTTCAAAGTGAAAAGATACTTTGGACTTATTGGCAGTGAGCTGCTGCCAACTGCGGAAGATAGTGAATGTAATCTAGATTTCCACTTCGGCTTACTGAAGAGCTCATTAATACTAACTGTAGGGACAGTGTTATGGTGTTTCTTGCATGTGGAGCTGCATGGGGACAATTTCTTCAAGGCTGGGACTAACACTGTAACCCTGTTATTACTCTTCTGACTACATTGCTTCTGAGCCAGCAAACAAGGACGGCGGAGACCAAGTCAACAAGGCATTTTGTTCTTGTTGCATACAATGCAGGTAGAGTCCTGACTGGACTCAACCTACCTATCGCCCCTCCTCCTTAACAATTACTTTTATTGTCCGGCCCAGAAGATGTAAACGCACTACCTTTAATTCCAAATGTATACAAATAACACCTAGATTTAAATGTGTGTGCCAAGAAAATATCACAAATTGTCTGGACTACTTGAACTTCAGGATTAATGAAAACACTCTTTACACCAAAGACAAGTCTCTGTTTTATCACTTTCAACAATGGCGTCAACTCCAGCATCTGCACAAGTCGTGTAAATGGTTTTGTCCAGACCTCTCCTTCAAGCTCCCAGTAAGTTGATTAGAAGCATTAATTTTCACCTCTCTGTGTTTGCAAAAATTCTCTCTCTCTTCCAAACTGCCTATTGGGTGGAATTTATGCGAGGTATGGTGAAGGTAATGCTGAAAGATTTGAACACAGGTTATGCTGTACTCAAAGAAGATGAAGTTGCAACTACTAGTGTCTTGAAATCTCTGCACCAGCTCCTACTAGAGACTGTGATCAAATTCAACATTCTGTGTACCAGCACAAACCATGTTGGAATAATGGCCCGGAAGGAATTTACAGAAATTAGCACTCAACATGCTATTAGGAAGCCTGTCAAGCAGCGTGGCATACAGTTACTGCTTATGGCTCAGAAGGCAGGGGGAAGAATACTTCATGACTTTAACCACAGGTTGTCACAATAACGGCTACACGTGAAAATATGTATATATATATATATATATATATATATATATATAAATCATTACTGCATGAAGTACAAATGTAGCAAGTGATATATGAATTGTTATGATAGGAATCATAGTATGTTAAGGCCTGATAGTAGAAATAATGTAAACGCACACTTCTGGGACCCACTGGGGAATAGGCCTCTTTTCAATTTTTTTAGGTGGATTTACAATTTCTTCTGAGCCTTCTAAGACCCATTTCTGGATATCATTGGTACCGTTAAGAAAATGTTTGGCTTTTTGTGATGTCTATCTGTGCCTATTTACACTATACTGTGCAAATATTATACTTTTCTTTTTATACTTACAAACTTACAAAGGCTGATTGTTGCAGATTAGTTTCTTCAGATATCTAGAGTCTGTTAAAAAAAAGTCCACTTGGGACCAATCTCGCTATCTATAAAATATGGTGTCCCACGTTGTCTAAGACATTCCATTATGATCTAATAAATCTGTTACAATGTTTAATAGAAGGTCTATCAGAAAAAAACATATAGAAGAACACTACTCATAGAGATCAACTTTGCAATAAGACGGAATAAGCACTCAGAATCCAATTAAACAACCACATTTCTAAAACAAGCTAAATAATTTCTAAGAAAACCTCAAACAGATAGAATATTGCAATCCACCCTGTAAAACAAAAGAGCTCACCAGATGAGCAGAGCACAAACAAACATGCCGAAAACATCAGGCTCTAGCGTTACACTTCATCAAAATCAAAATAATAGCCACTCAATAAAGTTGATTCCATACACCCTAATCAATAATCCAGTATCAGCACACATTGAATTATGTAGAAGAGTAATTATTGGACAGGTAGAGTACATATGATAATTAAGAATCTGTGTAGATTTAATGTGAACGTATATTTTTTTTCTGCATCCCTTGAAACCTAAGGGCCAGAGTTACTAACATTTTGCAACATGATTGCATTACTTTTGTGGCGCATCCATGATGTAAAATTCTAGTGGACATGCAAGTCAGGACAAATCACTCCCTTGCACGGCTTTGTAAAAAAAAGTGTGCCGCAATGCAGGGGTTTGTGGTCCATTGTGTTACATTCCATTCTGGGAGGCATTCCATAGTTGGAACATAGGCGTTCCCATGCATCCACCCATGGATTTCATGCAGTCCCAGATTTACAAACGTTTGTAGACCTGGAATTGCATGAAATCGCTACGCCTCCCAGAGGATGGTATAACAAGGAGAAATATCTCCATGATATTTCCCCTTTCTATGCGTGCTGCAATCAGCAACACATATAGAAAAAGGAAACTGCCCTAAGAGGGACGCCTTTGTGCACAAAAACAATTCTCCTTGTAAACAGGCACCTTTTCACCATTGTGCAATGCTGCCTGCATTGGCGCTAGGCTGCCCGAAATGCCCAGTGCTATGTGAGAGGAGAAGTATGCCATATTTTAGTATATATTACGCATTTCTGCTCTCTCCCTTTCAAGCAATGCAGCACAGCAAGTTGCCTTGCAACAGTGCGTTGCGTGAAAGGTCTGTAAATTTGGCCCAAGGTTATTGCCATGAAAAAGTACTTACAAAGAATGCTGTAGCTTCAAAGTGGTGAGTTTATTTAATTACCAAAAACCTCGGAGAGAGCGGCAAGCAGGCAACCACTCCCCGCGCTATTGGAACACTGCATCGCTGACCGTGTTCTCAACTCACAGTGGAAGAGCGCAGCCAACAGCGCAAGCAAAGGATGCTGTGAGAGCCACTGGCGCGGTCCCATGAGCAGCTTGTGTCAAAGGAATCCTGATGGGTTGCCACGCGGTATAACACCTCACCCTTTATCCATAAAGACAAAAGCATAAATAAACTTTGTAACAACTCAGAATGCAAATTAGAGTACAGCTATACACTACAACTTAACATTGAAATCAAAAACATGTGATACGTGTTTTAGAGAAAATAACCACCAGAGACCATCAATACAAAAGATAATTAGTAGTCCAAACTTAAACAAAATATTTCATCAAGAAGGGTGTGGTTCGAACCCATTCTCTTATTCTTAGTCCTTTGTGATTAGGGAGAAAACTGTGTTTGGTGAATTGCAATTTCCAAAAGTTTTCAGCATATCTTTTCGTGACAACTCAATTTCCAGCATATTGTTATTAACAGGAGCAACAGAAGATATGTTCACCATTTTGCTCTTACTACACAAATTGCAGATTTGGACACAGCAATGATTCTTTTTCAAACTGCTCAATTTCACATGACCTTTCCTGACTAACCTAGGTATTTAAATTCTTACAGTACCACAAATATGAGAATTAATACAAAAACGCTTTTTAATCAATTGTATTTTAAACACAGTTGCAATTATTTTCACTCTACCTAAGCATTAACTTTTGCTTTACAGAACTGAGAATTGTAAGAAACACAGGGCTTATTTACAAGCCCCTTGCGTCATTGTTGCATCATTCTTTTTGATGCAGCGGTGGCTGAAAGCAGTCCCCGACAGTGCGCCACATTTACAGTGCGGGACCATTGCACCAGTCTGTGAAGTCTTGCACCACATTATACCTGCGCCAGGTATAATTTATGCAAGGTAAGCACTCCCTCATTAGAAGCCACGCAGAACTGGGGCAGCAAAATTTACAAGATTTCACTGCGTCGTTCTGCACCTTCTCTGCGTCAAAAATGTAATGCCTGCTCAGAGCAGGAGTTAAACTGACATAAGGCTTTTGTCAATAAGAGCCTTCCTTGCACTGTTGGAGTAGCATCATGTTTTTTTGCACTAGTCCAGCAATGCGTCAGTTTAGCACCAATAGATGCAACAGAATTTCTGACGCATCTGTGAAAATGTGCGCCATGAAACTCTGTATTGTAAATACAGCGCATCCATGGCATTGTTAGGGGGGCAGAGGACAGGCAAGAAATCTGATGCATCGGAGCCGATGCATCAGATTCTTGTAAATGAGGCCCATTGTTTTTCTTGACCGACTGCAGCTCTGCCAAAGTGAAAGGAGTACGTCATTAGAGTGCCTGGAAAGGTGAAACTCCTGTTGTAGAATGAGAGGTCCCATGATAGGAATTTAACATGTCTTGAACAGCCACTGTAGAGTGCAGATTGGTAGACAAAGCTAATTTAATGGTGTTACCAATAAGTTGATTTCCAAGTTCTACAAGGCTGTTACCTTGAGGATGATGAAACCAGTATGTCTGTGCTTTAATGCCTGTTTCCTTAAAAAACTTAAATATAGTGTCAGATGTAAATTGCACTTTGTTGCCTGTAATTAACACATTTGCAATACCTTCACCAGATTATCTTTTTGTTGAGAAAACTGATCACAGCAAAAGAGTTAAGTGTCCTTACAAATTCAACTTCAAAGCACTTCAACTTGTAATCAATGAGAACCAAAGCATATTGACCACTACAAGCTGAAAATGGACCTACAAAATCCAGTGCTGCCTTGTCCTAGGCATTATCAAGCAAATTTACAGCCACCATGGGAGTAGTCCTAATAGATAAGTGCTTCTTAGCTCCACAATATATTTAACAATTATTTACTTTCTGCTCAATGTCAAAATCCACCTTGGATGTTTCATGTTACCTTTTTTTCTAAGTTATTCTTAATTGCCCTAAATGAGCTAAATCCAACAGTTTGCCTGTTTAAGATAAGGGAGGAACAACATTTCTCCTCTATAAACAATAAACAATACCTAATTGAGGGAACGTTCAGTAGAAACTTTACTAAAAATCCTCTTTTTTGGGTCAATCCTCAACTATGAAATTTGAAACCTTTTATACTATGGAGTCAGACAAAAATGCAGCCATCTCATGAAATATAGAAATGCATGACTGATTTTTAAAATCAACAGAAGCTGTTATACACTCTTCACAATCATTTTCACTATTCAAATCTTCATCTGAAATGGGAAAATGAGAAAGAAAATATGCTCATTTGTTAAAAAAAACTGGTACATGAACTACTGAAAAGTTATATTCTAACAGTTTTGTTGAAAGTCTACTAAGACTTGCAGTTATTGTTTAGAATGATGAGTTGGTTTGTTCAAAATGTATCCTAAAGGATTATGATCAGTTCTCTGTTGGAAATGTGTTTCCATAATAGATTTTGGAATGTATAAATAGCCTACTTGCAAGCTAACATTTCTTTGATATGATTTTTCTGCATCCTTTAACACTCTAGAGGCAAAAGCTAATATGCTATCAACATTTCTGAACCTCTTGTTAATGACAGCTCCCAGACCTCTATCACTGGCATCTACAGTGACACAGAGAGGGAGACCTGTAACATGTGGTTGTAAAAGAGGAGCTTGCAATACAATTTTTATACAATCAAAAGATTCCTTTTTGTTGGTGTCCCCACACACATTCCACCTTTTTCTTGGTCAGTCTGGTAATCAGTTCAGCGACAGGTGCAAAAGTTGGAATTAATTTGGTGTACAATTCATATAAACTAGTAAAGGGACATTACTTGCTCCCCTCCCTATTACTTAGACCAGGCATATCTTTAATGACCTTAATTAAACCAGGTGCAGAATGGATGCCATTTGCACTAACTAGGTGTCCTGAATTCTCTGATTTTGTGCAAAGCTACATTTGTCCTGCCTAACCATGGACCACTGACTTTAAGGCCCAAATTTAAAAAAAGCGGTGCTGCATTATATGCAGACCACTTTTTCTGCACCCCTTAGCGCCCCCCTAACGCCACCAGGTGTGCACTGTATTAAACATACGGTGCACCATGGCACAGGTTAGGGACAATTGCGGCATCATTTGTGATGCTATTTTAGTACCTTGCAGGGTTAGAGCCAAAAATGGTGATGCTAATCCTGCAAGGTACATAGGGGCCCATTAAGAATAATAGTGTACCCCCTTTTAATGCCTGTTCTTTGCAGGAGTTAAAAATAGCCACTAAAATGGCATATTGGAATCTTATAGATTCTACTGCGTCATTTTTGCGGACCCCCTAACGGAGGAACGCCCCCCTTGCATAACTTATGCCTGGCACAGGCATAATATGGTTCAAGAGGTTACAATGTGGCGCATGGCATGCATTGTGCCACTTGTTAAATCTCGTGTGGCAAATTTGGCCTCGTTAAGCCACATCAGCGTAATAAAAAAATTACACTAATGTGGTGCAAGGAGGTGCTAGGCCTTCTTAAATCTGGGCCTAAGTTTCTCAAAAACTGCATTCAATCTATGAATATTGTCATACTGATTTTCACTTACTATTAAAACAACATCTTGAAAAACTAGTACTCCTTCCAAATCACCTAACATTTCATCCATTATCCTTTGAAAGACTGCTGGAGCAGACCCCAAGTCAAATGGCATCCTCCTCAAGTGAAAAACTCCATCCATTGTACTCTATCCGGTATAACCAAAAATGTTTGGATGTCTGAGCAAGAGCAATTTGATGGTAAGCACACTTTAAATCTAGCTTGGTGAATATTTTCACACCATTATGCTTTACCATCAGTTCCTTACTCTTAGGTAGGGGGTGAGCGTCAACCCAAATGTTTTTATTTAATGACCGAAGGTCAATACAGATGAGTAGTTCTTTGTTCTTTTTCTTGGCTATAACAATGAGTGACAACCATGGTGAGATTTCAACTGGTTCAATGGCACCTTGGTTTTGCATCTATTTCACAGTCTTAGATAACTCATCTCTAACATTTTAAGGTACACTTCTTAATTTGTGCTTTAAATGTATGTTATTATCTTTGAGGTTGATGTGTAGTTCAAAATTATTTTTAATAGTCCTAAATTATTCTCAAATAATATGTCATACGTTCTAACCAATTCTTGAATCTGTGAACGAAAAACAACTTAGTTATTCATTTCATGCATGGCAGTAACAAGAGTTGAGGATTCAATTTTAAAACTTATTTTTTGCTGTTGCAAAATCTCATGTGAAAGTTCAGCAAGCAACATGACTATCTTACTTTTGCCAGGTAGAAGTGCAATATCTAACATAGCTTGATGTGCCCACCCTAAAATGTTCTTTCCTTCAAAAGTAACAGAAACCGTACCAGTGAAACATACGTTGTGATAACTAATAGTGGACACAAAATACCCAATTAAATCAATTTTTAATCATTGAAATTATCCTGTTTTAATGTCAGGATTGTCAATTAGTTCATCTTTCCAATATTGCTCAAATGTATCATGAGTGATGATAGTTACCCTAGCTCCAGAATCCATTAACAACTTGACCGATCTGTCTTTTGTAGTATGTCAGCAGTGGGATTCTCACAACGATCAAAATCCGTTGAGTTTACATTCACTACTAAATCCTTCAAACTGTATCTGTAATTCATTTCATTCACATTAAGTTTCTCTTTCACGCATACTTTTGCAAAATGCCCAACAGAACTGCATAGATTGCATTTTGTTTTTTAATGACAAGACATCATTTGAAATGTGCTGCCTGATGACGAGAAGCCGAACAGAACATGCATGAAACTCGTTGTTGGTTGTATTGATTGTACTGATATCGTTTGAGTTGTCTTGAAAGTCAAAATCGTGCCATCCTGCAGTTTACTCTTTATGGCCAGAATAGATTCTTCAGAATTGCTCCTTAAAATCTTCACTTCTGCCTGTGGAGATTCAATCATAGAAGCAGCAGCATCTGGTTCAGAAAGACATAACCTTTTAAAGAACAGTAGTTTCTCCTGGATTTCTTTATTGTAACATCTGACCAATAATTGGTCTTGTGTAAGCTGCTCAGTGAAATTTTCAAATTTACAGTTAGCTGCTGAACTTCGTAAAGCAGGCCATAAGATTCTACTTACTCATCCTGCTGTTGTTCTCTTGAAAACAAAACTTGAACCATCTGACCACAAAGCTCTTTTGTGCATCAAATCTCTTCTCTAATCTTAAGACAGCTTCTTGAAATTCATCAAGTTCTTCTCCTCGAGGTGAAGTGCAAATAGGTAAATGTTCAAAAGACCTTTGTCTTTCTCTACCTAAACTGTGTCATATAAACTAAACTTTTTCCACTCTGTGCAAAAATGTTTTGGATCAATAGTAACAAGGTTGACATAAACAACCTGTACCAGTCTTTCCATTCAATCATATGTTCACCAGGCAACTCAAAAAAGGAGTAGGAGAATGAACTGCCTGCATGACGGAAACATAACACTGCCAAAGCAAATGATAATACTTGACTTGAAGAAAAAAAGCAGGTAACTGTCTGCATTGCATTTAAAATGTGCAACTTTTAAAATGGACTAGAATGTACACATCACCTTTGGTTTAATAATCCTTGTAGAACAAAGTGAAACTTATAGTACCTTGAATAGGAAAACACATATTTTGTACATCATTATGTGTTTTAGTGTAAAACACAGAAAAAAAAAACATGGCCAACGGGATGAGCAAAGGACAGCGTGCAAGCCACTAGCACAGTTGCATGCAAAAGTACATAGAGCAAAAGAAGGACAGGAGAGAAGCACTATTTTAACTATGGCCATCTTTGAAGAGGCCCAGACCGATAACCCTATCCCAAATCAGCAAGCAAGGTGTTCACACCTCCCCCACCAAATGCAGAAATGGAGGAGCTCTACCCGATGCCTGCTATCCCCGCATTGGCTTACATCAATCCCCCGGTTGAGGGAGCTGGAGGGTCCCCTACCGAACAATGAACCGTTAGGTCCAGGCATGTCCGTTCACCAGGCCAGCAGGCCCAGGCAATCCCAGCACCACCTCAGACCACCACTAGAGCTCCCAGAATCTCGACCCCTGTCCGTCATGTTTAGCTCATCGAACCTCAGTGGCACGGAGAAGATGTGCTCCCACTGGTTCCGGTGAACACACTTCAGTGTTAGGGAGAATCATATCTGTTCTGGACAGTGATGCAACTAGGGGCTGTGAGAAAAGGGGTTCCAGTCCCCTGAGATCTGATGATGAGGGGCAGCCACAGGGTTTGCTCAAGTAGCCAAAGAAACAACCGAAAGCAAGTTTGAGGGCAAGTCCTGACCAAATAGAACAGCGCATAGCTCAGAATGAAGGAGGCAACCTAGGTGGGACTTAGAGGAAAGGTGCAAACTAAGGAGGGAGAGTGAGAGTGAGCATGCACCCTGGAAGCATAACGAGAAAGTAGAGCAGCGTGCTCTGCACCTGAGGTGAGCCAGGGTAGGTATAGAGCACCGCTCAGGGAAGAGTCTAAGGGAGAACTAGAGGACAGGTTTTTGGCTGGGGTCCGAGCCTCACCAGATCATCAACGTAGTAGGAAAGGGGCTGACCAGAAAATAAGGGACCAAGGTAGCCTGGTGCAAACTCAACTTACACACAGGAGAACTGAGATGACACCTTTGCATTTGCATGAGGGGAGCAGCGACAAATACATCTGCTGCTCTCCTGAACATGCAGGACAAACAAACTAACCCCAAGAGAAATAGTGGCCTGAGAGGAAACAGAGGGAGGGGATCAGTACAATAGACCCTGGCAGGAGGAGGGATCTTTTGAATCAGAGGACATGGCCATTACGGAAGACTGCACCCAGGATGGAGGAGGAGATCCCAAGTAGAACTTCCCCTACATGCAGGATTGTCTTCAAAGATGGGAATGCTCTGTAAGGGAGAAAAACAATGGAGCTATCCAAAACCAAAATGTATCCACTAAGGCAAAAGGGCTCTGATGTATAAAGAAGGGCTAAGAATCAAATTGCCACCATTGCTGGATGAGGCAGGGAAATGGATCTCATGTTTTGAGAATAACACCACAGGAATAAACCTAGCAATAGGCGATGTAAAATGTCAGCTAAGTAGCCTTATTCGACAACAGACTAACACGGTGTTCGCTTCAGGTCACATCACAGCAATCACGCTGACAAACACCGAGTATGACAGGCTATATTCAATTTGTAAAGGCACAAAATGTGGACAGCCCTGAGAGAAATGTTTCCTGACTGCCCAGATGTAGGAGGGTTAATGGCAGAAACTAGGAAATCTGGGGAGACTATAACCAATTTTCTGGGTAGGATGAGAGAACGATGGGGACAAGAGACAGAACAGCCATGGACCAATACGGGTCCCCAGGTTGCATTCTTTTACAATATCCTCAGAAATGGGCTGTCCACTGAAATGCAAAGTGGATTGGACAGCTTAGTGGAGCTAGACACCAAACCCTGGTGGGAGATACAAGCTCACATATTACACTTTCAGAAAAAGAAACAAGAAAAGGACAGGAAAAGACAGGAGCAAGCCCAGACAGACATCGCTAACTTGGTCCAGCACAAATTGAAAAAGACTTCCCTCGAGACGGATCGTGTTGGCCGCGAGCTTTTAAATGGCACCAGTTCTGAACAGAGCTCCGCCCCAAAACCCCAGAGGATTTCAACCTAGCTATAATGGTGGAAACCAAGGAGGTTGCCAGCAGCCAGACCTTTAGGAATGGCAATATTGCCACAGAATGGGTCACATAACCAACAGATGCCAGCTATAGGTATTTCACATGATGAGCCTGGGTCAGTCCCTGCAAAATCACTTTCCACAAAACCAAGCCCAGGGAAACTGGAGCCACAGTGAAGTCATTCCACTGCTGCACCACTGCAACAGGGGTCAGGTAGTTGGACAAACATATAGCAACAGCAACAACACACATGGAACCCAGCCCAACAAGGACCAAGGCCACAACCACAGCAGGGAGGGGTAAATGTTTGGGGAAGCAATGCCTTCACATACACGCAGAGCCCAAATGTGCAGTAAACTAAAACCGCCAGTGCAAAGCATCCATTTCACTCACAACTCAACATTTGCTGTATCAAAACTCAAAAAAGGACCAATGAGACAATATTAGAGATTCAAGCCTTTACTTGCATTCGGGAAGCTGAGGGCTGCTATGGTTGTTTTGTCAATTTGGTATCCTCACTAAAGTGTGCCACTCAGGGTGCCGGGGGAGCATAGGCCCCACTCTGCTGCTGATCCCCCAGTGTGGGGTTGGCTGGCCACACCCCGGGGGAGAGCAGTCTGACGAGGGGGCTCCCTGACCAGTGCTTAAAAGGTCCCTGCACCCACAAGTCAATAGGGACGGGCTCCAATGACCATGTCAAAAGGTCCCTATTCTCATGGACCCACCCAGGGACCAGAATTCCTTCATGGTGTGTGGTCCCAACAGCTCCCCCAGAAAACTAAACAGCCTCCAGCTAAACAAAGCTGTCCTCCAGTGTGGGGAGCCAGGTTTCCCGTATTCTCAGGATAGTGAAGATCCCATAACCTCCACAGCTCAGGCACGAAATTTGACAGATTGCAAAGCACCACATGATGCTGAGTCAGTAGAGGGAGATCACCAGAACAACCACCTGTCCCAGTCCATTACTATTATTTGGGCACATGTCAATGAGTTCTTGGCCTTGCACCAAACTCTCCATTTAGCAATATTTTGCCTCCTCCTTTCCCTCAAAGTTTTACAAGTAACAGCTGGGAGCTGCAGGTCCAAATGCTTTGGGAGAAATGCAGTCCGAGGGAGGGGGGGGATGCTAGGGAAAAAGGGAGTCTGAAAAGATCTGTCACAGCTCCGAGGAGAATAGGATGCAGAAATATGCTCACCACTGTATCAGGCATGGCAATCAGCCAACACACAAGACCTTACACACAGTATGGAGGAGGCAATAATCTCAATCTCAGACACTGCAGTATCAGAGACACATGGGGACTGAGGAACAACTCTCCAGCCCGTCTGGTTCCCAACAATTAAGATAACAGATCATGTGAAGATCTAGAGATCCCAAATACCAATAAAAGAAGCCCAAAGCTAGCCCAAAAAAGTCCCTAGAAAAGACTATAGCCAAGACACCTGGCACCAATAGGGAGAGTCACGTTGAACACCACATGCTGGGACTAGAGAGGTATACATGTGACCACAGAGCACGTTGCGATTGCCAACCAATGTTCAGTTGCAACATGGCTCCCGTTTATACATCGCCCACACACATGTAGGTCGAAGGACATTGCTTGCTCCGATGATACCCCCGTGCACACAGTAGGATACTTGAGGGCTGACAATGCCCACAAAAAGCTAAATAATAACTAAAAGCACCCATATGCTCCAAGAGCACCCCATAAATACTGAGGTGGAATGCCTAACAAACCCATAAAAATGAATACACCTATTAATAATAACCTACCTTTTTTTTCAAAATAGATACCCCAAGTGGGGTCACCCTCCGGTGTCTTGCTACACATTGCGCAAATGAAGTGTGGAAGAAACACACCCTCAACGAAAAATCACAGGAACCCCTAAGAAATAATTGCCGACAACACATGAGAGCATGCAATGTTTTTAAATTAACAACCCAAACCTAGTTCTTATCCAAGGTCTGCAGTTGAGCCTCCAAGTGCACCACCTTTTCAGCAGTCCATCAATAATTCAGAAGCCACATCAATACTCCCAATAGGGTCAAGAACTACAAATTGCTCAAAGAACTTTTTTTCAGAAACTCCCATCACCGAGGACTACAGACATCTCCTCTGGACTTGTCTAAAGCTTTTTAATTTTTGTATTGTTGTACATCTGTATACCCCCTGTTTGCTAGGGGGGGCTGCCACATCTATTCATTGCCATAGAACTGCCTAGTCAAATGGAGTCCCACCAGAAATTATCACAGCACTTGCGTAGGGACCTCTCCCATGTCACCTACAATTCCACCACACCCAACACTAGCATTCCACACGTGCTACACAGCACCCTTTTGCACAAAACTTGGCATCAGCGCATGACAGCCATGGGTTCTAAGATGTCAGCCGGCTCATGTTACATCTGTTCGTTGATACTGCATGCAGGAGGCACAGACAGGCTTTACTTGTGCCAAGAGGTAGCCCCTGAAAAAGCAAAATGCCTTCTCCACCTATACCTATGTAGGATAAGGGCTAAGATACAACCGAACAGAGTAGAACCCCATATAGTAGTAGTGAACCTGACCTGATAAGAGACCAGTCCCCAGTACTGTACCTTTTCACTGAGCCTAGCGATATTCAAACTGAGCTAGATAGGATGTGCAGGAAGGGAACCATAGGGGAGGATACTGTTTGGCCCAAGACTTTTCAGAAAAGAGATTCTTCGAGGTAGCAAAACTACCAGGCTGGCCCTTAGCATATTTGGGGCTGTCCTCTTAAATAACAAATGGACCCCAGATATGAAGTTCAGGTGTAGTATCATCCACCTCAATGATACGAAGGGAAATGAGTCTTGTAGGGGAGGGCTGAATAACAGCATAGATACCTCATGTCAGGAAATCTGGGGTACTGAGATAGACAGATATATGTGGATAGAAGGGAAGGGGCAACCCCTAATAGTTCAGAAACTTACACTCTATTCCTTATGTTTCAGAGCTAAAGGAACAATTCGGCTGAGAACAAATGAAAACTGTGATACAATTCTGCACATTCCGGACATGCAATGGGGCATCTGTACGCTGATTGACACTTACTGGCAATGCAGCGAGTCTGCCTACATTCATCTCATCCATGGATGGCATAGCCTGTGCTCCTTCGTCACCATACGCACCCGACCCTGGTCATTCCCAGAGAAGATCTATCAGAGTTGTACCAACATCTGCTGAAGAAGAAGAGAACTCTGTTGCATCAGGTTTGAGAAAAAAAAAACTGCTGATTATTATGGCTGGGCTCAGTACAAGGACATTTCAGAAGGATTCAGACTGATCTCGTATGCAAAAATATCAGCAAGTGGGTCCATACCCTTCTTTACCATGCAGGCAAAAGCAAACACGCTGGTTACAAAAAACCAGGTGGGAAATGCTCAAGATGATGAACAGCATTGAGCTCAGCCTTATTTCAATCAAGGAAGAACTGTGAGCCATCTTCCTCATGGTGATGCAATCTTGATATGCGTTGGACTTAATGACTGCAGTGGAGGGAGAGGTGTGTACCAAGATTGGTGCCTCCTGCTGTACGTTTATACCAGGCAATGACATAGACAACAGAAGACTGACTCTTGCCATTCAAGTATTTCACCATTTAAAAAAGAGACGCATGAGAAGGGAAGGTGCCCCTGAGCAGGAGTGGTTAATCAACTTATTTTCCTGGCTTCCCGAGTGGCTGACTGGTCTGTGCACATCCATCATTGTTGCCTGTTTTCATGTTATTGTTTTTGTAGGGTTTCCTGCAAGTGGAGGTTTCCTGCGGTAAAAACACCATCCTCAAATTGGGTAAAATGCAAGTAACTAGGGAAGTAGGACAACAAGCTCCCGATAATGTGACTGTCATGAGATATGGAGATATGGGTTAGATGGTGTAGTTGAAAATTCAACAAGAGGGGGGGAATGTATTGGAAAAAAAAGATGTGCACTATGACACGTTCACATACAAAAACAAAGTGGCATCCCTATTGTCGAATTTACACGTCATGAACTCTCTGTCAACCTCGACTCAAAAGTATGTAGTTAGGCAGGCTCTGAGATCTAGGCTTGAGGTTACTGATTGACTGGTCACAGATGGGGCAGCACGTAGCCGGTAGACAAATGCCGAACAGGAAACTCAGATCAGTCCCATGGATAGGGGCAGCAACACCACAGTGGTTTCAGGAGATTGGCCCCAATAGAGCACACATGGCCGGAAGGGTGTGCGCATACCCAAAACACCATAAAGTCAGATGCCACATGTAGAAAAGAACACCTAGCCAATCATAACACAGCACACACAGTAACATGCAGCGATCGTGCGCCCGCATACCAGACATCTGGACATGTTACCCACTGGCCTTACTCAAACTCTTACTTCTGGGTATCCAAAGGTTTGTCACAGAGACAGCTTTAGGTGTCACCAAGAGATCCTTTGAAGAACCAAAAAGCAGAGATGGACTTTAAGTCAGCCTCAGCAGTCATTGGTTACTGTCTCTGAACCTCCTCCAACCATTGGTTGCTTTAGCTCTGCTCCTCTGGTTATTGGTTGAGGACAGTGTTATCTGTGTTTGAGTCAGCTCATAAGAATATACTCTTATCATCATGCTACTAGTTTTTAGGAATAAATTATGCTTGTGGATGGCACCCGACTGTAAGGGTCTTCGGCCCCTTTAAAATGATTGTGGCGCCCACCCACAGTCGATATCAGGGATGGTGCAGGCAACTCATAGGCCTGCATACAGAATTAACCTACAATGAAAGTGAGTGTCATCATGATTGCTTATCTATTATCTGACATAATGTTTATGTTTAATCTAAGACTGCTATTGATATATTTACCTCATTAATCAACAGAGATAATGCTACCCACTTGTCCTCAAATACCTGTGTATGGACTCCTAGTGTGTGAGTTTCATTGTTAAAGATATTGGTTTTTTTCACACAAATACACAAATAGATGTGATAAAAAATCTGTATCGCATAAGGGTTGCTATGTGTTCACATCCTAAGGACGTTGAGGAGACAAACTTTACATTAAATGTAAAATCCTGCGTTGGCCTGTGACTATTTCTTACACATTGGATCATTACTCAAGTGATTTACTCATCACACTTCTGAGCTAGTAATATGGGACTCCTTATCACAGCCCCCAAGATTTAGAGGCCATGCAGATACCACTGCAATGCTTGAAAAATGTCTCTGTGTTTCTCTCCTTTTGGTTTGGTCCACATAGATCCCCAAATAGTCCATCTCTGCTTTTGGTTCTTCAGAGGATCTCTTGGTAACACATAAAGCTGTCTTTGTGCCAAACCTATGAATAAGCAGAAGTAAGAGTATGAGTAAGCAGGAATAAGAGTGGGATTAAGTACGAGTATATGTAGGTGTAAGTCAGAGTCAGTAAAGCAAGCTTAGGGTCAGGTGAAGTAGTAAGAGTAGCAGTAAGTTTGAGTTCTTATTCAAGAACAATTGAGTATGAGCATGAAAAATGAGAGTATGAGTAGGAATGTGGGTCATAATAGTTGACAAGTAGGTGTAGACATGTGCCAGGAGTAGGAATGGGATGGGAATAGAAGTAGACATATGAGTGAGGGTAGAAGTAGGGATAGAGGTATGTATGAGAAAAAGAGATCAAGCAAGGTTAGGTGTAAGTTGGGAACAAGCAAAGTGGTGTACGTTCATTGCCATGCATACGTACTTTGCAAGCCATGCACTGCAATGTAAGGACTCTTTAGGTAGACTAAAACATCTAGGCCTACATTTATCAAGTTTCTGTGTTGTCCTGGTGTCAAAAAAGGTGATGTAAGGACAACACAAAGGCTTCAGTAATGTTCACCAAGCAAAACAAGGGGCAATTTATGTCTCCTTATATGGCTTTCTAAAGAGAAGTAACACACTGCAGCTGCTTGAGCTGCATTATGTTACATTTTAACTTAGGAGGCTTTCCATGGGAGGAGCATGGGCGTTCCTATGCATTCACCCCTGGATTTGGCACATTCCCTGATTTACTAGTAAGAGAAAACTATCTACATTTCTCTCTGTTCTTTCCTCTTTACATGTACATAGAGAGCAGAAAATACCTCTAAGGATTGTTTATGTGCAGAAAAGTGCCTCTTCTTGCACAAAGCAATCCTACCTGTAACACAGGCACCATTGCACTATGGTGTAAGGGTGCCTGCAATGGTGCTAGGAGGCACACAGTGTGCCAGTGCAGGAGAAGAGCAGAAATGCTTGGCATTTTTTTAAAATATGGGGCATTTCTGTCCTTTCCCTTTCACTCCGTAAAGCAACTTTATTTGCTGCGCTGCATAGTATGAAAAATGAGTAAATATGCCCCTACTATACGATAACATGATAGCAAATAAAAAATACTGCTGTGTATGTTTTTTGCTTAGCATACAATGACTAGCAGATAGTTAAAGTAGTGGACCAAAACGTATAACATAACCATTTTGTCTAACATTGTTCAGTCAGGGTTTCTCTCATAACTGGCAACTCTCCAGTGCTCATTCACATGGCTTAATATCCTGCCTTTACTTGAAGTGTTTCTTTCAGTCTTACATCCTCAAACAGGTTAAAAATGCAGGCATGAAACTAAAATTCCTCCCAGACGTAATTCCAGTCCATGATTTTCACATTAAATTACAACCATTTTGTTGTGTGCTTTCAGGAAGTAGGAAACTGGAGCCTTCAAGGTCTGTTCAAATACCAGATTTATTCATACTATTGAACCTACAACTGACAGTCAGCACATCACTCTTCAAACTGTCCCAAGTACATCCCCATATTCTAGAATTCTACTTATGATATCCATATAACATACCTTCAGTTCCATACGTGATCTACAATCCCTCTTATAACACCACCTCCCCAATACATAATAGACATTTAGGCCCTCATTACAACCCTGGCGGTCAGAGATAAAGCAGCGGTAATACCACCAACAGGCCGGAGGTAAGAAATATGAAATTAACACACCGACCGCCAGGGTGAAATCAACAGGCACCACAGCTGTAACCGGCAACAGCCAGGTGGAAGACAATGTGCCGCCCACTCTATTATGACCGGCCTACTTGCCACCTTCTCTGGGGTGGTACCAATGACATCAAAAGCCTGGCTGAAACAGATCTCAGAAGTCAAAGGACTCACCTGTGGAGACTCAGGGAACAACCACGACGCCATGGAGCCCGAGCTGCAAGTTTTTCCCATGCTCGTCTACCTTCTGCTTCATTATGAACACCAACGCCGTCGAAGATGACCACGGTGAGTACTTCCGCCTAGCACACAAGGGAGGGCGGAGGAAAAAGAGTGTGACACACACACACGCAACACACACACACCCACACCCACCCCCAACACCATACACACAACCAGAAGCAGCAACATAACATATCTACCCCGTACCCCTCAGGAATAATACAAGGACAAAATGATTTGAAGAAAGTGAGTGTAATACGATAAAATACTATGAAGAAGTGCATCAAAATCCAAACGTATATACATATTTACAAATGTAGGGACACTACCCAGTCCTCAATGTCCGCGGGCCACAGGGTCACAACACATAGGCCAAGGCCCCACCACACTCCTCCAACAACACAGAAAGAATACAGCAGGGGCATCAGGTCGAAAATAGACAGGCACCTCAGGGGGACAGGGAATGGGGGGGGGCACCTCAGCCGGAAGATGGTACAACACCACTGGTCCTGGAGGGGGCAACATGCCCTTAGCGCTGTGCTGGGGGGGGCAAGGCCACAGTCCCTCAAGTGGGTGGTTTGCCCACTGTTTGGTCCTGGGGAGTACAAGGCCACAGTCTCTCAAGTGGGTGGTGTGCCCACTGCTTGGTCCTGGGGAGTGCAAGGCTGCAGTCTTTCTAGCGGATGGCTTCTTCCACTAGTTCTGGAGGGGGCTATGTGTCCAGTGAGCTTCATCCTGTTGAGGATGGGGTGAGTGGTGGCTTCTCCACTGGTTCTGGAGGGGTCATTGCCCCCAGTGAGCTTCATCCTGAGGAGGATGTGGTGAGTGGATGGCTTCTTCCACTGGTTCTGGAGGGGGCATTGTGTCCAGTGAGCTTCATCCTGTGGAGGATGGGGTGAGTGGATGTCTTCTTCCACTAGTTCTGGAGGGGGCATTGTGAACAGTGAGTTTCATCCTGTGGAGGATGACATGAGTGGATGGCTTCTTCCACTGGTTCTGGGGGGGGGGCATTGTGCCCTGTGATGCAGATTTTGGGGAGTGCAAGGTCACAGTCTCGCACCTGGGTGTCAGACCCACAGGATTTGCAGGGTCCAGGCTGCACAACAGCTCATGGATGCAGGACTACACACTGTCCACCGGCGGTGACGGCTGCTCAGTGGTGGCAGTGGTGCTGGTGGCAGTGCTGGTGGTGGTGAGGGAGGCTCCAGCCCTTCCCCTGCAACCTCAGACAGCTGCCCACGGGGGCTGCTGCTGGCAGTGGTTCTGGTGGCGGTGCTGGCAGTGGTGGGGAGAGGCTCCAGTCCTTCCCCTGCTGCCTCGGACGGCTGCCCACTGGGGCAGCTGCTGCTAGCAGTAGTGCTGGTGGCGGTGCTGGTGGCGGTTCTGGCAGTGGTGGGAGAGGCTCCAACCCATCCCCTGCAACTTCGGACGGCTGAACCACCATTGTTGGTGGTGGGGACTCCGAATGAGTCCCAGCACCAGGCCTCCTGTCCTTCCTGCCTGCTGGTGCAGGCCCCTTGCCCTTCCTGTCAGAAGCTGGGGGTGCCTCCTTGCCCTTCCCTGAAGCAGCTGGGGGTGCCTCCTTGCCCTTCCTTGAAGCAGCTGGAGGTGCCTCCTTGCCCTTCCTTGACGCAGCTGGTGGTGCCTCGTTAGCCTTCCTTGCAGCACCTGGTGCAGGCACCCTTTCAGTGTGGCTGCCTGGTGCCCGGTATCCTCTCCAACCTGGAGTAGCTGTTGACACTACTGTGGCCTTGGACTGGGTGGCTGAGGTGCTGCCTGGGTTGGGTTCTGATCACCCTGGCCCGACGTGAAGGATGGGGGGTAGTGGTAGGGAAGAGGTCAACGGTGGAGAGGAAAAGCTTCTTAGCTACAGACCCCTGGTGGACTTGGCAACAATGGAGAACAGGCACATTATCCTCACCTATAGACTAGACAGGGCCACAATGACAGAGCTCTGTGCCCAATTGGATCCTGACCTGATATCTGCTATCCGTCACCCCACCGTGATCCCCCCTCTTGTGCAAGTGCTATCTGTGCTCCATTTACTGGCAACTGGCTCCTTCCAAGTGACAGTGGACTTGGCAGCAGGAATGTCACATCCAATGTTCTCTATAGTGCTGACCAGAGTGTTGTCTGCCCTGATTAAACACATGCGCAGCTATGTCGTTTCCCCCCAGGTGGAGGATTTGGCCATGGTGAAAGCAGATTTCTATGCAATGGGACATATCCCCAACATTATTGGGGCAATTCATGGTACACGTATTACATTTGCCCCCCAACCCCCCGGAGAAACGAACAGGTCTTCGGAAATCGAAAGAGCTTTGACTCAAATGAATGTGCAGATAGTGTGCCTGGTGGACCAGTACATCTTCCATGTCAATACAAAGTATCCTGGGTCTGTGCATGATGCCTTTATCCTGAGGACTAGCAGCATCCCATTTGTGATGGCTCAACTCCAGAGGCACCGGGTGTGGCTAATAGGTGAGCCCTGGTTCCCACCCAGTGGATTTTGGTGTATGGGTAGGGTGTGAGTCCTAAGGGTTAATGTGGGTCTAACAGGTGTCCCTCGATATTTGCAGGTGACTCTGGTTACCCCAACCTCTCATGGCTACTGACCCCTGTGAGGAATGCCAGCACAAGGGCAGAGGAACGTTACAATGAGGCACTTGGGCAAACAAGAAGAATTATAGAGAGGACATTCAGCCTCCTGAAGGCTAAGTTTCGTTGCCTCCATCTCACAGGTAGTTCCCTGTGCTACTCACCCAAGAAGGTCTGCCAGATCATCGTAGCATGCTGTATGTTGCACAACCTTGCCTTAAGTCACCAGGTGCCTTCTCGGCAGGAGGATGAGGCTGGAGATGGGCATGTGGCAGCAGTGGACCCTGACCCTGGACAGTGAAGATGAGGAGGCAGAGAATGAGGATGAGGAAAACAGAAATGCAATAATTCGTCAATACTTCCAATGACACACAGGTACGAGAGTGTAACTTCACTTTTAATTGACAGTTTTGTGTTTGACATTGTCACTGCCAGACTGATTTACCCACTTCTATGGCCACTCACTGTACCCTTTGGCATCTCTATTTGCAGATATTTGTGCCCCATTATCGCTCCTGGTGTTTTGACTGCAGCCAACTACAGGTCATTCCTATGTATACATTACTGTACAGATGTATTGCAGTGTTCATACCTTTTTAAACAAATGCATAGTTAAATCATTTGACATACTCCATACTTGTAATTGTTTTAAAGGGTGTTTAGGTGCTAACAAGTAGAGGGGGATGTGCAATGGGCAGGGATGATGGTGGAAGAAAGTCCAGGATAGAGTCCAATCTATGTGGATCACAGGTGCATTGTCCAAGGGGTCATAGGAAGGGGGACAATGGCAGTTCAAGGTGGACAGTGTGACAGGGTGGGACACAAGGGTGACATTCAGGAGAGCATTATTTCCTGGCATGGGTCTTGGCAATAGTCTCTGGCTTCTGCCTGGATCGCAGGGACAGTTTGCGGGGTGGTTCTCCTTCTGCAGGGGGAGAGGTGCTGTTGGCCTGTTGGTCCTGTGGCAGTGCCTCCTGTCCACTAGCGGCAGCGGAGGTGGAGGGCTTCATCGGTTTGGCTAATGGTAGGGGCCCAGTGGTGTGCCACTGCCTCCCTCATTATGTTGGCCATGTCTGCAAGCACCTCTGCAATGGTGACCAGGGTGGTGTTTATGTCCTTCAGGTCCTCCCTGATCCCCAGGCACTGTCCCTCCTACAGCGGCTGGTTCCATTTTGTCTAGTATCTGGCCCATCGTCTCCTTGGAATGATGGTATGCTCCCAGGATCTTGGTGAGTGCCTCCTGGAGAGTCGGTTCCCTGGGCCTGTCCTCCCCCTGTCGCACAGCAGTCCTCCCAGCTTCCCTGTTATCTTGTGCCTCTGTCCCCTGAACCGTGTGCCCACTGCCACTGACCCCAGGTCCCTGATTGTCATGTGTTTGTGGGGTGGCCTGGGCTCCCTCTAGTGGTGGACACACTGCTGATTGACGTGTTCTGGAGACAGAGGTATAGGCCCGCTGGGTGGCTGCTGTGCTGGTGTTTCCTGAGGGTGGAGGCTCTGTGGTGGTATGGGACTGTGCCTGGGTAACCGACTGTCCGGAGATCCCTGATGGGCCAGGTTGGTCATCCAGATCCAGGCGTCCAGAGCTGCTGTCATCACTGTGGGACCCTTCTGTGGGGGGACTGGATGTTTCTGGCACCTCCTCTCCGGTGACGTTGGCTGGGTGACCTGTGGGGATGTAAATGCAGTGTTATTGTTTCTGCGTGTGACATCTTGTGCATGGGTGTGTTGCCATTTAAGGTTGTTTCTGCCCTGGCAGCTTTGCCTTGTGTGAGTTGTTATTTAATGGGCTAGCTGTTTCCCTCTAGTGTGCATGCTTTAGTGATAGGTGTCCATGCAGGTCTGTGATGGGTGCCATGCATTGGTGGTGCATGCAGGGCTTGGTATTGGGATGGGTGGGTTGTGATGGTGGGGTGTTTGGGAGGTGGTGGAGTGAGTGAGGGTAGGGGTATGTGATGGAATGTAGGTGGGGGGTGATAGTAATAGAGATTAGACTTACCAGAGACCAGTCCTCCTGCTACTCCTGCCAGGCCCTCAGGATGCATGATTGCCAAAACTTGCTCCTCCCATGTTGTTAGTTGTGGGGAGGAGGTGGGGGTCCACAGCCAGCTGTGGTCTTTCTGCCACGGAACACACCTTTCCCCATAGGTTGTTCCACTTCTTCCTGATGTCATCCCTTGTTCTAAGGTGCTGTCCCACGGCGTTGACACTGTCCACGATTCTCCTCCATAGCTCCATCTTCCTTGCAATGGATGTCTGCTGCACCTGTGATCCGAATAGCTGTGGCTCTACCCGGATGATTTCCTCCACCATGACCCTTTGCTCCTGTGTGTATGGTGATGTGTTGTGGTGTGTGATGTAAGGTGCGTGGTTGGTGTATAGGTGATGGTGGTGTGTGGCTGTGGCCTTGTCTGTGGTCTTGCTATCTGTCTTGTGGCACTTGTTTGTAGTCGTAAAGGTTTGTGGGTACTGTGGGTGGGTGTTTTCTAGTGGTGTCGGTGTGTGGGTGTGGTGTTTGTATGGGTGTCAGGTGTGTGTAGTTTGAATTGTCCAATGTGGTGTTGTTTCGTATGTGTATGTGTATTTTGAGTTCTCGGTATGTACCGTGAATGGTTTATAGCCATTGAATGTCTGCCGTGGTGATTCATAGGTCATAATGTTGTGGGCGTAGTTCTGTTAGTGTAACGGTGTGGGTTTTGCTACTGCTAGTTAATCACCGACCTTTGGGCTGGCGGACCTGTGTGTGTGGCTGTCTAGTGACGGATTGTTATGTGTGTGTCATAATATGGGTTGCGGTGATCTGCCACGGCGGCGGTATGTTGGCAGCAGTCAGCATGACGGTATGCAGTACCTACCACCAGTGTCATAATGAGGGCTTTAGTATCTAACATAATCTTTAAATTTGACAGGAGTGGTTCTAATTCCGCAGCTCTTACTGGGATCTTTGACATCATGGCTGTCAGTATTAGCCCATGTAACATTATACTCATTACAAGCTGCATTCTCTAACTCATTATGTCTCATGCAGACTTTGTTTTATAAAATACGCAGATGATGCCAGTCTGTTCAATTGATATCTTCAATTTCACTACTCCTATTACTTCGTTTATTTTTGATGATCTTAACTTTTTTATTAGTAATCTTAACAATAGCATTCTTATTCCACCATCCTTTGCCCTGAAGTAAAACAGCTCTTCTAGAAATGTTCTCAACTTTAACTGGTATAGTATATTTTGATTCACCTTTATTCATTCTGAAAGGTTTTCTAACCAAAACCCATTGACGTGGTTTCACTACCAGATCTCTAACATTCTTAGCTTTATCAAAATATTATTTGGTAGTGTTCTGTTTGTTTCTCACATGTACACAAACACTCTCCAAATCCACACCACCTTCACCACATCCAACTTTATCATCAAGTCATGCAGGATTTAATGTAGAGAGTGGTTTTCAATCCCATAACAGAACAAAATGTTCAACACAAGTGGTACTACGCAGAGTGATATTGTAACACCACACCTTTTGCCGTAAATATTCAGATACATTCAAATTATTAGCAAATCTTTAGATACGTTCAATTATTCTTTCAGCAGATGGTACGCCCTCTCAAACAGACAATTTGTTGAGGGACTGTATAGTGGTACTTTAAAATGTTTAAGAGAATGCCCTTTAAGAAACTCTGCCATTTCTTCAGATACAAAATGTGTCCCATTTTCCATAACAATCTCCTTAGAAGGACCCTCCACTCGAAATAAATGTTCCACGAACTAATTACAGTATTAATGTCAGCTAACTTGCCAAGAGCAAAATATAACTATTTGGAGAAATAATCAGGGGTTTCAATCAGATATCTGTTCTCATTCTTCAGTATGTTAAATGGTCCCGCAACATCTATGCCTATTTTCTCCCACACATTTTAGGCCATTCACTGGGAGATAAAGGATTAGTGCTTACTTTCCAATGTTTGTCAGAACATAAACATTCAGTGCACCTATCACTATATCTCGTAACCTGAGAATCTATTCCAGGCCACCAATAATGTTGTCTAATATTGTTAACAGTAGCTGAAATTCCCAAATACCTTTTATGGGCTAGTAAGATAATCCTGGGACGTAGTCCTACAGGTGGCATAAAAAACATTCGGTCTCATAATTATGTCATTCATAACTGATAACTGTGATGCTACTTGCGCAAAGTACTTCAGTTTACTGTTAATACTCCTATCACAAGGTCACCCAGGTATGGAACACTCTTTGACTTTACAAAGACACTTATCGCATGCACAATTCTCTTTCCCCTCTTCCTCTGTTATATTGAAATTTTCAGTTGCATGTGACACTGTCATCACACATTCATCATCCATATAATGCTTAATGACTTCTTCATCATCATTGAGAGGCAACCTAGAGGGACAATCTGCTCTAATATTCTTACCATTCTGGAACATAATTTATATTGAAACTAAACTCCTGTTACTTCGACATCAATCTGATCAATCTATAAGGTGCTTTGTTGGAGCAACTATCACCCAACATGGAACTGAAAGATTTGTGAACTGTGTACAAATCAAACTAGTACCCCAAATATACATTTTGAATTTATTTGGTGACCATGAACAAGCAAGGGCTTTCCGTTTTATGTTGCTATATTGTTTTCTGTTGCATTCAACATTCTTGATGGTAAAGCAATAGTATTTTCTTGCCCTCCTGCAAACTGACTTAATACAGCAACAAGACCCAAGGAGCTGGCATTCACTGTTATAACACTTTTAACTCCATGTGTGAATGGTTTACTTGCCAGAGCACTCATCATCAGGTCTTTTATCTTTGTAAAAGATAGTTGTTCTTTATCAACCCATAAAATGTTTGCATTTTTCTTCAAGAATGCTCTTAAAGGCTGTACAATCAAAGTGTACCCTTGAACAAACCTAGAATAATACTCACTCAGACCAAGAAACGCACAGAGTGAGTCTTTGTCTTTTGGAACGGTTGCTTCAGTTATGGCTTTAAGGAGAGACAGCCTAGGTTGTATACCTTTACATGAAAAGCTATGTCCTAGGTAATCAACTTGCTTCTCTTCTTCACTTCTCTACTTGCCTCGCTTCTCTTTGTTGACCGTAACATAATATTTCTCAAATTTTCTTAATACTAGTTCTAATAGTTCACAGTGCTGTTCTAAGTTTTCAGTATGAATTAAGATATTGTCTTGAAAAGCCAGAATATTCTGTTTCCCACAAAACAATTCATCCAAAAACATTAGGAAAATGCTATCCCCGGATGCCAAACCGAATGGCATCCTCAAATACGTATATGCCCTATATGGTGTTATGCAAGATGTTAGGGGCTGCAGTTCCTTAGTCAAAGCAATTTGGTGATATGCTGACCTCAGATGAATTGTAGAAAAATGTCTACATTCCCCTAATTTTGCCAGCATATCATGAATCCTTGGTAATGTATGACAATCCACTACAATATTACACTTAAGTGCTTGAAGATCGGCACACAAATGTAAATCACCAGATTTTTTTCCGAGCAGTAACTGCTGCAGAAATCCATTTGGAAGACTCTACTGGTGTAATAATACCTTATTCACACATATTAACAAGTGATTTCTCTAGTTTGTGCCTCAGAGAGATTGGCACATGTCTAACTTTCTAAGTGACAGGTATGTTATTGTTTTTTAATTTAATCTTCTGCTCTAATCTTTTAACTAGACCCATATTGGTTCTGAAACTTTGTCAATTTCTTAAGGAACGTTTCTACAATATCACCTGCATTTTATTCACAAGAGTCTACCACAACAAGGATAGGGGCATCTCCCAGAACAACGGCTTCATCATGACTCGGCTTCAAAGTGATTCCTAGTTTTGCTTGAACTTGCCAACCCATAATATCTCTACCATTTTCAGCAACATAATTCTTGGTAAATACACTTCTACACTTGAAATCTAGGACATCCATAAAATAACCTTTCACAGTGATATTGTAATAACCAAAGGCCTTTGAATTGACATCTGTGTGTTGCAACAATTTCCAAAGGTAATGTCAGATAAAATGGTAATGGGGAAACCAGAGTCCACCATTATTTTCAATTTAGCAGTACCAATCTTAACATCACCCTTTACATTTCTTATGTGAAAGATTCACAGTACCAATAACCACTGTCATTATAATATTGTTTAAATTGTCACAAAGGTTATCTTCAGTTACTTCTATTTTTGATATTTCCAGTTTAGGTTTAATTGATTGACAAACGCTCTGAAAATGTCCAACCTTCTTGCAACAATTACATTTCTTCCCCTGGACTGGACATGACAAATTATTACTCATGTGAGTTTTCGACCCACACCTATAACAATACCCTGAAAGTTTCTTTACTAAACGTTTGATTCCTGTGTCCCTTTTGGATATATCATGAATTTCAATTTAATTATCATCACACACAGCAGCAGCATGCACAGTACACATAATATTCTCTGTTAAATTGTTGACAGGATAAGTGAGCTTTCTATACTTTTTGCTACATCCATGACTTCCCCTAAAGAGGGATTTTTACAAGTCAATATGCACTCCTGAATCTTTTTATTAAACAAGTGAAAACTAATTGATCATGTAAATATATATCTAAATTCAATCAAAATTCACACTTAGCAGCAAAAACTCTTAATACTGGCAAGTAATCCTCAATAGTTTTGTACCTCAGTTGTTTTCTTTGAATAAAAATATGCCTTTCTAGCATAACAGATGGTTCCTCGGATTACTGTTTGCCCAAGCATGTTGGAGATTCTATGTATGCATCCCATAAGTCTTCTCCAGGTGGTGCTATAATAGGTGGTAAGTTATCAAAAGCTTTTGACCTGTCTCTCCTAAGTGATTAAATAGTAATGCTGCATGACTAGTGGCACTGTACCTTGAGGCATCAATCACAACCAAATAATTTTTGAAAATCCTCAACCGTTTTTTTCCAAGAAATGGAAGGTCTTCCTGGTTTATGCAAAAACATTGGAGCGTGCGATGTGGCCATGGTAAAATAAATAATAAATAAATAATATAAAGAGAAGAGTGAAGTGAAATATAAGTGCTATGAAATTTCCAAACTTTTATACAGGGTGTGCCTGTCACCATGAATCTTTATAGTTATGTATCAGGTGTTGATCCAAAATAGGAGCAGTGCAGGAGGTCATAATGCAGTACCAAGTGTGCCTATCACTGTGGTAACAGGGGTGTTGATCTGAAGTGTGAGGTGTGCACATCACTGTGTAGGTATGCACATAAATACCGCAATGTTAATGATCCTCAATGGTAATGATCCCAATGTTCAAAAATGGCTGCCACAAAGTGCTTTTTATGTGAGTTTCTAAAACAACTCTAAAGGTGAAAGGGATTGAAAATGATGTGTAAGAAATGTGTCGTCACAGAGCAGAGAACCTCGTAGCTGTACTTGGAGAGTTTCGGTGAAAGTAGAAAGCTGAAGTCTTCATTTACTGTTCAAATATCAGATTTATTCAGGTGATTGAACCCAAGACTGCAAGTCAGCACATCAATCTTCCAACTGTCCCAAGTCCTTCCCTATATTGTATAATTTTACTTATGACATCAAATGCCATACCTACAGTGCTGCACATAAACTACAATCCCCATATAAAACATTTACTCTTCCCAAGGTACATAGAGAAAGTGACTTGCTGGATGGCCAATCTTGGGGATGAGATGGGTCTGTTTAACATTTCAATTTCTGCTGCCAGCACATGGGAGGTAGAACATTTGACAAAAGCTCCACAATACTGGTTAAAAAATATTGTTTTCTCCTTCTAGATCACATCTAATATATATTGCCTAACCAGATAATTAAATCATTATAAAGATGTGTGGTGTAGTTCACGTCCATTTTTAGAATGAAATTGGTTGATAATACTTTTCATCTAATGGGATGTATAGAATATCAAGGGTCACCAACTATGAATTTACTCTGGAGCGATCCAGATTTCCCTCCCAAATAAAAACAAACCTTTTTAAACACAATGGTTAAATGTAAAGTATATTTATGTTTGCTAAGACACTAACCTCAGTATGATAAACAGCCATCAAAACCATACATCACATCTATTACAAACAATCTCATTCAGATACAAAAATCCATATTAACAATTATTTATTTCCCTTCAGAAAAATAGATATAACTGTTTCGAATGTACTAATATTGGAATTCATAATCAGTCCTTTTAACATTTTGGAAGAAATTGATTACTTTTCCACCTTTATTATTTTTTTCTATATTAATCAATTTTCTCATGAGGGCAGTGTCCTCAAGTTACCATAAAAAACATTTCACCAAAATATTATTTGTTCAAATGCCTCAGGTTGTGAAATGTGCATAAGATAGATGAGATAGTCTCCAAGTCATTCCTATGCAACTTGCACAATGTTTAAATACTTTTATACTTGTCAATGATCATCTTAGATCATGATCAACCAACTAATTAACTAAAAAAAAAGGCAAATGCATGTTGAGGCTCAAAATCTGTTTCCTCACAACCTCTATAAAACAAATCCAACATGCAAGTGATGATTTAAATTTTAGTTCACTC